>NC_092354.1:13946939-14262738 GCF_963676685.1 Mytilus edulis
AAGATAATAACCAAAAACAGCAAAATTTCCTCAAAATTACTAATTCAGGGGCAGCAACCCAACAATGGGTTGTCCAATTCATCTGAAAATTTCAGGGCAAATAGATCTTTACCTGATGAACAATTTAATACCGAGTCAGATTTGCTCTAAATGCTTTGGTTTTGAGTTATAAGCCAAACACTGCATTTTACCCCTATGTTCTTTTTTTAGCTGTGGCAGCCATCTTGGTTGGTTAGCAGTCACGCAAAACATTTTTTAACCTAAATACCTCAATGATAGTTGTGGCCAAGATTGGTTAAATTTGGCCCAGTTGTTTCAGAGAAGATTTTTGTAAAAGATTACTAAGATTTATGAAAAATGGTTAAAAATTGACTATAAAGGGCAATAACTCCTAAACGGGTCAACTGACCATTTCGGTCATGTTGACTTATTTGTAAATCTTATTTTGCTGAACATTATTGCTTTTTTACAGTTTATTTTCAAAATCAATTGCCACCTGTGGGTGACGTAAGAGAAGGGAAGCCATATCTCGGAGAAGGTTGGTAGCTATCGAGAATATTTTACACGATCAAGACCTAATTGAATACGGTATCATGCTTCATATGGACTGTTTGTACAAAATCTGACTATCTATAAAACCAGGTTCAATCCACCATTTTCTACATTAGAAAATGCCTGTACCAAGTCAGGAATATGACAGTTGTTATCCATTCGTTTGATGTGTTTGGACTTTTGATTTTTGATTTTCCTTTTTGAATTTTCCTCGGAGTTTAGTATTTTTGTGTTTTTACTTATACTACCAAATTCACAAGAAATTCTTATTTTATAATTGAAAGCCAGGAATTGAACTGTGGTAGAGATGACTATATTTTCTTACACCAGTCTATCAAATCATTGAACGTCACAGAGTCATGACATGATTATAATTTATGTGTTTAGTTTTCTTAAGCCAATATATACCATTCAAGCTAAAACACATAGAGTTATCTGATGCGCGTGTCTATTCCTAGGTACATTTGAACATACATACAAGAATATGCCATTCTAGGTGTTGCAATAATGGTTTAAGTGAGGATATGTGTCCATCTCCTTTCACGTAATATATCACCCAGAATTTTATAACAAGTCATTTCAATGTGAAATCCACCTCACATGACGATAAACTTATCTTCTCTGTACAAATCAGGCAATTCCCACTGAATATCCATTACCAAAAGTGGCTGATCTGCCGTTACTATTGATGTTTTTCTCGTATTAACTACTTAGTACATTTTCCTTCTTATCCATCAAATACCTGATCATTGCAACTGAGTGAGCTTGTTTTCAAACAGCGGCATCATAGATTTTACACATACTTGATCTTACTTGCTTTTTAGAGTAATGAGATGAACTACGATTTATACCAGTTTTCCCTGGTAGTGCATACAAATCACTCATTATGTCTATAAATAGTTTGCGCATGCGCAAAATTGTTAAATCATGTGTGGCATAATCTTGAAAATGTTATCAAACCAAATCATAATATCATTAAAAATCCCAAATCACCTATTTTATAGTTTATAGTTAAAAATATTTTTTAATGAATTTTGTTACATATTCGCGCATGCGCAAACCCTGTATATGTCAAATACTCATGTCTAGTGAATTATTCACATGAAAGGAAGGTAGCTACCAAACTTGACAGCTGTTTTTTACTAAAAGATTGATTGATTGATTGTTGGTTGCTTTACGCCGCATTAGCACAAAAAGGCTATATCGCGGCGAGAGCTAATTCGAATATTTTTACAATTTAAAGCATATTTTTAAAATAAGACAAAAAGTCCTTCAATATACTAAAATTCTTGACTAAAGCAAATTGAGTATATACAAATAAAAATCAACAGTAAAATAACGTGATAAAAATTAAAATCGATTTAGATATAATAACATTTTTATATTTTATAATAAATTCCAATTTCTTTTAAAAAAGCAACAATATTTGTAAATGGAACATCATTAAATAAATCATACATGTTATTGACATTGAAATGCTTCTTACGAATATCAGCAAAGTCAATACAATTAATTAAAACATGTTTAATAGTATACTTGCAGTTGCAAGGAACACATTGTGGTTCATCTTCATTTTTTAAAAGATACTCGTGTGTTATTCTAGTATGACCAATACGACATCTAGTAATAACACACTGATCTTTTCTGCACATAATATTATCAAAAGGTTTGCCTAAACTAGGTTTAATTTCATGCAATTTATTATCATCTTTTTTACTCCATTTATTTTTCAATATATTAAAAACATATTCTCTAATATTAGATTGAAAATCAGTATATGGTATATCACAGTTAGATAGAGGGTCACCCAGGGCATTCTTTGCCTCAAGGTCTACAGCTGTGTTTCCAAGGATTCCAACATGACTCGGAACCCATAGAAATATTATTTCTTTCAGAAGAATTTTTAAATTCCTCATTACATATAAAATTTTCAGGATTGTTGGGTTTTTAATTTTAGTATTTCGTATAGCTTTTAAACATGAAAGTGAATCCGAACATATAATAAATTTGGATTTATCTGAAGAAGCAATAAATTTCAAAGCCAAAAGTATTGCTTCTGCTTCAGCAGTAAAGATGGATGCATCAGATGGCAAACGGAGGGTTGCAGCTCTGTCCCTGAAGACAGCAGCAGATGCAACTCTATCACCATCTTTTGATCCATCAGTATATACAGTTGAAAAATCTAGATAGTCGGCTTTAATTTCAGCATAGTGTTGCTGAATTAAAAGAGGATTTGTTTTATTTGTATTGTGTTCACGGAGATCAAATATCATTTTTGGTTTGGTAAGTTCCCATGGAGGACATTTGCAAGTTTGAACTTGAGCAGCAGATTTTAAATCAAAAGAAGCTAAATGTGGTTTTAAACGTAAACCTAACGGAGGAATTTTATTTTCATGTTTTGCAAAAATATCTTCATAAATCGGATTAAAAACACAGCTGTAGGCTAAAAGAAGGTAAACAAAAAAAGTTTTCCTGAAAAAATCAGTATTTTCAAACTGAAAAAACAGCCATTTTAGAAAACAGCGGTGGCCATCTTGAAAAAATGATTTTTTTTAATGGCCAGCAGTTGTTTCTTTACAAGTATGTAATACTAAGTCTTTGTCGTAATTTTCATGATTGTATCATCATTTGCACAATTCCCTCGATTTTGCCTGCTAATATCTTCCACTAATATAAAATATGACGGTGGTTGAATTCACAAGATAATTACAGTTTACAAAAAACACTTCGTCGTTCATTTAAAAGTGTATACCACCGGGTTTTACCCTTATTCGCTAATAACTGATCAGGAAACTTTTCCTTGTAGCATTTGCAATGCATCTCATGAACTGAGGTTTGAAAGAGATATACTAATCAAACTACCAATGGAGGATAATTGGTTTGATGGCAGTTTGAAAGAAATGTACCATCAAATGCTACATTTAACAATTAGTGAAATAAAAAAAAATAATGATTTTTCATGTAGAAACTGGAGTACTATGCAATGTTCAATATTTAGCCAAAAAGATTATTGAAAAAGATGAGTTCCAGTTTAGAATGGGAGAAAAAGTACATGATACTATTTTAGATCTATTATTTGAAAGGTTAGCTTTTACAAATTAAGTTTCCCTTGAACAATCTAACAAATCTTCCACTCTGTAACAAGATGATATATGTATATCACCTTCCACAATCATAACACTCTCTACACAAAACCACAAACACAAAATCAAAGTAGCAGCCATTTTTTCTTCCTTTTTTCTCGATTACGTATGATATCACGTGATTAAATATTTTAGTATAGTGTTGATTTTGGTAAAGTGATGATTTTAATTATTAAATAATTATTTTCTCTTATCTTTTTTTTCAGAATATGGAAGTGGATTATAACACTAGTATTAGAAAAAAGAAAACATCAAAGAAAACATCAAAGAAAATCAATAGAATATGAATGTCTTAGAAGAAAACCAGGAACTTGTGTGATGTGTATATATGGGAACTTGTGTGCTATATACATATGAACTTAATTTGACTGTATAGATGTGTTTTATAAGAGTTAGATAAAATCTTTTCTACTAATAAATTATAAAAACACATATAATTTATTCTTTTTTTTCTTCTTATTTGATGATATAGTGGGAGTGTGTGATTTTGCGTTTGTATGTTTGTTTTTTTTGTTGGTTTTTTTTAAGTAAAGTTTCACATAAGAACTAAGAAAAATTAAAAAGATGTAAATATTTACATTCCTTAATAAAAAAAATGTTTTATTTTATAGTCGATATAAAATAAGACGGTGGTTGAATTCACAAGATAATTACAGTTTACAAAAAACACCTCGTCGTTCATTTAAAAGTGTATACCACCGGGTTTTACCCTTATTCGCTAATAACTGATCAGGAAACTTTTCCTTGTAGCATTTGCAATGCATCTCATGAACTGAGGTTGGAAAGAGATATACTAATCAAACTACCAATGGAGGATAATTGGTTTGATGGCAGTTTGAAAGAAATGTACCATCAAATGCTACATTTAACAATTAGTGAAATAAAAAAAAAATGATTTTTCATGTAGAAACTGGAGTACTATGCAATGTTCAATATTTAGCCAAAAGGATTATTGAAAAAGATGAGTTCCAGTTTAGAATGGGAGAAAAAGTACATGATACTATTTTAGATCTATTATTTGAAAGGTTAGCTTTTACAAATTAAGTTTCCCTTGAACAATCTAACAAATCTTCCACTCTGTAACAAGATGATATATGTATATCACCTTCCACAATCATAACACTCTCTACACAAAACAACAAACACAAAATCAAAGTAGCAGCCATTTTTTCTTCCTTTTTTCTCGATTACGTATGATATCACGTGATTAAATATTTTAGTATAGTGTTGATTTTGGTAAAGTGATGATTTTAATTATTAAATAATTATTTTCTCTTATCTTTTTTCAGAATATGGAAGTGGATTATAACACTAGTATTAGAAAAAAGAAAACATCAAAGAAAACATCAAAGAAAATCAATAGAATATAAATGTCTTAGAAGAAAACCAGGAACTTGTGTGATGTGTATATATGGGAACTTGTGTGCTATATACATATGAACTTAATTTGACTGTATAGATGTGTTTTATAAGAGTTAGATAAAATCTTTTCTACTAATAAATTATAAAAACACAAATAATTTTTTTTTTTTTCTTATTTGATGATATAGTGGGAGCGTGTGATTTTGCGTTTGTTTGTTTGGTTTTTTTGTTGTTGTTTTTTTAAGTAAAGTTTCACATAAGAACTAAGAAAAATTATAAAGATGTAAATATTTACATTCCTTAATAAAAAAAAAAGTTTTATTTTATAATCGATATAAAATAAGACGGTGGTTGAATTCACAAGATAATTACAGTTTACAAAAAACACCTCGTCGTCCATTTAAAAGTGTATACCACCGGGTTTTACCCTTATTCGCTAATAACTGATCAGGAAACTTTTCCTTGTAGCATTTGCAATGCATCTCATGAACTGAGGTTGAAAAGAGATATACTAATCAAACTACCAATGGAGGATAATTGGTTTGATGGCAGTTTGAAAGAAATGTACCATCAAATGCTACATTTAACAATAAGTGAAATAAAAAAAAAATGATTTTTCATGTAGAAACTGGAGTACTATGCAATGTTCAATATTTAGCCAAAAGGATTATTGAAAAAGATGAGTTCCAGTTTAGAATGGGAGAAAAAGTACATGATACTATTTTAGATCTATTATTTGAAAGGTTAGCTTTTACAAATTAAGTTTCCCTTGAACAATCTAACAAATCTTCCACTCTGTAACAAGATGATATATGTATATCACCTTCCACAATCATAACACTCTCTACACAAAACAACAAACACAAAATCAAAGTAGCAGCCATTTTGTCTTCCTTTTTTCTCGATTACGTATGATATCACGTGATTAAATATTTTAGTATAGTGTTGATTTTGGTAAAGTGATGATTTTAATTATTAAATAATTATTTTCTCTTATCTTTTTTCAGAATATGGAAGTGGATTATAACACTAGTATTAGAAAAAAGAAAACATCAAAGAAAACATCAAAGAAAATCAATAGAATATAAATGTCTTAGAAGAAAACCAGGAACTTGTGTGCTATATACATATGAACTTAATTTGACTGTATAGATGTGTTTTATAAGAGTTATATAAAATCTTTTCTACTAATAAATTATAAAAACACAAATAATTTTTTTTTTTTTTTCTTATTTGATGATATAGTGGGAGCGTGTGATTTTGCGTTTGTTTGTTTGGTTTTTTTGTTGTTGTTTTTTTTAAGTAAAGTTTCACATAAGAACTAAGAAAAATTATAAAGATGTAAATATTTACATTCCTTAATAAAAAAAAAAGTTTTATTTTATAATCGATATAAAATAAGACGGTGGTTGAATTCACAAGATAATTACAGTTTACAAAAAACACCTCGTCGTCCATTTAAAAGTGTATACCACCGGGTTTTACCCTTATTCGCTAATAACTGATCAGGAAACTTTTCCTTGTAGCATTTGCAATGCATCTCATGAACTGAGGTTGAAAAGAGATATACTAATCAAACTACCAATGGAGGATAATTGGTTTGATGGCAGTTTGAAAGAAATGTACCATCAAATGCTACATTTAACAATAAGTGAAATAAAAAAAAAATGATTTTTCATGTAGAAACTGGAGTACTATGCAATGTTCAATATTTAGCCAAAAGGATTATTGAAAAAGATGAGTTCCAGTTTAGAATGGGAGAAAAAGTACATGATACTATTTTAGATCTATTATTTGAAAGGTTAGCTTTTACAAATTAAGTTTCCCTTGAACAATCTAACAAATCTTCCACTCTGTAACAAGATGATATATGTATATCACCTTCCACAATCATAACACTCTCTACACAAAACAACAAACACAAAATCAAAGTAGCAGCCATTTTTTCTTCCTTTTTTCTCGATTACGTATGATATCACGTGATTAAATATTTTAGTATAGTGTTGATTTTGGTAAAGTGATGATTTTAATTATTAAATAATTATTATCTCTTACCTTTTTTCAGAATATGGAAGTGGATTATAACACTAGTATTAGAAAAAAGAAAACATCAAAGAAAACATCAAAGAAAACATCAAAGAAAACATCAAAGAAAATCAATAGAATATGAATGTCTTAGAAGAAAACCAGGAACTTGTGTGATGTGTATATATGGGAACTTGTGTGCTATATACATATGAACTTAATTTGACTGTATAGATGTGTTTTATAAGAGTTAGATAAAATCTTTTCTACTAATAAATTATAAAAACACATATAAATTATTTTTTTCTTTTTCTTATTTGATGATATAGTGGGAGTGTGTGATTTTGCGTTTGTTTGTTTGGTTTTGTTGTTGTTGTTTTTTTTAAGTAAAGTTTCACATAAGAACTAAGAAAAATTAAAAAGATGTAAATATTTACATTCCTTAATAAAAAAATTTTTTTATTTTATAGTCGATATAAAATAAGACGTTGGTTGAATTCACAAGATAATTACAGTTTACAGAAAACACCTCGTCGTTCATTTAAAAGTGTATACCACCGGGTTTTACCCTTATTCGCTAATAACTGATCAGGAAACTTTTCCTTGTAGCATTTGCAATGCATCTCATGAACTGAGGTTGAAAAGAGATATACTAATCAAACTACCAATGGAGGATAATTGGTTTGATGGCAGTTTGAAAGAAATGTACCATCAAATGCTACATTTAACAATAAGTGAAATAAAAAAAAAAAGATTTTTCATGTAGAAACTGGAGTACTATGCAATGTTCAATATTTAGCCAAAAGGATTATTGAAAAAGATGAGTTCCAGTTTAGAATGGGAGAAAAAGTACATGATACTATTTTAGATCTATTATTTGAAAGGTTAGCTTTTACAAATTAAGTTTCCCTTGAACAATCTAACAAATCTTCCACTCTGTAACAAGATGATATATGTATATCACCTTCCACAATCATAACACTCTCTACACAAAACAACAAACACAAAATCAAAGTAGCAGCCATTTTTTCTTCCTTTTTTCTTGATTACGTATGATATCACGTGATTAAATATTTTAGTATAGTGTTGATTTTGGTAAAGTGATGATTTTAATTATTAAATAATTATTTTCTCTTATCTTTTTTCAGAATATGGAAGTGGATTATAACACTAGTATTAGAAAAAAGAAAACATCAAAGAAAACATCAAAGAAAATCAAAAGAATATGAATGTCTTAGAAGAAAACCAGGAACTTGTGTGATGTGTATATATGAGAACTTGTGTGATGTGTATATATGGGAACTTGTGTGGTATATACATATGAACTTAATTTGACTGTAAAGATGTGTTTTATAAGAGTTAGATAAAATCTTTTCTACTAATAAATTATAAAAACACATGTAAATTATTCTTTTTTTTTCTTATTTGATGATATAGTGGGAGTGTGTGATTTTGCGTTTGTTTGTTTGGTTTTTTTGTTGTTGTTTTTTTTAAGTAAAGTTTCACATAAGAACTAAGAAAAATTTAAAAGATGTAAATATTTACGTTTTATTTTATAGTCGATATAAAATAAGACGGTGGTTGAATTCACAAGATAATTACAGTTTACAAAAAACACCTCGGCGTTCATTTAAAAGTGTATACCACCGGGTTTTACCCTTATTCGCTAATAACTGATCAGGAAACTTTTCCTTGTAGCATTTGCAATGCATCTCATGAACTGAGGTTGAAAAGAGATATACTAATCAAACTACCAATGGAGGATAATTGGTTTGATGGCAGTTTGAAAGAAATGTACCATCAAATGCTACATTTAACAATTAGTGAAATAAAAAAAAATGATTTTTCATGTAGAAACTGGAGTACTATGCAACGTTCAATATTTAGCCAAAAGGATTATTGAAAAAGATGAGTTCCAGTTTGGAATGGGAGAAAAAGTACATATTACTATTTTAGATCTATTATTTGAAAGGTTAGCTTTTACAAATTAAAAGTCTTGCAATAGGAAAACGTCGACGTTGTGATCTTCTTAAGTTGGGTTGTTGTACATGTTCTATTTGCTATTGTGGTAATTGACGATGTTGTTGAGGTAAATTGTTGTTTTGTTTTTTTAAATTTTTCAGATAATAATAACTTGTAGAATAGTTTCCAATCTTCTTCTTAAATTTTGATTTCCTCGTAAAAACACTTCCGAAACAGCTATTATTGTGACAATTATATATATAGTCCAATCTACAAAGAAGAAAACAAGTCATCTGAACTATCACGTTCAGAACTACAAGTATGAGATGCATTAAATATAAAGTGTTGTTGATTGTCTTGTGGTGGAATTTCAAGTCTTTCATGATACAGTTCATAAGATTCTGGTGTGTAGGCATGTAATCTACATCTCAATTCAAAATCTGGACTATTTGTAGGTTGCTGACGTTCTTTTTTTATATTCTTCTACGGATGAAATATACAAAACCAATAACAGAACATACTTATGACACTGAAATCAAACAAATTATAGCACTCTTTTAATTTTATATTAGAATACATTTACATTAGGGTTATATAAATTTTCATTTTCAATTGGATGATAATTTTTTTTTTAATGTGAACATAAAATTAAGTGAAAAAAAATAATTAAGAAAAAATAATAAATTAGAAAAAAAAAATATGAAAATAAATGCGAATATAAATAAAGTCTCACCTATTGTAGAACTTATCACACTTGAAACCCATGCAGGTAATCCTTCTTTGCTAGATGTCTAAAACAAAAGATCATTTATTCATTTTAGGGAAGAAATATTTGCCATCATGTACAATGGAATGCCCACCCCCTAAACTTTAATACGTCAGAAGAAGGAGAAGAAGACGTACAAGATGAAGGATACATAGAAGAAGAAGAAGTGATAGTGGACGTCATATATGTTGAAGAGGTGCTTGTTTACAAAAACTTCTTCACATTATCAGTTTATTTGTATATAAATAATTGTAGTAACATGTAATTATAATCATGCTAAAGTATATGAAAATATATATTTTCTTTAAATTATCAATTTCATACAAATACTTTTAATTCAATTTGAATATAATATCATAATACATGTAAAATAAAAAAATCTACTATACCCCTGACACAACTAGTAATTTAGCCATCATTAAAGGTGTAACGTATTAGATTCTAAAAATTTTGAATAATTTTCATTATTTCTATTTTGTAGGAATGATTGTGACCAATTTAATGAAGACCAGACCAGACCAGACGAAAGATTACCGATTTTTTTTTCTTAAATAAATCTTAATATAATTTAAATGATTTGGTTATAATTTATTATTTTCAATGGCAATATATATATCATTGAAATTATTTAGAGCACAGGGGAAGTTTGGAGACAACCTGACGTAGGGATAAATAGCCACAACGGGAAAACATGGGTTCATTTGAGACAAACTGCAAGAAATGGGCAACAGAAAAGCTTCTCCATTAAGGCGGAAGAATACATCCAACCCATGAGGATGGTAGATGCCGGGGCAATTAAATTGCTCGATGAAAGTTTTGAAAAACAGGTAAGCACATTACTTTCATTCATTATTGTTGAAATTCATGTTTATTGGATAAAATACCAATGAAGTCCTTCTTGTCTGCTTTAAAAAAATTAATACAAAGCGATTTGTGGTGTTGTTATAGAATCAACTCATTCCTTTTTTTTCGTTTTTTTATGTTTATTTATATAAGTTATGTTATGAAGATAACTTTTGATGGTCACAATTTAATGAGGTTAATAATTGCATCGCCATTATGATGAATAATGATAAAATATCTTGCTAAACGTCGTTTACGATGATAAAATGAATAGTGCTGTTTATTATTTAAGATCTATCGCAACCAAAAACGACGATAGCGGTTTATTGTTTAAGGTCTATTGCAATAAGGATATTTTGATGAATAACGATGAAATTCTAACTAAATTGGTGCTAACGATAGGTGCTTGTGACAAATTGTCTTAATGTTCGGAGATAAAGTCTTTTATTGAGATGTCATATTTTTTCTGTTTTCACTGAAGAGTTCATCATGACACCAAACTCATTGTATTTTTTTTTTATTTAGAACAGTGTGAGAGTGCAGGAGGAAGAGGAAGCGTTCAGATGTCTGGAACAGCAGACCTCAGAGGAGAAGACTCAGCCACCTCAGAAGAAGAGGAAATTGCCAGTCAAGAGACTGGACTACGTGGACCTCTCGGACGACGAGAGGGATTGAGAGAAGTGTGTCTGGACAGGCAATGCATTTCAAGCACCATCAATATTTTAATTCGTACGCCAATATGCTCAAAGGTGTAATACTGTATACATAATTTGTACTGAACAAGTATAGATATATATATGTGTTAAGGGGCCAGCTTAAGGACGCCTCCGGGTGCGGGAATTTCTCGCTGTATTAAAGACCTACTGTTGACATTCTAATGTTGTCTGTTCTATGGTCGGGTTGTTGTCTCTTTGACTCATTCCCTTTTTCTATTTTTAATTTGAATGCTACCTTAATGAACACGCTTATAACCATCAAATACGGTGATGCCATATTGAGAGCACAGGGGAAGTTCGGGGATATCCTAACTGTTGGTATCAGCGGTCACAAAGGGAAGACGTGTGTGGGGATATCCTAACTGTTGGTATCAACGGTCACAAAAGGAAGACGTGTGTGGATATAAGACAGAATACAAGGAATGGAAAAAAAAAGCTTTTCTATAAAAGCAGAGGAATATATACAACTAGTGAAGATGGTTGACGATGGAGCTTTAAAAATGTTCAATGAAAGTTTTGAAAGCCAGGTAATCACATTATTTTCTTTTATTATTGATGAACTTCATGCTTATTGGATAAAATACCAACGAAGCCCTTGTCTGCTTATAAAACAAGTATTAATACAATTATATTGAAATAAAACAAACTATATATATATTAATAAGAACGAACCAATAGAAATTGATAATGATGTTAGTGATGATTTCATCATCATTTATGATAGAAGATTAGGAAAGTCATATAATTTTTGTTTTAAGTGATAATGAATCAGGTGGTGGATATACTATTATTCCATCTAATGGACAGCGAATTTGATAATGAAGATAACATTTGATGTGCATGCGTTAGAGGGTATTCCACACAACTCTTTAATTACCAAGGAATATATCAACAGGTAAGAGACCGCAGGTAAATTCTCACCTCTTGATTTAAGCTGAAATCTTGAATAACATATATTTTGTATTAGAACAGTTCAACATAAAGATTATTAGAACAGCTTAACATAGTAATCGACTCCTTGTAATTTAATATATTATTTATTCTCAAGGAAACAAGATCTGGTAAACATTTCATTAAACATGTAACGTTAAAAGAAATACCTGTATCAGTCATCAGTTCATTGTCAGTAGTACTCCAAATTGTCTCAGATAAAGTATTAGAACTTGGTGATCAGTAATATGTTAAAAAAATGTTAAAAGACATTCTTGAAGTTTACTGATGCAGGCGATAAACAAAAGCAATGAAGATGTAGTAGTTATAATTTGGATATTCATTCATTGTATTGAAAAATAAATATAGATAAGCAAATCTGTTTTCAAATCTATTTACCATTAGATGTAAATAACAGCTTTCACAAATTAAATATGGAAGATAATTTGCTTAATGTTCAAATAAAAGATATGTACCACCACATGCTTCATATGACAATTGTTGAAGTGAAAAAAGTTACCATTTAGAAACCGGCATACTTTTCTGTGTAATATTCAATGTCTAGTCAAAAATTATGGATAAGGATTGTGGATAAAAATGAATATTATTTTGGGTTAGGAAAAAAGTGCATGACTCTATTTCAGACCTTGTGGAAATTAAAGATGCTCAATTATACTGATATGCCACAGATAATGAATAAAAACAGTACAGAACAACCCGTAGGAACACCAAAATCCCGTCATAGCTGTGCAAAAGAGAAAAAAAATCTAGAACTCTGACGTTTCAAGAATACCATTTCAGAAAGTGCGATGTAGTGACAATATTGAAGACCATTTGAAAACATTCCACCAGAACTGTTGAACGAATATCTCATGTGAACAATCATTTCTTTATCCACAAACGAACACTACATATTCTCATTTGCTATATATTTTGTTGAACAAGAAAATGGCAACGATGAATAATTTCACGTTTCGAAATGTTTTGTGTAGAATGAGTAAGAACCGAAAATTTTTAAGAGCTATATAACAAGAACATATATATAATCAATCAAAGGTTGAGTTTGTCTGAGGAATTTGTGACCTTAGTTTAACAACTATGACCTAGCCATTTGATACTTTTCTATGTTGCCTCTTTTCCTACAATTTAGTATTTTCTGGCGGCAGATCTTAAGAATTTTCAAATAATCGAAAATTTGCATATTACAATTCGACAGTGTAAACAGTTTCATTTGAAAAGGGATGAATATAACAGCTTGTTCTGAATTTGAACTTCATGGTACGAGATCTATTGTAGGTTCCATGTGTTGATTCGCAAAGTTTATACGTGCAATTTCAGGGAAAGTCTGGAATATGACAGTTGTTATCCATTCGTTTGATGTGTTTGGACTTTTGATATTGCCTTTTGATTTTGGATTTTCCTTTTTGGATTTTTCTCGGAGTTCAGTTTTTTTGTGTTTTTTCCTTTTTACCACAAACCGTTATATCAATAGAGATTATTCAAAAAGATTACCCCACAGGTAGATAATCTCTTCCTGTGCTGAGCTAAAATCTTGAATATCATATTTTTATACCAGGAAAGAAAAGATACCGGACAAATATTATTTCTTAATATCCATTCTCTTATCAATTATGTATTTGCACATGCCAGGTATTCTTTTGGTTTCTTCGTTTGCATCCTTTTCTTTCGTCTCGTTTATATATAATGTTCATAAAACAGCTTTGGACCTATCAATCAATAAACGTGTTGTTTTTCATATCTTTTTCTCTTACACTGATAAGTTACACGTTGGAAGCTTAAGTGTATAGCGAAATACCTTTAATCAATATTTTGACATGGGAGTCACCGTGTTCTCATATTCTAACAAGGTATCCTTTGCTAGATAATTAAAGCAATTATATGTTGAATGACATTAAAAAGAAAGGCTAGTAATTTTGTAGGCAAAGGTCTGGTAGAATGAGAACCAACGTGCTATATACTAGGCACACAACTCGTTAATGACCGGGATTATCTAAACAGGTAAGATACCACAGGTATTAACACCTCCAGTTTTAAGCCAAAATCTTGAAAATCATATGTTTTGTATTAAAACAGATTAAGATTATCTAAACAGGTAAGCGACCACATGTATATTCTCACTAGTGACCTTGTTTTAAGCTGAAATCTTGAATATCATATTTTTGTACTAAAAAAAATTCGTTGTTTTAACATGTATTTGATAGCAGGTATCATATTGATTTATGATAAGATGCTTCCTTATTTTGCATAATTATCTACAGTTGTGTATGCTAACATCATACGTTATTTATTCTTTTTTTAGTGGATGTAACTAAAAATTAGAACTTATAGATATTTATTTGATGCATCTTCTTATTATATTGATTTTAATGATTGATATTTAACCATTATTCATGATCGATATTATTCGATACATATGTAAAGTAAATATTATTATACATTATTTTTTTTCAACCTGCATATATTCAAAGTTCCACCATCTAATATATTTGTTTCCAGAAGGGAATATGATAAAAGCCCTTTCGAGAAAATTAAAAAAAATCCAATCATTGGGAAAGCAGTTAAAGGTTGAACATGCAGTTGACTAAAAATCTTGTTATTATAAAGATCAGGTCATCACTTCATGTGTTATATACAAAAATCACAGGTACTTTATCACTTCTTGTCTAAGTTGAATATATCTTTGTAACAGGATAGACATATAAATCAGGAAGTTTCGCTTTGTTGAAAATGAAAACATGATGAATAATTTCATGTTCCGAAATGTTTTATGTATAATGTATAAGAACCGAAACGTTTTCATAGCTATACGACAAGAACATTAGTATAATCAATCAAATGTTAAGTTTGTTCGAGTAATTTGAGACCTTAGTTTAACAACTGTCAATCTAGGCATTTAATATGATACGTTTCTATGTTGCCTCTTTTCCTACAAATTTGGTATTCCTACATCATAAGTTGTTAGTACTTTCTGGCAGCGGTTCTAAAGAATTTTCAAATAATCGAAAATTGGTATTTACCGAAACTTTTCCCCCAAACATTACGATTCGAAAATGTAAACAGATTCATTTGAAAAGGGATGAATATAACATTTTGTTCTGAATTTGAACTTCATGAACCGTGATCTATTGTAGGTTACATGTGTTGATTCGCAATAGTTATACGTGCAATATACCACGAATCATTATATCAATAGGGATTATTTATAAAGATAACACCACAGGTAGATAATCTCATCCTTTGCTGAGCTGAAATCTTGAATATCATATTTTTATACCTGGAAAGAAAAGATATCGGACAAATATTTTGTAATCTTATTATTCATTCTCTTATCAATTATGTATTTGCACATGATGACAGGTATTCTTTTGGTTTCTTCGTTTGCCTTCCTTTTCTTTCGTCTCTATTATATGTTATGTATCCAGAAAAGAGCTTTGGACATATAAATAAATAAAAGTGTTTTTGTATCTTTTTTCTCTAACACTGATAAGCTTCCAACATGTAAATTACAAACTTGAGTGTAAAGCAAAATATCTATAATCAATATTTTGACATGGGAGTCACCGTGTTCACATATTCTAACAAGGTATCATTTGCTGGAAAATTAAAGCAATTGTATGTTAAATGACATCACAAAGAAAAACTAGTACTTTTGTATACAAAGGTCTGGTAAAAATAAAACCTAAATTAAGACATTTCCAGAAAGACTAAAATAATTTCGATGACTTTCCGGTGTTTTATTTCTGCATATATTTTTTTTTGATAATGATAAACACGATGCAGTATGAAGTGATGTGCGTGTATATTTTCAAAATTTATATCAACACTATAAACTTAAAACTATTCTAAATCCCAATAAATATATTTTGTCTGGTGTTGTAGACTATATAAAGCAATCATTGGAATTGCCAAAATAAGGTCCACATTGGTCAATTGTATATATAATCAACTTCACTTGTTTAAAACATTTATAATGTATTATGTTTCATGTCACTTGTGTATACAATGTACTATGTTTGAATTTTAACCCGTCAGGGTTTCATGTTTTTTAGCAATAAAGTTATGTCTCCTCGCCTTTAGATAAGATACTTTCTAATATAGCGTCATTGTCCACATATGTGGATTCCAACATTGAACATTGTTTTCTTTTTGTCGGTGGCGACTATAAATTTGCAGGTAGCTTATAAATTACTTAGTCCGTGACTTTTAATGATGATATAAAAAGCATTACGAATCAAAAAGACGAAGATTAAAAATCAGATTTAGCTACAATTCAATTGATTGTGATGTCTGAATAGTTTAAAACTGCATGATACCATATTTGTTGTTTTCGAATATCTCGCAGAGAACCAATGTGATATTTACTAGGCACACAACTCGTTAATGACCGGGATTATCTAAACAGGTATGATACCACAGGTATTAACACCTCCAGTTTTAAGCCAAAATCTTGAAAATCATATGTTTTGTATTAAAACAGATTAAGATTATCTAAACAGGTAAGCGACCACATGTATATTCTCACTAGTGACCTTGTTTTAAGCTGAAATCTTGAAGATCATATTTTTGTACTAAAAAAAATATCGTTGTTTTAACATGTATTTGATAGCAGGTAGCATATTGATTTATGATAAGATGCTTCCTAATTTTGCATAATTATCTACAGTTGTGTATGCTAACATCATACGTTGTTTATTCTTTTTTTAGTGGATGTAACTAAAAATTAGAACTTATAGATATTTATTTGATGCGTCTTCTTATTATATTGATTTTAATGATTGATATTTAACCATTATTCATGATCGATATTATTTGATACATATGTAAAATAAATATTATTATACATTATTTTTTATAATCTGCATATATTCAAAGTTCCACCATCTAATATATTTGTTTCCAGAAGGGAATATGATAAAAGCCCTTTCGAGAAAATTTTAAAAAATCTAATCATTGGGAAAGCAGTTAAAGGTTGAACATGCAGTTGACTAAAAATCTTGTTATTATAAAGATCAGGTTATCACTTCATGTGTTATATACAAAAATCACAGGTACTTTATCACTTCTTGTCCAAGTTGAATATATCTTTGTAACAGGACAGACATAAAAATCAGGAAGTTTCGCTTTGTTGAAAATGAAAACATGATGAATAATTTCATGTTCCGAAATGTTTTATGTATAATGTATAAGAACCGAAACGTTTTCATATCTATACGACAAGAACATTAGTATAATCAATCAAATGTTAAGTTTGTTCGAGTAATTTGAGACCTTAGTTTAACAACTGTCAATCTAGGCATTTAAAATGATACGTTTCTATGTTGCCTCTTTTCCTACAATTTGGTATTCCTACATCATAAGTTTTTAGTATTTTCTGGCAACGGTTCTAAAGAATTTTCAAATAATCGAAAATTTTCAAATAATCGAAAATTGGTATTTTTCCGAAACTTTTCCCCCAAACATTACGATTCGAAAATGTAAACAGATTCATTTGAAAAGGGGTGAATATAACATTTTGTTCTGAATTTGAACTTCATGAACCGTGATCTATTGTAGGTTACATGTGTTGATTCGCAATAGTTATACGTGCAATATACCACGAATCGTTATATCAATAGGGATTATTTATAAAGATAACACCACAGGTAGATAATCTCATCCTTTGCTGAGCTGAAATCTTGAATATCATATTTTTATACCTGGAAAGAAAAGATATCGGACAAATATTTTGTAATCTTATTATTCATTCTCTTTTCAATTATGTATTTGCACATGATGACAGGTATTCTTTTGGTTTCTCCGTTTGCCTTCCTTTTCTTTCGTCTCTATTATATGTAATGTATCCAGAAAAGAGCTTCGGACATATAAATAAATAAAAGTGTTTTTTGTATCTTTTTTCTCTAACACTGATATGCTTCCAACATGTAAATTACAAACTTGAGTGTAAAGCAAAATATCTTTAATCAATATTTTGATATGGGAGTCACCGTGTTCACATATTCTAACAAGGTATCCTTTGCTGAAAAATTAAAGCAATTGTATGTTAAATGACATCACAAAGAAAAACTAGTACTTTTGTATACAAAGGTCTGGTAAAAATAAAACCTAAATTAAGACATTTCCAGAAAGACTAAAATAATTTCGATGACTTTCCGGTGTTTTATTTCTGCATATATTTTTTTTTTATAATGTTAAACACGATGCAGGATGAAGTGATGTGCGTGTATATTTTCAAAATTTATATCAACACCATAAACTTAAAACTCTTCTTAATCCCAATAAAGATATTTTGTCTGGTGTTGTAGACTATATAAAGCAATCATTGGAATTGCCAAAATAAGGTCCACATTGGTCAATTGTATATATAATCCACTTCACTTGTTTAAAACATTTATAATGTATTATGTTTCATGTCACTTGTGTATACAATGTACTATGTTTGAATTTTAACCCGTCAGGGTTTCATGTTTTTTAGCAATAAAGTTATATGTCTCCTCGCCTTTAGATAAGATACTTTCTTACATTGCCTCATTGTCCACATATGTGGATTCCAACATTGAACATTGTTTTCTTTTTGTCGGTGGCGACTATAAATTTGCAGGTAGCTTATACATTACTTAGTCCGTGACTTTTATTGATGATATAAAAAGCATTACGAATCAAAAAGACGAAGATGAATACTCAGATTTAGCTACAATTCAATTGATTGTGATGTCCAAATAGTTTAAAACTGCGTGATACCATATTTGTTGTTTTCGAATATCTCGCAGAGAACCAATGTGATATTTACTAGGCACACAACTCGTTAATGACCGGGATTATCTAAACAGGTAAGATACCACAGGTATTAACACCTCCAGTTTTCAGCTGAAACCTTGAATATCATATGTTTTGTAGTAAAACAGATTAAGATTATCTAAACAGGTAAGCGACCACATGTATATTCTCACTAGTGACCTTGTTTTAAGCTGAAATCTTGAAGATCATATTTTTGTACTAAAAAAAATATCGTTGTTTTAACATGTATTTGATAGCAGGTAGCATATTGATTTATGATAAGATGCTTCCTAATTTTGCATAATTATCTACAGTTGTGTATGCTAACATCATAAGTCCCCGAGGGTATCACCAGCCCAGAAGTCAGCACTTCGGTGTTGACATGAATATCAATTATATGGTATTTTTTTTATAAATTTTCTGTTTACAAAACTTTGAATTTTTCGAAAAACTAAGGTTTTTCTTACCCCAGGAGTAGATAACCTTAGCCGTATTTGACACAACTTTTTGGAATTTTGGATCCTCAATGCTCTTCAGCTTTGTATTTATTTGGCTTTTTAACTTTTTTGATCTGAGCGTCACTGATGAGTCTTATGTAGACGAAACGCGCGTCTGGCGTATAAAATTATAATCCTGGAACTATTTTCCTAGTTCACCAGTATGATATTTATTTTGAATTCAAAATCATTTGTATTCAATTATGCGTTTCAATTTCGTCGTCAAATACAGAGATTAATTATAGTAATTATTCAGAGAAACTTCTCAATAAAATGTGAGGTGCCTTTGTTGAACTCACAATGAAGGCAATATGTAGTGAGTTGTACTTTTACTTTCAGATGATTAAGGTGAAGATTGATTGCAAGTTGCTTAACTTCCAGCTGAAAATATGTCATGCATGTTCAGGACGAGAACAAGTAAACAATAAATACAATAGGTAGGTCTTGTCATAATAGAGGCCATTCGGGATAATGGTTGGGGAAATTTGGACTGCCACTTGAAAAAGAGGGTATATTGGATACGGAAAAAATTTTTGCCTTGCAATTGGCCACATAATGACCCCTCAAAGAGTCGTTGCAAGGGTTCTTAACGTGCACAGAGCGTGGCACTCATTTCACACGAGACATCAGATGTAATGTCCACATTCTGACCGGACGTGACTACGAATTTGATACATCCCGTACAGCTAAACGGACGCCCCATGTCGGCCAGCGTTTTGCTGCGGGTCGGGAGAAGACTAAGTGACCATATTATGTTTCCCTGTCACCCTAGGGGTTTTTAAGTTGAAGATGTGAAGCAAAAGAATCATAATGTTACAAGGTGAAAATTATTTTAAAATGTCTGAATAATAGAAGTTAAAACACTTGAATGAATGTAGGTTAATTAATTACATGGTACATGTACTATCGACAAAGTTACATCAAATCAGTTTACAAAAACAGAAAAACAATCCTGCAATTTGTTTTTTATGTTGTTTTCATCAGATCGAAACAGTTATTGTTGGTATAAATTCTGTGATCTGTCTGAATATGATGAAATGTTTGCTACTGGACATTTATCAAATAACCTTTATTTCTTACATAGATTTTTCTATCATATATACAATGATATATATTTATACCAAACATGTAGAAAAAAGACCCTAAGTATAGAGCTAATGGTTATAATTTGTACTATTTTTATACTTTTTTTAAGTGGTAAACCAACTGATGAGCAATAAGATTAACCTTTGTATTCAGACTAAATAGAATAATATTTTGCATGTCTTTGTACATGTTGTATACAGCCAATAAGAAAACCAAAATAAAAGAATTTTCGTCTTGAGATTTTAGTAAGATGTAATCTTGTAATGGCTAACGTGTTCTGTCATTCACAATTTATTGAACTTCTATTGAATACTTCTTGTAGACGGCACGAGCGTCCTGCGCAAATCCACAAATTAAATCCTGTATGATATGGTTTTTTTCATTCACGTTTAAAAATGTATTGAAATGTTGAAATACCTCGCCTCTGGTGGGGGCTGGACGGAGGGTGTTAAATCCCGAGTTGCTTAATTCCAAAACTTGTAGACGGCACGAAAATACGCTAATTAAATTCTGCTTGATAAGGGTTTTTTTCACTCACGTTTACAAATCTCATTTTCCACAAAAAATATAATGATGGCAGTAAAATAAAAATCCGACAGTCAATACAACAGACCTCAAGTCCTCCCTATTCTCAGCAAAAAAGGAAGAAAACAAAAAACTGGACGTTAATAAAATACTTTACATGTCAGGGTATTAGCTAACATTCTTATAACCGCATTTGCCACTGGACATTAAGCAACCAACAGTCCTTCTTAATACTCGTTTCCACATTCACATTGTTTAGCTTGTGTAACATGACAGATTAATGCCCAACAATAGTAGTAGAATAGGGATAAGAAAACAGTAAAGCAGGTAGAGCAATGTAAACATTGTGCTAGTGATGGTGGAATGTTTGGTCCACGTATCATAATTTTGACCAAGGTAGAGCAACATTGGTTGGTAACCAGGGTATGGTTTGTCACCCATGTTGTCCACATTGCAGAATTTTGTGTTGTTTTTTGCCTGTCTAAATTTTTATTTAAGTGAGCGGCATCCATTTTTTTTACGTTACTATATTTATTTTTGACGATATATGTTGTTAATAATTTTAAAATGAAAATTCTGAGGTTACATTACCAGGTTTTGTTATCAACAAAAAAGGGGCAGATATATATCTTATTATTTAAGTATGGGTTGAGTAGATTCATAGAATTAAAGCAGCTTTATGACATTGTTGAATTAAAGGTTGAAGACTGAAAGTACGATTTAATTATATAAATTGTAGAGACTTCAGGTGGTGGTGGTACATAAGTAAATGTTAGTCTTTACTTATTAATCATGGATTTAGAAACAGACTCGGGATGTTACTTTTCAGACATCCTCCGTTTCAAACCAGCCCATCTGAATATGATGTATTTCACAAATAGAATGCAAACATATACAAATTGGCCGGATTAGATTAAACAAAAGCCAGAAGATCTAGCTCATAATGTTTTTTTACACCGATATAGGAGATAGAGTGACATGCTTTTATTGTGACATTACTCTAAAAAGGTGGACTAAAGAAGACGATATCGAAACAGAACATATAAAATGGGATCCAAATTGTTTGTTTACAAAGATGGTATCTAGTAAAACCTTGTCCAACATACTTATGAAATAAGAATGTTACGTAATGAATGAGATACACTATAAGAAGATCCTCGAATTCCGTTCATTTACAGATTGATTGTTGTAGAGAGAAGACACTTTGGATGTAACATTTAAAAAAGCCGAGAAACTTATGCATCACACACTTAAATATGTGTATGCTAGGATGGTCTTAGACTGTTTACCAGATATTGTGAAAGAACATTGTTATGGGTGTGAAGTAAACCACCCGAGTCAGATTCAACACACTTGTTTAATGTGGACAAAAATGGAACATTTAGAAACTTATTTCGATATTGTTTATAAACAGATAGCGGAGAAGGACATGGTTAGGAAGATGTCCAATCAAGTGAAGCTCATAGATGTACCAGATGACTATAAAAATGACTTTTTATCTACATTAAAGGATTGGTGCATTCTACATAAAACAAGTACCAAAAATGTGTTAAACTGGTGCAAACGATTGGTGTTGTTGGAAGAAAGATTCACAAACGAATTAAATTAATTTAAAACACACCTTGGTTATCATTTGATGTGAAACACTCATCATGAACAGACGTATTTTTGAAAACTCAACCTTCCTGAAAGAACTTTACTATGATAGACCCCGAAGAAGAAAAGAATTGCATGATTGAGGAGAGTTCCGATGATCAAATTCAAACCATTTCACACATTGCATATAAAATTTATCATGCAACACTTATGATTAGTATAGTACATAGACGAAAACTGCGAGAGTTTCGGAAAACTATTCAGTTTTTAGCCAGTGGGAGAATTAGTGTAAGCAGGAAAAGACGAGTACTGTTAGTGTATCACAAATTAATACCACTCCTGATTAAGCCTCTGTTGCATTTACTAGACGAACAATGCGATGCTTGAACTGTTTCTAATGATATTGTAATAAAAGTTAGTTACTTGTATTTTTTAATTTTGTTTTGTCTTTTTATTATATTTTCACAAAGTGCATATTGGTTAGGTCTCCACAACAAACATAACGATTATCCTCTGGCACCCGAACATCTACTCATTGAAGACAAAGATCTATCGAAATACAGTACTGATTTATGGGGAAAGTTAAATTCTATGAAGAATGCAAATGGTGTGGAAAAAGTGAAACCTAGGATTAAAACCCGAAAATTAATTCCAACTCTGAAGAAAAAGACAAACTATGTGGTGCATTATCAAAATTTACAACTTTATACAGAACTTGGAATGAAAATAACTAAAATACATAGAGTATTAGCATTTCAACAAAAGGCATGGCTTAAAACCTACATAGAATTCAACATTAACATGAGAAAACAGGCAAACAACGACTTTGAGAAGGACTTTTTCAAACTGATGTGTAATAGGTATGTTTCTCGGGTTTTTTTTATATATAGATTAGACCGCTGGTTTTCCCGTTTGAATGGTTTTACACTTTTGGGGCTCTTTATAGCTTGTTGTTCAGTGTGAGCCAAGGCTCCGTGTTGAAGGCCGTACATTGACCTATTATGGTTTACTTTTTTTTAAATTGTTATTTGAATGGAGAGTTGTCTCATTGGCACTCTCACCACATCTTCCTATATCTATGTTATTTTTAAATGTGTAAGATTTTAAAGTGTTGTCAAGATCTCCAGTTTGCTTGTTGTCTCATTGTCGCATTACCCACATTGATTTAATTATGTTTTGTGGTTTTTGTGTCAGCTTCTAGTACTTATCTAAAAGTATTCCTACTTTTTCAGTGTTTTTGGTAAATGTATGGAAAATTTGCGTGCTAGGATGAATCTAAGACTAATCAATTCAGCCTCGGAAGAAAAACTAAAAAAGTTAGTAGCTCAGCCGTCGTTTCTATGCTGCCAAATTTTCAATGAAGACCTCGTTGGAGTACACAACCAACAGATCAACATAACTCTCAATAAACCCATCTATGCCGGACAAGCTATTTTAGACCTTTCAAAGAGACTGATGTATGAATTCCATTACAAGATGATGAAGCCTCAGTACGGTGACAAGACCAACTTGCTGTTTACAGATACAGGCATGAGGGTTTTTTTTGTTAGTTTGTTAAAATAAAAGCCATTGTTTCTTTAAATTTCTAATATTTCTCATTGTTTTCTCCTTTGTACAAGTAGAATAAAGGAAGTGATTCCTCTTTGGTATTGTGCTAACATTTCTAAATTCATTTTAGATTCGTTGTGTTATGAGATTCTGACTGATGATGTATATGAAGACATGAAACCTATCAAAGACATATTCGATACCTCCAACTACGGCTCATTCAACAAAACGAAACATCTCTTTTCCAGCAAATACAAGAAAGTCGTTGGGGAATTTAAAGATGAGCTTGGTGGTGAGTTCTTTCAAACAAACATTTTTTTCTCTCTCTCTCTAAAGTTTAACATAAACTTTCTTTCAAATTTTCCTTTTTCTTGTGAATTTTCTTCCAAATTTTCCTTTTTCTTGTGAATTTTCTTTCAAATTTTCCTTTTCTTGTAAATTTTCTGTAAAATTTTCCCTTTTCTTTTGAATTTTCTGTTAAATTTTCCTTTTCTTTAGAATTTTCTGTTAAATTTTCCTTTTTCTTGTGAAATTTATGTTAAATTTTCCTTTTTCTTGTGAAATTTATGTTAAATTTTCCTTTTTCATGTGAATTTTATGTTAAATTATTATTAAATATTGTCTTTCTCATGTGCCTCAAAAAATCTTTTCAGGTGTTTCTTTAAAAGAATTCGTTGGCTTGAGACCTAAAATGTACAGCCTTTTGTATAACCAAACCTCTACAGAAGGTATCACATGCGAAAAGGAAAAAAAGGGGCGAAAGGCATTGCAAAAACTGAAATAAAACAGACTCTCGGACATGAAATGTATAAGAAATGTTTAAATGAAGAAACTACGACCACCAATTCAATGACGTGCATTAGAAGTAAAAATCATGAACTGTTCATGGATACCGTTGTTAAAAAAGGACTGTGTAGTTTTGATGATAAACGCTACTGGAAGAACCCAAATTGCAAGCTATGCCTATGGACATTATAAGATAGACACATATTAGTGATAGTATTTATAAAATATTCTTAAATCAAAGAGCAGAATGCTCTGAGGGATACGATTGCCATAGTTTTCATTGACACATGTATAGACGTTCTGCCAAATTTTCATGAAGCAAAAGCATGAGATTTGGCCAAAATTGAAAAGATCAAAGAGGAAAACAATAGATCCAAGGATACTGCTGCAAAAAGCATGAACATGCGTGAGTCTTAAGCATTTTTTGGCCGGTAACCCTGGTACGACTGGATAGTATTATTTTCAAACCTTTTCAATTGCACATGCAAAATGTAATAATCTGAATAGTCACAAAACTTTAAGAATAGCCAATCCCGGTTACAAGTGTATGAGCCATGTACTCATTGTGTTTTATCGAATTATAGTCATCCCATACCATTGTAAACTCGTAAAAAAACTTGTACCAATGCAAACTCGTACCACTGCTAACTTGTACCAACTTATTTAAATGCTAATAAAATGAACGGTACCAATTTTCTTGCACCAGATGCGCATTTCGACAATACATGTCTCTTCAGTGATGCTCGTGACCAAAACATTTGAAATCCAAAGCTTATATAAAAGATGAAGAGCTATAATCCAAAAGGTTCAAAAAGTATAGCCAAATTCGTGAAAGGAATCAGAGCTTTGCATGAGGGAGATACATTCCTTTATTTATAATTATTTCTAATATTTTGTAACAGCAAATTTTAAAAACACAAAAATTCCGTATTTTCATGCCAGTACCGAAGTACTGGCTACTGGGCTGGTGATACCCTCGGGGACTAATAGTCAAATGATGAATATACATGATATACCTTACTTTCACTCAATTCCTCTTAAGTCGGTAAAATGTACATAATTTGAAAGTACAATGACCAATTTGTAGCTAATGTTCCTTGTCTATTGGATAGAAAATACTGTGTCAGATGTAGATAATTAAAGTATTAACAGTTTCACCCGAAGAAAATTTTTCATGAATAATTAAATCTTAGCAGTAAGTCAAAATGATTGCCAAATTATTTTTACTGTCTATAAATAACAATGAATGTAACTGATTCCTGTTAAGGGGTCCTCCTTTTTCCCGTCAAAAAAGCACATGGCTTTCAACTATTGTAAACATAGCATTCAATTTGTGATCATGGATTACAGCTTTAATTATATATTCAATTTAAGGTACAGTTAAAGCAATATTTTAACTTTCTTCTGGATAAAGTTCTACAGTGGCAGATCCAGAATTTTTCTCAAGGGGGCCTGCTGACTGACCTAGAGGGGGCCCGCTCCAGTCATGCTTCAATGATTCTCTTTATAATCAACCAAATTTTTCCAACAAAAAGGAGGGGGGCTGGATCCGCCTATGTTCTAGTTTGAAAGATCAGTTAAAACAATACTGCTTAAAACATTATTTATTTTGTCTTTAGTATTGTTTTAGTGCGAAGCTATATATAGAACGGCGGACCAGTGTTTAGGAGGGACCCCATTTCTTACTCTTTAAATGTTGAAGTTCCTTTGGGTCAGAGGGCATGACTCCTTTCCGTACACACTCCTCTGTTTAAATTGAGATCGTTCTTAATATAATACGACGTTTATCGGCATTAACGAGTCAATTTTTCTTGACGAAAACTTCCAGAAGGGAGACAACTCGAAACGATAATATGGAAGACCCCATTTCGGCTGAAGGCTATCGTTAAATGAGACAATACTCTAAACAAAAGGATGAAAAATATTCACATTTTAATTGTGTTTTCCTCTTGTTTGATTTCAGTTCTTAATTTGTATTTCACAATTTGTGTATGTATTTTCTGGACAATTATGCACAAATTCATTTTGCAAGTTTATTATATATTGAACAAAAATAGTTTTAAAAACAAATTATAAGACAAAATATATTTTTGTTCTAAAACACAAGTAAAAGTAATACCATAAAACGACAGGGTAAACGTAATACTTCCTGTGATACCTAATAAAATGTATTTGCATATACTTTTATTATTTATTTCGAATAAGTAATTTAGATAAAAAAAATGTTTTCTTGTCGTTAAATAGTTTCTTGTTGCTAATATTATTCTTCTTGTCGCTTCTTGTCTCTAAAATTCTTCTTGTCTCTAATTAATGAGACCGCACATGCGCACTAATACATAAACAAACGGCGACTTGCAATTTGGAACTAGAACGTTTATTAAATGATATGAATGGTTCTCCATTTCTTTATGAGAGTACAGTATCAAATATCAGTTTCATAACGGTAAAATATAGAAATACTCCACTACAGTTCTTATGACAGAAATAGAAATATCGATCGGAATTCAGGGAACTCTCGCAAGTTATCAAAATTTGGGAATTCCCTCTGACGGGTTTCTAAATTTGTAAAAACACTTAATATAAATACTGTTTAATTCTGATTTTCCGTGTTGTTAAAAACACGCATATAAGTCAAGGAAAATATCACACATAAAGATTATGAGTAAAACATTACAGGAAAGTTGTTTATGTTCAATCGTTTTGCTTGCTTTTACCTTTTAAATCAAGACCATCATAAGAATCTGAGATGTTGCTGAATGTTTAGAATAAAACGGATGACGTGAGGGAATATAGAAGGAGTCAACGGTAAAAGTCTTCAGATTGCTTGACAGCAATCGTATCCCAAAAACTAACCTTCTCAGTTTGTTTGCATATATGTCCATAATGAAATTTTGAAAATGTTATTCCTATAAACACCTCACTAAATGAAAGTCAAACCACATCGTCATTACATCGCCTGGAAAAAATGCTCCCATTTCCTCCTCTGAGAGATCATATAGATTGTTTTTAATAGGAGACACCTGCTCATACTTTGCGGTCTTGCTAACCCACTGTGGGAGTGATTCTTCTCGCCTCTATGTGGCCACCCTCACCGGCATTGCACTTCCTTTACTCCACATCGGGTCTGTTTGAAGTGGAGTGGTCTCGTTTTCATATATTAATATTAGAGGTGCCTGCAATAATAAAAATGAAATGTTTAAATAAATAAACCAGAGAGAAATGAAATACTTTTAGTGTTGCTTATCTTTTTTTTAAAGGACAAAAGGTTGTTTGCAAGTTCAATTCTATACTTAAAAAACAAGTATTGCTTTGTTTGCATTGTATCAAGTTAAGAATACATGGTGATTCTTGAGAAGAACAAAAAAAAACACCCTCTATTGCAAGACTTACCTATTGTATGTATTGTTAACTTGTTCTCACCCTGAGCATGTATGAAATATTTGTCACTGGACGTTAAGCAACCAACAATCAATCATGATTCTTGAACAAATTTAAACTCTACATTAATAAATATATACTTACGGAAGGTGTTGGTGGTGGTGCATAAACTGGCGCTACATTTTCTTTAAGAACAACCTGCTCCTGTGGCTGGGAGAGCGGCTAAAACAAGAAAAATAAAATAAAACTCAAACTCAAATGTTATGAAGAAAGTTTTATACTTGCGAGAGGTGTTGATGGTGTGCATATTGTTTTTCGTTCATTATTTTGTGTATAACTTAGGTTGTATCTTTTTTCTCCCTCGGATGTTTGTTTTACATTCATCATTTTGAAGCTATTTATAGCTGACTATGAGGTATGGGTTTTGCTTATTGTTGATGGTCGCAAGGTGACCAAAAGTTGACAATTTCTGTATCATTTGGTCTCTTGTGAAGAGTTATCTTATTAACAATCATACCACATCTTCGTTTTATGTTATTCAATTGTTGCATTAAATTGGTTAAAATAGCGATATCTCTCCTAACAAAAGCGAGGTAGATAGATGAACAGAAAGATAAACGGTAATAGACAATACTTAAAACCTTCCTGTTGTTTACGGTAAGCGCATACAAACAGAGAAAAAAAAACACCTCAAAGGGTATAATCTTTAATTTCATCGGTTTTTAAAGAAAACTCCTACATGTGAACCTCATGTATAAAAACAAAAAGAAAGAAAATAGTCTTACCTGTGGAAAGTATGCCGTTAGGGACTCTAGGTGCCCCCTCAGGGTAAACAGATCATCCAGCTCGTCTAGCCCTACATTCAGCTTCATCGATCCATTTGACGCCGCCAAATCTAAATAAAAGAGTCCTCTAGCGGACTTTTTAAAGGAAAGCACTTTCCCTCTCCCGAATTGGGTTTTGTACTCCGCCCTACCAGTTGAAGTAATAATCTGACTAAATTGCACATTTTCGGCTGCCATTATAACACTTAATCGTTTGCAAATATATTTCTAGACAAAGGTTAGAAGTACTGACTTGTAAACGAAAAATACGCACTTTTATATTTATTTCATTTTCTAGCTAATATTATCTAAACCAATAATATTACACTTTGAAGTATGGAGTGGGACTAAAGGAGGGATAACCACCTCATTCTTAGGTTTCGCATAACAACTCTATACCAAATTGTTTATGTGGTGCGCAAACAAAAATGCGCTTAACAACAAAACAACGTGTTGATGAATCTCTAGAAACTATACTATGATTATATGTCATCTGCTTTATTTTTGGGTTTCTGAACTTAAAATCTTTATCTAAAGCAGCTACATTGTAAAAAGAAAAACCAAAACGTTCGATTTTTTTTCTGAAATTTTTTTTTGAGTGCCATTGTCTCGTACCTAAAATTTTCTTATCAAATGTTTCTGTTCCCCCCTTTTTATCGAGTTATACTATTGTTGAAGATCATATAGCAACATCTCAATTCTTTCATATTTATTCTTTTTCGTATTGTTCATTTTTTTTTACACAATCATAATCTCCCGCCTTTTTATTTTTAATTAAACTGTTCATTATGTGCACATGTGCAGACGATTCACAGAGAAAAAACTGAAAAATCAAAAATGGTGCTCGCTAAGTGTTTGTTGTTATTAAGTATGTATGTTATGGTCAAGTGCATGACCTTAATATAAGGAAATGCAAAAGTGTCTACGATGAAAGCTACGAGGAAGTGGAACTGCAGTGCTTGTATGAGGGGGAAGGCAGCTACATTTTCAATGGGCCGACTTCAGTGAAAAAGATCACCCTGGACAGACTGGCGGGTTCCAGCACATTGATGACTTTTGGCCAGCATTTAGAAAAAGTAACCATTAAAACCTGCACCATAGACAATTGTTGCCAGGCCATCTCGACAACCTCTAGCACGGAAGTGCAGATTGCAGATAAAATTTGTGTAAGATGCTATTACGTGACTTGTTTTCAACATCCGCCATTTTTATTGTTTACAAAAAATTGACACCTACTTTATGAAAGACAAATTCCCTTTATTTTCTTTTGAAAGTATATCAATATAAGAAAAGAAATATTTGTTAGCATAATTTTAATTGTATTTCTATTAAACAGATTTGTGTTAAAAACTATAAATATTAAATTTGATAACTGTCTATAAATATTATTGGTTTTTTTTACAGTCACTGGAAGACCTTGTGTCCACTACTGATGCGGACGAGACCTCTCCTCATACGGAGGGGGGTTCTCCTGACTCCTCGACAGAATGGTCTCAAAGCGCTCCAACATCAACAGTGTACGACCACAGCCAAATGTCCAGCACTCTGCCTGACCATCAACAGGTGGGTTTTCACCAATAGGGCAAAGAGAATCCCTACTTAACATAACCATTGCATTGTGGTGGTGTATTCTAAAACAACATAAAAACACTGCTGTTAAAATTAACGTAAACAATTTTGAAAGTACTTATTTTCACTATTTTTAGACATTTATACTTATAAATTTCTCATACTTTAAATTCAGCTAAAGCTAAATGTTTATTGATTGTAACATGTAGTAGGGTGTGGATTAGGTTATGTTATTTTATTTGTGTACATGTAGTTTATTATTTAATTTTTTATTTTAGACTACTACAGAAAATGAGACCAACTCAACAACACCATGGATAGTGGCAACCGTCACCTCTTTAACAGGAAGCTTAAAAGTTTATGTAATTTTTCTTGGAGTAATTTTGTTTCTTTTAATTGTCTTAATTTTGGTGTTCTTATTAACAAAAGTATTACTATCAATCAGACTACATTCCAGTTAAGAACGATGATTCTTTCTATGTTGAAATGGATACCATAACTAGTTAAATTATTTCTTTTCTTGTAGTACTTCTGGTGATAGCTCTCATTTGATTGGGGAAGAAATGTTTGAGGAATAGTAGGGGAGGGTTATTTGAGCATGGTCTTCCTCTACAAGAGATCCATACTGCCCCTAAATATAAGTACTACATGTATTAGGATAAAAAAAATAATTATTAATTTAAATTGTAATTTCAATATCGCTGCTTTTAACTCTTTTTTATTATTACTTACAGTGATATTCTTTCTACTAGGTGGATTTATTGTTTAGGGGAAAAGACATTCTCAAAATATGTCAAACTCTGAAGATGAACTCTATAATACAATTTAAGTAGTAACAATTTATAAAATTTGTATTTTTTTTTATTTTCTTCTTGTAGAGCAATTTCAAGTTCTAATCTTTACCATGATAAGTGTATTAGTGGTTTTAAACCGTATACATAGACTTTTGTTAAACGCTATACCAGCTATTAGAAACTTCATCCCCCTGTAAGACAGCTTATTAACCCTCCTCAACATCAACCACTACACCAAGCAGCAGTCCAACCTATACCACCTGCAGTACACCAGGAAGTCATCCTACCCTTACCAGCACCTCCACTCATTTTAAGAAGAAGCACCAGACAGTCCATACCACCCAACAGACTTAATTTGTGATTAATTTGTGTATTATGTTGTTTTTTTGTTGTTTTCAAACCAAACTTCTATATAATTTGTGTAATTAAGATGTACCTAACACTACAGGGGGATAACTCTGTAAAATCAGCTAAATGTTTTATTTATGATATGTATGTAAGGGCATTGTAATAAGCTTCTCAATGGTTGAAATTAGTGTTTGTTAAACTGTTATATACCCAGTGTAATTTTTATGAAGAAATACTTTGATAAAATTTTATGAAAACTTAACGAAGCAAATTTATTTTAGTTAAGGTGTTGGATACCACCTTAATTTTAAAACTATGAATACTACCACTGTAAGACTAGCTTTATGAATCTTATTGCTTCATTAAGTAACTTTATATACAAAAATGTTTAAAGTATTACTTACCTGTCCTTCAAGATATCTAAAGCTATCTGCAGCATGTCTCGGCTTTGTACACTATTAGCTGTATTGCACTGCTGCATCAATTCTCCCAGAAATGTCTCGCTCATTCGTATGAGGCATCCTATTCTAGCTTCTCTGTTTTCATGCAACAAAGCATGATATAGTGCAGAAACATTAAATTGTGTACTACTAAATGTACTGATGGGTTGCTGACGGTACCAATTCTTCATTTCTTCAAACAACTCAGGTTGTATTGAACACTTATAACACGGGGAAAAATGACTCCCCACTACTGGCACATGCTGAGATACAAAATTAGTCAATTGAGAAATAAAGTTACTGATTGAAGCACGATGATCCATCATAAAGTTTTCTAAATAGAATGAAAGTATAACATTTTTCCTAAATATTAAAGGACTTATTATTCTCTCTTGGTTATGATAAGATTCATTAAATAAAGCTGGGTTGATAAATTTAATTCATTTAGACTTAACTGAGATGCCATTTTAGGATTACTTTATATATGACTAAGCATCCATTGCGATGACAAAGGAGATATTAGCATTTCTATGCTATATTATCTTAAGAAGTTTATTGAGTTTTTTTTTTATTTTTAGGTTTTAACAAAGGAGAGTGATAACTTTCTATACATAAGAAAGACTCAACATCCTGTGTTTGACATGATTATAAATTATGGATTAATTGATACATTTTTCACTTAATCTCTCTTTAAATTTATTTTTTATGATGAAAATAGAGAATAAGTCATATTTTTGAAATGATGTTACTTCAAAGGGTGTTGTTTATATTATACATATCAAGAAGTTTTGTATATGTTTACACAAGTTTATTTTGTTATGTTAAGAAGAAGTTTAACTCAAATTAGTAGTAATATATGTTTATCTGTCTGGTGTTCTCCATTAACAGTTAATCAGTTTTGAAACTTGATTGCAATTAAGACAATTTCCTATACTCTACATCTAAAGATTGTTATACATGTTTATCTATCAACAGTTATTTAGCTTGAGGCTTGATTGTAATTAAAAATATTTAGTAATTACACAGTATGATAACTTCTAAAGGAATAAAATCAAAATATTTATGAAGCTTTACATCAGAGGAATTATCTGATATGATCTATCAGATTAAAAGATAACGTTTATTTGGTCTTAAAAAAAATGTAAAAATATCAAAAATGCTATAAAGGTTGATGGGGAACATTAGACTGACCTTAGTAGAATATGAAATGTTTATACTGTAATATAAAACATGTATATAGTCTGTTTTTCTTGTTATTAAACAATTTAGTTGTGATAATTTATTAAATGTTAATTGTTTTAAAGTTGGTGCTAAATAATTGTGATAATCATTAAAGTCCAATTTTCAAATCATGATAGTTGTACTCCTGATAACATGCTGTTATATATATATTTAATATATTCATTTACAACGATAGTTTAAGAGACAAGTTTTATATACAAAAAAAGTAGTGCTTATACTATAGTTTTGGTGCTAACTGTTTTATGGTGCTATGCATTCTGCCAGATTCCCCTATAAAGACAAGTTTTATAAAGAGAGTAGTACACTACATTTTTACTAAAGTCTTGGTGCTGTGTATTCTTATATTGAAAAAAATAAGCATTTACGGTTGTTAATCAAACCATGATACCTGTTTATATGTTATCTATATTTTGTTACTTTAGTGCAACATTCCATCTTTTAATTTTTGCTTCATGCATGATTTCATTTTAAACATGGAAACCATGTGGGTTATATTTTTATTTTATAACATAATTTATCTTCTATCACATTGAACAAGTAGCTTAAACGGCAGATGTCACTTTTTGTCATTAGATCTAAAAAAAAATATTAAAACATTTTACTGCTTTTAAAGAATTAAAACTTTTTTCTTATCCCTTGCAGAAAAACCCTAGCACAACTTTTTGGAACTGTTGGTCCTCAATGCTCTTCAACTTTGTACTTTTTTTTAACCAGATTCAACCCACCATTTTATTTTTATTAAAATGTCCTGACCAAGTCAGGAAAATGGCCATTGTTATTTTCTAGTTCGTTTCTGCGTGTGTTACATTTTGATGTTGTGTTTCTGTTGTGTCATAGTTCTCCTCTTATATATGATGTATTTCCCTCAGTTTGAGTTTGTAACCCGGATGTTGTTTTTCTCAATCGATTTATGAATTACGAACAGCGGCTTTATACTTGTATTGAAATGGTTTCTTACAATCTACATTTCAGTTTATCAATTATAATTTAATATTTCATCCTGGATGAGTTATTTTTTCGATGTTCACTTGTTCCGTCAAGTGCACATCACGTATATACCACTAAAGTTAAGCTTTTTTTCCATGTAGAAAAAAGGGTAAATTAGTGTATAATATATTCATTAACTTCCTTCTTTGACTAATCTGATTGGTCAGAATTGTTTTCAGTTCATTTATATTTGGTGAAACTAATATTGTTTATCTGAGATAAATGTCCCTTGGTCTTTTTTCGATGCTTGCTCAAGAGGGCTGTCCGTTTAGACGGTTTATGATGTACTTATATTAATTCAATGCTTATGTTTAAGGTCTTAGTAGTAACATCGCTAACAAATTAAGTATATGTCCTTGTAAAAATCATACAGAGGGTGATTCATGACATGTCACAGTAGTATTTTGTTTACCTATTTCATAAGAATTGTGGTAGATAATTAAAAGTGTATCTCTATTTTCCCAGTATAATGCGCTTTGCCTCCTTCAAAACAACATTTTGCCTGAAAAGGTGAAAAAATACGGTTTTGAAAATTGAGAAATAAGGGAATTTAAAGTCCCATGGAAAATAAGTTAATCAACAAAAACAATAATGTTTTAATATTGTTAACAAACAAAACCCCAAACTATTCGAAAACATTAAAATTTTGAATATACTAAATAGTTTGTTTCCATAGCAACCATTAAGAAATGTGTTAAAATTCGAATATGAAAAATTTCTAAAATTCCTAAATTTTAAATCTGTTAATTTCATAAGACCAACAAGACATGTTATTGAGATTTTGAAAGACAACATTTTATAAAGTCATAAAATAAAAAAGAAATTCGTGTGTTTGTTTTTCTTTGAAATCTATGAGCCAAATATTGTCCATTTTCACAATAAAATCTAGATTGCCAAACAGATGAATAATCAAACATTTTGAACTTTAAAAGGTAAAACCTTGCATTCATTGAGCATTTCTGACACAAATTTGTTCATTACATGATTATAAAATGAAAATATATGATTGATAGTAATATGTTGGTACAGAATGAAAATGTTTCTCTCTGTGTATGGTACACCCCTCTTTTTTCGACGAAATGTTGCGAGTACATTTTTTCATATGCATATCAGTTATATTAAAATCTGTGGAAATCCTAAAGTCAAGGTAGGGATAGTACAGACATTTAGTGTAAGTTTAACCTCTAAGAAGTTCGGGGCATATTAACGTTGAAAATATGCCGCACAGACTTATATTTTGACCTTTAAATGGAAGCTTTTCTGATGTTTCCTGATACGCCTATAAAGCGTGTTAATTGATATCGCACGTTTTAAATGTATCTATATTACTGTCTAAATAAAATTTCGAAGTAAATCAAAGAGGCGTGTTATGTCGTCATAATGCTGTTATTTGACTTAGACATAGACGTCATTTTTGTTTGATGAAAGTGTTTAATTCATGTGTTATTGTTTAGAAGGCCAACATCATTCTACTGTATTCGGAAACATTTTTCAAACTGATTTCGAGATAGTGTTGGCTAAAAATGAAACAAATACATACACGAAATTGTGATCTTGTGTTTCATTGTTGTGTTCCACTATGCATGGCATATATTATTTCATGGTGACATTCAGGATTGCAAATCATATAAGATCAAAGACAACTATTGATAAGAAGATTTGTATATGTTTGTTTCTCTCTCATAGTTCTATGTTCACCTGTTTTCAGTGGCGGCGGCTATCTTGAACTTGGATTGGCAACCCCAACTCAAAACTGGTTTAAGGCTTTCGATGCATCTTTACAATTTCATGTCATCAGAATTGTTTACCTTTCCAACCGATATCGACAGATAACATCTATAGAAGTACCTTCAAATACGAAAAACTACTGCCACTATCAGACACTATTGACATGTAAAGTTTTCGGAACGATTTATCAAAAGTTATTGCAATACTTCTCAGGATCCTTTACATTGTAGGTATAGAAACTATACTTGTATTGTAAGTTTGGAAATTTGCCTGCCAAACTCCCCTAGGCTTGAATGAAATTAGATGAAATATTAGGTTTTTCTCAAATATGATATAAATTCTACTATTTGTATTTTTGGTTTATTTGTTCATGATGATAGATTTCTTAGAGAAAAAAAAGGAAATCCGCATTATAAAGATATTGTGACTATAGTATTTGACTGTTAATAATATTAAAAACGAACATTGAAAGAAAGTGTGAAACAAATAGGAGCATAGTACTGTAATGACCAGAATAGATTTAACAAATAAGTTTAATCATGTAATACATTTTATAAAAGATAGACGACATACCAGTGAACATTCAAACTTTTAAGTCGAGAATAAACTGTCAACGTTGAAATGGAAAAGAGCAAAATACAAACAAAAGTAAACAAAACACAAAACTAAGCAATACGAATCCACCATAACTGTGGGTGATCTCAGGTTCTATGGAAAAGTAAGCAGACCTTGCTTTGCATGTGGCAACCGTCGCGTTGTTCATATTAGTACACACCATGTCTTAATTCTAATTCGATAGGTCACATTTGGGAACACGGAATGGGATTGTAGTTACGACATAAGGAACATATCCGCCATCATCTTTGAAACGCCTATTCCATAACCGTCAACCAACTGGTGATAACGTCTGTATAACTCTAGAAATCGGTTTGGTTTCTGAGTTTCATCTCTATGCATACATATGATGTCTAAATGAATTACCATTTGTATCTGGTAGTCTTTAGAAGACAGACACAATAGCTAAAAATTTGTCAACAACAAGTATAGCAATAATGATATTTTGTGTATTTGAATAGGTTTTTCTTTTATTTGTCAGCGTATTTCTCAGGTGGAAATAGAATAATTTAATCTCCCTTAACAATTGATGTAAATCTAATTCTGAAGAAACTAGTCTAACAATCTTTCATTTCTTTAAAACAGTTTTTACCCAATTATATTATATTAATGAAATTTTGTGTGTTCCATATACACGAGAAGCCACAATTTTGAAATATATTTTTGACAAACAGTATCCATGTAGTCTGCATGTTATGATAAACGTTCATATGGCGAGGAAGTTAATATAAACGAAAACTGAGCTTGTTTTTCCGGATATTAAAATTTGCCAAAAAATAATACTGCTCGATTTTTATATCTCTGTCGACCGGTTTGCGACCTAGTTCCCTGTAAACTATACAATTTTGTGTTAAGAATTTTAGATTTAAAACTAATTTACAGATTTTTTAATATATCAGTATTACTAAAATTCAGTCTAGAAGATCAAGCTGATATTTATCAGAAAGCAGAAACACCCGTCCCATTCTCAGAACTACTTCGTATATAGCTTTTAAGGCCTTCGATTTTCTCCTTGTCGTACACCATTACCACAAGCAAACAAGTATTTCGAATTACAATTATTATATGATATACTAGATTAAATATCACGGTACATAATAAATATTACATTATACATCTTACCATTTATATTATGCAATTACATTTTATAAAACAAATCACCTCGCTTTACTATGCATGAGTATATATTGTTATGAAATATTTTTAAAACTGATTGTGAGTTCATTTGTGTCTTTTGCAATGATTAGAAATAAGAAGATGTGGTATGAATGCCAATGAGACATTTCTCCATTCAAGTCAGTTAGTAAAAAGTAAATAATTATATGTCAAAGTATGACCTTGTACACCGAGCATTTGCTCAAACCGAATCGCAAGCTATATCAAAAGAGCCCCACAATTAGTTTAAACAAGTTTTAGCTAGAGATTTGAGCCGGGTTTATTATTACTCCGCAGAAGCAGATTGGAATCAGTAATGACGTAGAAAGTAATTATTATAATCGTAATCATGTTCATTGACCATAACAACGCTGAAAGGTCATCATAAAATTACGTTTCGAGATCATGTAGGTTAACCGAACCACATCATATAGGATTAGAAGCGCATAACATAATGACACAACCACATGATCTAAGGATATTTGTTTATCATATATGTATATTTGCACATCATATAAAATAAAAAAAAGTAGATATGGGATGATTGCCAATGAGCCGACTCTCCACAAGAGACACAAATGACACAGACATTAACAACTATAGGTCACCGTAATGCCTTCTACAGCATATTTGCACTTCATATAAGTTTCGTCCCCGAGGATATTACCAGTCCAGTAGTCAGCACTTCGGTATCACATGAATATGAATTATATTGTCATATTTATAAATTTCCTTTTTACAAAAGTATGAATTTTTCGAAATACTAATGATGTTTTTATCCAAGGCATATATTACCTTGGTCGTATTTAGCACAACTTTTGGGAATGTTGGTTCCTCAATGCTCTTTCACGTTGTACTTGTTTGGCTTAATAACTTTTTTTTATCTGAGCTTCACTGATGAGATGGTGTAGACGAAACACACGTCTGTCGTATTAAATTATAAGACTGGTACCTATGATAACTATTAACACCACTGAGTCAGTGCCACTGCTGTTGGACGTTTCGTCCCCAAGGGTTTCGCCAGCCCTGTAGTCAGCACTTCGGTGTTGACATGAATATTAATTGTATATAGATATAGGAAGATGTGTATGGTCATTTGTATAAATTTACTGTTTACAAAAGAAGGAATTTGTCGAATTACTAAGGATTTTCTTATCCTAAGCAAAGATTACCTCACCCGTTTTTGGCACAACTTTTTGAAATTTTGGGTCCTCATTGCTCTTAAGCTTTATAACTATTTTGATCTGAGCGTCACTGATGAGTCTGGTGTAGACGAAACGCTCGTCTGGCTTATTAAATTATAAGCATGATACCTTAAAGTACATTTGCACATCATATAATTATATTTTCACATCATATAAGTATAGTTGCACATCATGTAAGTATATTCGCACATCATATAAGGAACTTTGCACATCGTATAAGGAACTTTGCACATCATATAAGTAAATATACACATCATATAAGGATACTTACACATAATATAAGGATATTTGCACATATCATAAAGATGTTTGCACATATCATAAAGATGTTTGCACATCATATAATGACAAGTTCGCCACATATAAAGATAAATGCACATCATATAATGAAAATGGTCATAACAAGACAGTGTTGGCATTCCATATGAGAGCGCTTCGCAATCAATTGTGTATCTAGTTTGTTTTCCACAGGGGGAAAGATATAATTGACACCAATGTCGAACTCAACTCCTCTTGAGATATTGCAGTATGTCTTGACTATTGTTTTTATGAAAATAACAATTGATGCGCTTTTAGTACTGAATTGACGGACACATGGACATAAAGCTCCTATTTTAATGTCACTGTTGCCCGCATTGCGTTGCGCGGGAGATTAAAGAATAAACCCCGAAATAATGTCTTTCAATCTATTAACCTATAAGGAAGTATTGACAGTTTTTAAATAGAGAAACACAAGGTTGGATAAAGCGGAAAAAAATAACTAGATGATTCCTTTATCAAAATCTCCGTATTAAATTATTTTAAAGTAATCTGTCAATATTCTGAAGGGACACTGAAGTTGACAGAAACTTATTACGACAGCGCTGCGTGCCTCCCTTATTTGAGACACCTGGAACGTGTCTGAGATATGGAAATATGCCCACCTTGATCTTTTCTGGCACTTGTTTAATATTTGGCATCCGGTTGGCTGTGCATGATATATATCAATTCGAAGCCATGTCTAGCTAGGGACGTTCAATTTTATGACACCGTTATAATTTTGCCATATTGTTTAGTGAAAGTCTCATCATTTCTTAATAAATAACACTTGTATCAACTCATTGAAGAGTCAATAAGGGTTTTTATCGTCCTTCCCTTCGCCTATGTCATCCTGCTCTGTAGCTCCGTAATTCTAATATGAAGGTTTCAAAACGAGACCAGGCATTATCAGCGACGTCTAAATGTGAGAGGAGAAGTTATCAGCGACGTCACAATGTGAGAGGAGACGTTATCAAGCTTTCTTTTTTCAAGCGTAAAACTGTCATTGAGAGAGGAAAAAGACCAGTATAAGAACGATAAACAGATAATCGGTTTTTCTTCGTATATATACTGTAAAATATCAGCCGCTCGACATAATGTGAAACTTTTTAGCTGGTTCGCTGCGCTCACTATCCAAAAAAGGTCACGTTGTGGCTCACAGCTGGTATTTTACTATATTAATGTGTAGAAAACCGATAATCTATACGTATCAAGACAAAATTTCTACTTTCATCCCACATTTTATTATTTTCTAGTGGCATTCCAAATTTTCCGCTGTTCATCTCATATTTTGGAGACTTGTTTTGAGTCTTCTTCAGCTAAAGTGTCACGTGTGGTATACTGTATTTCTGATAACAAAATAGATAAATAAAAAACACGATAAAGGAAGAGATAATACTTATAAAAATATAACACTACAAAAGATGTGAATAGGGCAATATCGGTTCTATCAATAATCTAACATCTCCACATAGAATCAAGCTCTAAATCATAGAAATGTTGAAATATGGTAAAATTTAATAGTTATTCATAGACTATCGAAGATTTGTCAACTCACAAACTTTGCATAGGACACAAAACGAAATACATTACAACAATTTAATCACTGACGAAGTAACATATTTCAAAAAGCCATGATGTTTTAACAAGTTGAATTTTGTACATGGTAGACAATTTGACAATGAACAGAAAATATGTCGGAAGTATGTATTTTTTAAAACGAAAGTATCTTCTCCTAGGGTATATCCGTGAAACATTTTTGTTTTGAATATATACTTTGTGAGTATAGAAATTATTTAGAAATATGTGTGCTGTTATTACAATTACATATACATTTAAATATTTTCCACTTCCATTCACCACACCTGTTCTGTGGCTGAAATTCAAATATACAGGGTTATTTAAACTTTTTGATGAATGAAGTCGTGTAATAAATCATTGAAGTACTACCATGTTGAATACCTTTAATTATGTGTGTATACACATTGGGTTTAAACATGTTAAATGTCCACTGTACGTTCCTCGTCTTACCTGACTGCTTTGAATTTAAATTTGAATTATTCCCCTTGGTTTTAACTGATTCATAGTAATTGACCTCATAACATGGTTGTTTGATTTATGCAAATAATTGAGGAAACCATTTGAACGACATGGACTATTTGCAAGTATTCATAAATGCTATTGTTGTAGCTTTGATGGCTATGTACGTGTATGAAATTGAAAGGAAAATGGGGAAAATGTCGACTAAGCATGATCTAACAGGTAATGAGAAGTAAAACAAGTACAAGGCTTTGTGTAACACTAGTATTTTTACTTCTTTAAAGTTAAGCAAAACATAAATGAAAAGATAGTAGTTTGTCAAGACATTGCAAACATAAGTATTATAAATATTGGCTTTTATGTATAGGGCTTTTTCCATCTCTGTCGTTTTTGATGCGTTTTGTTATTTGATTTTGCCATGTGATTATGGACTTTCCGAATTGATTTTCCTCTAAGTTCAGTATTTTTGTGATTTTACTTTTTCATATGTTTTTTATTTGAACATTCACGTTAAAGGTATATATATCTAGATAAGCGAGTAGGATCGACAAACCCAAGCAAGTGTTATGTTCACTAATTGACAAACTATTTACCCGTTTACAGTTGAAAGGAAAACATCAGATATTTTGGTCTTCGGATTGCTGTCTGATTGTTCTATGCCTTACATATCCTTTATATCTGTCACGGACGGACGGATGGATAAGTCTTTCAGTGCTATTTTACAATATTGACCAAAGAATCAACGATTAGAATAAATACATTATTAAATAAACAAACAAACAAAAAAAAACAATTAAGAAGAAAAATTACATCAAATTATTATAAACATTTAAAGTCCAAATAAATAGTCCAACAGCTTCGGTAGTTTGTATATCCAGATTACTTCCCTATATGTTAGTTCGTTATGCCGGTTATGGCATCGTGCACGACAGTTCCACTATTATACGTAGATATTGTGTTTGTTGTATAATGTATGATTGCATTCAATCTGTATGACCACTCCTTAACACCGCAGCATTGTATTACTCTGTTGCAGGCTGGAACCTAATAATAATATAATTGTACAAACTCTTTAGTACGATTATCAATTTAGATATGCATTTTACTTGCACGTTCATGCAACAAAAACATGAACTCTATAATCTCACGTTCATAAAATGAACATATGTATTCTATTAATTTACGAAGATAAATACGCACATACATTTTATATGTAGCAAAATGTGTCATACTGTAAAAAATATCATAATTTGCATGATAGTTTCACGTACATAAGGAAATCCGGAACCTTGTACACATAAATATCACGTACATTCAATTTTTACCCGTAATTAACAATCTTGTTCTTGTTCACTAGTAAAACCGCATATATCTGAATATAAAACATTGTTTTCATATCTTTAAATCCGTTTACAAAGCATTATAAATTGTACAATTTACTTAATGGAAAATTGTCTGCAGAAGTCTGAAAGTTTCGGAAATTTGAAAAGCAAAAGTAACACACAGAAAAGTATAAATATATGTAAGAATAAAACACTTACCCCGGATTTGATGCACTATATACAGTAGAACCATTGTAGGTTAAATTTATATCTATAATACTAAAATTACGAGGTCCAATTTGTCAGCCGTCATCCCGTAAAAATGACGAATCACAGAATTCTACTTTATATATAACTAATATAGTACAAAGGTGTAGATTAAAAAATACACCACTCCAGGCCCTTTTGTTTTCCACGTGATTAATATTGCCAATAATTAAGAAGTTCCGGGTCGAGTCCGATACCGATACAAATAGTATATTCACCTGTAACCTATTACCTTATCTGTACGTTCCGCATCTGCCAGACGCACCACCAAACGGTGTATTCAGGATTAATATGCTATATCAAGGATTTGTTTACAAATCCTTGGCTATATACACTTCAATTTGTTAGAGGGCATGACGTAAAACAGCGAATCAAATAATTCAACTTTTTTATAACTAATATATGACAATGCTGTTGATTAAAAAAATACTCGATTCCAGGACCTTTTGTTTTCCAAATAATTAATATTACCAATAATTGATAAGTTCCAGTTCAGTCGACGGGTTCAAACAGAAAGATTTGAAAGCAGAGAAAAAACTGTGTATCTTATAATCGGCATGACTTTATCAGATGACAATACTAATACTAAAATAAGGCTTGCGCATAGTTATATACTTTAATTCAGTCACGGACCCGTAATATTACGGGTATGTTCTAGTATCAAATATGAAATGCTATAACGAGTGTGGCATCCTTCCACACCAAAATCCCAAGCAGAAATAAAATTACAACGTGTCCAAAGAACTCATCTGACCACTGTTTAAGAATAGCCAAACCTGTCCGAAGAACTCGATTGACCACTATTTAAAAATAGTCAAAAGGTGTGTAATTAGGCCAAGCCTAATCAGTGTGCGTTTAGACACAGATGAACCAAACTTAGGTCAAATGTAAATATATAAATAAAAGCGTATATTAAAACTATGTTTAAAATAAACTGTGAAAAAGAAGCGTCCTGCGCAAAAACCGCAAGTGCATTTATCTGATCATGACGACATTTTCACAAATCATTATCTATATACTTTGTTTGACTGTATGAATATGTGAATAACTCTATAAAATGCATCTGGATCGTGCCAATATCAATGAACTCTCATTCTGTGATTTTTGTACTCGGCCAAATTGATGTCTTTAAAATTTAATATGATATGCAACTTTTTTGATAGAAAAGGAGCTCGATGCATTAAAGATAGTATCTAAAAGTAAAGAGGACCAAACAAAAGCAGAGACAGAGAAACTAGCCCAAATAGAAAATCAACAAATCGCAGGGACAAGAAAACTTATTGAAGTAGAAAATCAACTAAATGCTGGAACAAGAAAACAAGCTGAACTAGAAAGTCAACAAAACACAGAATCAACAAAATTGGCTCAAGTGGAAAATCAACTACTCAAGTCAAATGAAAAAGGTTCGGCGCTATATTATAAGTAATCATAACTAATATACTTTACATATGTTTGACTTGGTCAACACGCTAATGTAACCAACACGTGAAATACTGACGAAAGTTTAGTATATTTATATATTTATTGTTTATATAAAATGTGAATTTTCGAAATACTAATGATTTTCTTATCCCAGACATAGATTACCTTATCCTGATTTGGCATAACTTTTGGTAATTTTTGGTAATCATTGCTTTTCAACTTTATATTGGTATGACTTCCTGATTATTTTGATCGGATCGTCACTGATTAGTCTTATAGTCTTATGTAGACGTAACGTGAGTCTGTCGTATCAAATTATAAGCCTAACACCTTTGATAACTACTATTTAAATGGTTTGGTGGATTGGGTTTGTTTTACAAATCATGTAAAAAAAAACACTTTAGTATTTGTGTTTTCACGACGTTTGGTGTAAATAACTCATCATATGTACCAGGATTGGAATTTTATATTTACGCCAGACGCGCGTTTTGTCTACAAAAAGACTCATCAGTGACGCTGACGAATAAAAAAATGTTAAAAAGGCCACAACGTACGAAGTTGAAGAGCATCGATGACCAAAAATGTTTGCCAATGTAGATTAACTGTTAATTGTTTACTTGAATGCTTATGGATCCCATATAAAAATACTCATAATGGTCTTTGTTATTTATAGTTTAAACAAAAAAAAAGACAGTGTCAGTTTTGTGTCTAAATTTCCCCAGCAATTAATTGAAGAAGCCAACTAAAATGAATTAACCTTATCAAGTTATTTCAATGGGTTTGTTGAAGCACTTATAATTTATGTGTGCGAATGTGAATGAAAATATGAAAGACATATCAGCCAGACATGTTCCGACAGGTAATAAGAAGTAAAAATATTCTAGGAAAAACAAAAATTGATTGCAATTTTCATTTTACGACTCCTATGAGATGAAATCGAAGAACACATGCATATTGATAACTAAATATTACCAATTTGATAAAAACAAAAAAGGTGGGATAGCCTACATAAAAATTCAAAAGAGAATTCAAAATGGAAAGTGCCTTAACAAATGGCATACACAAAATATATCACTGATGTTGTTTAAAATATTTGTCTCAAAGAATCGTCTATTAAAGTTGAACATATTTACTTAAGTCTTGAAGATAGTTTTGTGTATAACGTTACGATTTGGTTTGGGTATTCAGGTAATTCTATGTTTTTACATCTATTTGTCTTTTGAGTCATTGGATGTTATCACTTTAATATAACTATCTTCTATCAGTATAATTGTATACATATTTAGAAATTTAAAACTTTTCTTGTGTGTGTTATACTAGTATCGTAAGTTGTAGACGATGCACGTTCAAATATGTGACAACTTCATGAAATATGTTATTCTCTCTCGATAACACGTCGATATACAAGTCTACATAATACATATATACAATTACTCTAAATAACAGCACAACAATGTAAAATCAGCAAATTTGCAGAAACTTGGTTCTTCCCTAACCGGGGTTGGAACTCATGCTATTTGGATATCGAAGCAACATTATCTGCACTGTGTCCAGCGCTCCAATCCAAAGCACCGATACAGAACTGGTAATTCAGCTTTCGGTAGACTAGTGTTATCTTTCCTCTTCAATACAATATAGAATTGAGATACTTGAAAATAATTATTTTGATAAGTACGTCTGAAATAGTGACAACTCTAAAACATATCCATCAATTGCATCACCAGTGAAGGTGATATACGGCTGAAAACACATATTTCATTCAACATTCCTATAAAAACATTTGCTCCAAGTTTCTTGTTTTTTCTTCAGGGGTGACATACATCAGATGGGGTAAGGCAAAATGTGATGGACCCAGTACTGAAACAATATATTCAGGTAAATTAATGTATGTGTAGGAACAAAGCTTGTTACAAATGGACGCGAAGTGATAATTTCAGAGAAACAACTTGAGTTTTTCATAAAATTGCTTTCATTTAAGGTCTTCTATGTATCTACAAAAATGTCAGTATTCACCTCAAAAGCTAACAAAACCTTTAAACAAACTTACTTAGAAGGGACATGGTTACGATACGTTGTCATGTCATTAAAGATTGCATATTTTGGCTTTAATATTGATTCACTTATAGGGTCTTTGCATCGGAATTAAACATATTTATTCTAGTTGTTGGCATGACACGGGTTATGTTCTTGTGTATGGTGGAGCCATAACTTTTCAATCAGTTTAATTGAGGTCTGGAGCAAATAACTCACTATATATAAGTGAAAAGATTATTGGAAACATAAACTAGAAAAATTATATTCAATTTTAATCGAATATGATAAAGAAGTTCCAATAGGGTATCATAAGTGGAATAGAATTTTTAAAATGTGAAAACATAATAATTGAAGCTCGATATGTGCAAAAATCTATTCACAATTATTTCAAAGATAATAAACTGAAAATGTGCAGATGAAATTGTTACACTTTATTCTTCCAAACAAAGTTTTATTAAAACAATGGAAAATACGCCATAACTCTCATTGTAATTTTTGTAACGTTACAGAAGACTATAAACATTGTTTTGTAACATGCCACTTTTTAGATGAGTTTTTTGGGGAAGATACTCGAATTAGTTAAGTTTGATAGACACATTCTCACTGAAAAAAATTTAACCTGGGGATATTTAATTATTGATGAACATTATTATGAAATAAACTTTTTACTTACAGTTATTGTGTTTACTATACACAAAATACACTATTTGTCAGAACATAAAACACAAAATATCAATTATTAATGTTTTAGGTCAGAATTTAAAATAGGATTATTATTACAAAAAAAATATATATTAATATTGAAGGATAAGGGGTACTAGAAAAGATATATTCTTATATTTGACAGCATTATTGTCAATATTGTAATATTATGTGTATTTTACAGAACTCCTTGTACTTAAATTGTTTGATAGATGATTTTTTTTTTTTTTTCAAATTATTTCAATGAGTTTTGAAAGTGAAAGTACTTCTTCCTCAAATGTATATACTGTAACTTTAGATTATTCGTAGGATATGCAAATTATGCTTAATATATCATGAGAACAAGATTCTTATGTAAAACTACCATCCGTGGCTAATTCATTTAAATTTGGCAAACACGTGGTGAAAGAAATTAATCCACACAAAAAATAACAAATGAATTTACCGTTATACCGGACAACAGAGAAATACATTAAACCACAAACCAAATTCGGAACACGCTAAAAATAACCCGTTATTCTCAACATATATCAGATAGTAACAATATATATAAAGTTCATATTCAGAGTTATATTTGTAAAAGAATAAATAATGTATCAATGACATATAATATATAAACTAACAAAATTATAAATATACTACCTGAAGATACCCTGGTCTTAAGGTACTAAAATACAGGGATCTTTACTGAAATAGCTGTACCAGTGACGAAATCTGTTAACAGCATGTGATATATTATTGTTGAATAAAAAAAAAAGAGGTGTGGAGCTGGCATGTTAGTAACTGCTAGTAGTCCTTTGTTAATTTATGTATTATTGTCATTTTGTTTAGTTTCCTTTGTTACCTTTTCTGACATTGGACTCGGACTTCTCTTAAACTGAGTTTCAGTATGCGTATTGTTGTGCGTTGGTTTTTTCTACATTGGCTAGAGGTATAGGAGAGGGTTAGGATTTAAAAAAAACGTGTTTAACCCTGCCGCATTTTTGCGTCTGTCCCAAGTCAGGAGCCAGTGGCCTTTGTTAGTGTTGTATGATTTTAATTTTTGTTTCTTGAGTAAAACTCGCAGTTTAGTTTGACGTTCATTATTACTTAATTAGTAACACATTTGCTAAGGGGCCAGCTGAAGGACTCCACCAGGTGCGAGAGTTTCTCGCTGCATTGAAGACCTTCGGCTGTTGTCTACTCTATGGTCGGGTTGTTGTCTCTTTGACATATACCCCATTTACATTCTCAATTTTATTAATGGTTGTTTATCGTTGAAAAACCTTGCTTTTTCATCTCATTATAATTATTTTGAAATATGAATAGAGTAAGAGAGATGGTAACAAATTACATGAAATTAAACCTAATTTAGGTAAATGAAGGTGAACCACAATGTGTACCTTGCAACTGCAAGTATACTATTAAACATGTTTTAATTAATTGTATTGACTTTGCTGATATTCGTAAGAAGCATTTCAATGTCATTAATATGTATGATTTATTTAATAATGTTCCATTTGCAAATATTGTTTCATTCTTAAAAGAAATTGGAATATATTATAAAATATAAAAAAAATGTTGTTATATTTAAAACGATTTTAATTTTTATCACGTATCTTAGTGGTTTTTTTGTTGTTGTAAATAATCAATTTGCTTTAGTCTAGAATTTTAGTTTATTGAAAGACCTTTTGTCTGATTTTAAAATTTACCTTAAATTGTTATAATATTCAAACTAGCTCTCGCCGCGATATAGCCTTTCTGTGCTAATGCGGCGAAAAGCAAACAACAATCAATCAATATAATTATTTTTTTTATCTAAATTATCTAAATTTTCAATAGTCTACCACGTATTTTTTTCACTTTCAAGCAGTCAATAATGAAGATGCTGACATAATGCTTTTGTCCACTTTTCCCGACAAATATGTTGTTGTTCTAGACCGACAAATGCTCAAACAACATTGTTTAAATATTATATTGTTTAATATGCAATAATCATTATTTGGAATATATAAATACAGACATTTGAATTGACGTTTAAAAGTGAATCACACATTAAATCCTGCGTCATTTAAGGAAGTTAGGAAGATCAACAATCCGTTATTGTTTTCGTTAGCTACAAAAAAGACGAACAAAACCCCAGTCCTCATACTGAATATAAATACGTCACTTATGCACAACGAGTTATAGCTGCTTCATCCAAATGTTGAACTTGGCATCTTTTTAATGTTTTCCTACCATTTATAACAATAAAAATGCATTTAGAAATATAGTTAAATGCGTCCCATATAATCTATATTTCGATAGGTTTCACAAGGACGCATTCTTTTTAATACCGCATGAACAACGATCGTCAAGGTTTAAAACCGAACGTGTACATTATCTTAACAGTTAAGAATATTTGCAAAGCGATGATTCTTGAAAAGATTGATTACTTATTGTTTTCTGTACATACGTTAAGCAATACAATCATTTTCAAGAGTCTACTGAATGTGTTTAGCGACAAATCACACAAACTTTATACATTGAACATGTGTAAGAGAGCCTATTTAAGATATGCGTTCAATATCGAATTATTTAAGAATATTGATACAGGAAGACGTACTGTTTAATAATTTTGTTTTTACTTCTTTTAAGTGGCATTAATTCGTCTTCTCATTTTACCTTTTAATGTTATAGTCTTTGATTTTACCCGGCTTTGGATCAAACCAACGACCATCCATATTTGAGACAAACCCGTTATTACGATACCAGGGAGTCAGTCATTCTATATTAAATTACTATGATAAGTTTTGTTTCTTTTTCTACATAAATGAGTTTCATTGCGGTTGTTTTATATATCAATTTGTGTATGTTCTACGTGTGACGCTGAGTAGGGTTTCGATCTTGGAAATGAATACGTTAACCAAAAACTTATTTGCACTTTATAAAGGAAAAAGAAAAATTCTATCAGCTTTCTCTACTGGACAACCTTAAAGGATTAATGGTGCAAAGAGCTACATTTAAAATGAAAGACACGAATAACAACTGCACGACAAATAATTAACCCAATATTATCGACATGTATGTCGTTTATACCTAAAATATAAGTATCTTTCTTTTTTCCACTAAAATGGAATAAAAGCAACTTCAGTTTTTATTCAGACAATTTTTTCACATTCATGCATTCCCTCGTGGATTTAATGTCACAATGCTTCTGTTGCAATGATGGCCTTTATGTTAATTAATCGTGTGTCAATCGGTGTTCCTCATTCATAAAAAGAATGTCGAAATGATTTATTTATCTGATCAAGAAAACAAAAGCAATTAATTATTTAAACACTTATTTTTCAACAGGCCAAGTAGGCGGTGGAAACCATTTGCATTCAGGGGCAAGTGTGAACTATATATGTTTACCTAATCACCCGGACGCGGCACAGCCTCTGAAAACACATGATCTTTACGCTTATCTGTATGGAACAGAATATGAAGTATTTGACTTTAACCAACCACAAGGAATCAGGTCTGGTATTGCTGAACATGACGTTGCTTGTGCAGCATGCCTAGCTAAAGAAAAAATATCATCAATCATGATACCAGGTTAGCTTATTTGACAAAGCTTTTTTTTTTAAATGTTACAATGTATTTTTATTTTATATGTATATCTAGTTGACAGGATATTCCAGAGCTTGCATGCTTTTATCATAATTTCCATTTTAGAAATCTGCTCACAAGGACGTCATTAAACCGAAAGTTCCTAGTTTTTGTTTGTTTTCCACCGTGTCTAACATTAATATTCCAGAAATATCTCGACCTTAGACTTTCTTTCATTTTTTTTTCATTTTTCAAAATTATCGTTAATGATTGCTTGTTTAAATGAAACGGAAATACAATTCATTTTACATGTAATTAAACGAATGTTTAGACCCTGGTTCGTTTTCCTACTATCTAAAGCAAAATGAATACACACCAAATACAGAAAGCCTGCATTTCCTGGGTCCAAAGAAAGAAAGGAAGCTAATAAAAGGAAAAAGCGGTTGTTGACGTCCTTGAATGTTTTTAATTACAAATAAAGTTGTTGGGAGGAACAAAAGAAAGTATAGGTCGCCCTCCCTCTTTCTTTTTCGAGCTTCTGTTAATGATAAATTGTTCATGTTCTCTGGATTGTACAGATGGGTCATTTAAATTAATTCTATCAATTAATAATTTGTTTAATATTTATACTGGACGTTTTACGTTTTAGCCATGGCGTTGTCAGTTTATTTTTGATTTGTGAGTTTGACTGTCCTTCTGGAATCTTTCGTTCCTCTTTTAAAAATTATCATTCAAATGGTTAATTTGAACTTTTCGTTTCATTACTTTATCAAAACTTTTCCATCACTTTTTTAAATCAGCAAACAGTAACATATCATTTTATACCGGAACGTCACCTTCGTCAAAACGGAAGTAACAAATGATTTTCTTAATTTCGAAAAAAAACCTCAAAGAAACCAAAGTGTGTTGGTCTCCGTGTAAGAATCATATCACTTAACACTGGAAGGGACTTTGAGTTAACCAAAATCCGATCCTTAACAATAATCTAGAATTCAAGAACGACTCGTAATTGTTTCCAGAACAATTTGGTTTTTTTCACTAGGCTTATTCTTTCGCCTTTGTGTAGTTTTTGTTTAGCTATTAGACGATATCTGGTTATAAGGTATTCTACAGATAATTCGCGTTCTAAAATAACCCTTCTTAACAGAATACCTTATTTGTAGTCACAAGTATCTTGTCTTAGGGAGGGATAAATCTTACTTTGTAAAGAATCACTCTGATTCAAACAAAATATCCTCTGAAACTGACAAATCAATATGCTTGATTTCTTGATTGACAACATATTTGTTACGTTTTGAGGACAGTGTTTTTCAACAGATTATCGGCATTCCAATGGGAACCAATTGTACCCCTCTTCTCGCCGACTGTTTTCTTTACTATTATGAGGCTTACTCCATGCAGGAACTTCTCAGGAAGAAAGATAAGAAGCTAGCAATAGCCATTAACTTTACTTTCCGCGATACAGATGATGTTCTCTCACGAAATGATTCAAAATTTGGTGACTACGTTGAACTCATCTATCTTGTCAAACTTAAGATCCAGGATACAACAGACACAGTTTAGTCCGTCTCATATCTTTACTTACACCTCGAAATTGACAATGAGGGTCGGTTGAAAACAAAACTTTGCGACAAAAGAGATTATTTCAGCTTCCCAATTGTGAACACCTTATTTCTATGTTGCAACATACCAGCAGCGCCTACATACGGATTCTATGTCTCACAATTGATAAGATATACCCGGGCTTGTATTTCCTATTATGACCTCCTTGATGTTGCTACTCACAAGGAAGCTATTAAACCAAGAGTTCCAAATAGTTAAGTTGAAATCATCCCTTCGTAAATTCTACGGATGCCATCACGAGTTGGTTATCCGTCTTGGAATAACCGTTTCACAGATGATATCGGATATGTTCCTTATGTCGTAACTAGTATCCCCTTACCTTTATGCTAATGTGATCTAACGAATTAGACTATATACCGGGTTTGTAATAACATGAGCAACACGACGGGTGCCACATGTGGGGAAGGATCTGCTTGCCTTTCCGGAGTATCTGAGATCACCCTAAGAATTTGGTGCGGTTCGTGTGGCTTAGTCTTTAGTTTTCTATGTTTTGACTTGTGTGTTTTTTTTTGTCTGTTTGTCTTTTTCTTTTTTAGCCATGGCGTTGTCATTTTTTAGCCGTCAGCTTATTTTCAATCTAGGAGTTTGACTGTCACTCTGATATCTTTCGCCACTCATTTATACTGCCGTTTTTTGTCAGTGAATTTCTTTTATTACAAAACTATTGTTCGTTTGCAAGGTTGATTTCATGTGTACAACCCATCCCCTTTTCCAGGAGAACATATTAAGTCCCGGTCAATCATAACAAGCTAATAGTTACCCCATTAACATGTCAAACTTAGGTATTGTTTACATGCATGCATTAAATGAATACTCTTATGTTACGTATTTGTTTAAGGTATGACCATGATATTTGGTCTGTCTATGAAGAAATAACATCAAAAATGTGGTCCACACTGAATAACCCACGTAGCGGGTTATTTTAAAGTGCGCACTACATATTTAAAGGTGTTTTTTTTTCGAATAGACAGAAAACATATTACAGTCATTTCTTATATTTTAATTCTAAATTCCATTTAAAACCAGCGTAAATCATGAAAAAACGTTGATGACTTCATGGTCACATGTCAAAACTATATCTATGAGATGATAAACAAAACACTGTCAGCGAATCTGAAGACGCGTTACATCCAAAATTAAGTTATTATCTTTTATAACAAATTGTGTGTCATACCTTGTGCATATTTTAGTTAAAACAAGTCTGAAAGAAAGTATGTATTTATAAGGTAACGTTGTTGATTGCTTAAAACTAGTTCTCAGTAATGTAATGTTCCCACATGTCTGATAGAAAGTATGTATTTATAAGGTAACGTTGTTGATTGCTTAAAACTAGTTCTCATTAATCGGGAGTACTCTTAGATCGTTACTTATTTTTGTTCGTATCTATGATATTTGCTTTTGTTATTCGTGCTAATGAGGGGCCTCGGTGGCCGATTGGTCAAAGTTGTTACTACTGTAATCACTAGCCAGTCAACACTGAGGTTGTGAGTTCGAACCTCGCTCGTGCAGGTGCAAGCGAATTCAATCTTAATTGAATAGGATTGTCAGTTTTCCTATCGAAGGTCGGTGGTTTTCTCCGTGCACTCCGGCTTCCCCCACCAATAAAGATTGGCCGCCAAGAAATAGCCTAAATGTGGTGCTTAAAAGCGGCGTTAAAACACCAAAATTCAATCAATCGTCGTGCTGATGTCATTAGTCAAGCTATTTCCAACATATTGTTTATCAGTATGTGCGAATGTTGTACTGTAATACCTTTGTCCGAAGTTATCGATTACACACAAGTTAAATCCATGTATATATTGTAAATACCTTATCCAAAGTAAGGAGCCAATGATTTAGTATTTGTGGTTTTGTGCTGCCTGTTGTATATAATCTCATTATAGATACCATGATAACATTTTGTATTTACATAGTTATCAAACATTGTCAAAGGTACAAGGATTATAATTTAATACGCCAGACGCGCGTTTCGTCTACAAAAGACTCATCAGTGACGCTCGAATAAATAAATGTTAAAAGGCTAAATAAAATACGAGGTTGAATAGTATTGAGGACCAAAATTCCTTGTTTCTTATTTTCGTTTATTGTTTTTTCATTTATGGGAAGTTATTTTTTTCGTTTGAAGTGTTTTGAATTTGATTATGTCAGGGTATTTAACAGCTGTGTATGGATTTTGCTCACTGTTGGAGACCATGCTGTGATATATAATTAGTGGGTTTCACGCGAGTTGCAATCACTGGGTCATTCATGTCGTACCTTGTACCTATTATACAATATGTTTAAATTAAAACCAAATGGTCAAAATTATCCACTTTATTGAACGAAATATTTCAGGAAGGAAAACTTGTTACAATGGATGGACAAAAGAATACGAAGGAATTTTAATGTCAGGATACCACAGGCATGCTGCTGCATCAGAATTCGCCTGTGTAGATAGAGACGCTGAAGCTATACCAGGTGGATCTAACAACGAAAATGGAAAATTATTTTATCCTGTAAAAACACAATGCGGGTCACTAAAATGTCCGCCATATATACATGACACAGAAGTATTGTGTGTTGTTTGCTCAAAATAGCGTTGGAAAGATATTGTATCGGTTCAATTTTGAATGTCAAAGATGTTAGCAAATCAGATAAACATTAAATATTGCTGGTCCACCTATGGCAAACATGATCAAATAATTCACTTGGAAAAGATCTCAAAAGAAGGCGTTTACTTTTACAAATAGACAGTGAAAAGTTGTTCTTATCATTAAAAGCATACAGAGCTTTTACCCATCAACTTTATATTAAGTGTATCTGATACAAAACCTTTTGAATTATTTAATGATAGTTTACAATGCTTCAAACTGTATTCTAGTAAATGGTTCTTTTCGGTCGATTGTTTCTGGACCGCAATGTCAAATTCATAGATTGAGCCATTTCATTGACTTAATTTTTGAAACCATAATGCCAATATGTACCTAGTACTATCTTTGATAAAAACAAAAAATTAAATCATTTACCAGCTGAACTGTTTAAATTATGTGAAATGTTGTCTGCGAATTACAAATTTTGTATATTTTTATATATTTATATGTGTTTCTGTTATTTTTTTTAAACCAAACAGTTTTCATACATTTATGACAATTATTAATGATGGTTATTTTAAACATTCGATTTTCACATTCAATATTCGTTTTTGAATATCCGTAGGTGACATTCAATGCGTTAAATGTTTTAACTCGGCTTAAGTATACACTTGGCTATGGTTTCATTTCAACACAATTTTAAGAGGTTCCCACACATAATGAATTCTTAATTTGCTAAGCAGTAGTTACATGTTCTAGTAACACGCATTACTGTATCGTTCAGACAACAAGGATACAAACTATTGAACTTCATATTTTAAAACAAAAACCTTGGGAATACTGGGATGCCATCACATAATGCACACAAAAAATACAAGAAAAATTTGATAAAGAAAATAGCCCTTACACGTGTTTATATTAAAACATACAGAAATAAATATTTTATTGTATTCTTTGTTAGAAACAGTCGTCACAGAAATTTTCAATCAAAATACTACTGCATAAAAATTAAAAAGTAAAATAACAACAATAAGTTCCTAGGCAAATGGCAAAATCTGAACTTCAAACCCATCAAAAAAATTTGATAACAACTGTCATATTCATGACTTGGTACAGCTATTTTCTTTTGTAGACAATGGTTGATTTAACTTCGGTTTGTGTCTAGCTTAACCTCTCGCTTGTACTACAGTCGCACAAAATGCCATTTTTTACAAAAAAAACAATGATTTATCTTTTGTCAGAACCATGAATACTGTATTCCTTTCACCTTTCTTTTTTTCATCACGGTTTCCCATTGCCAGTTCTTTCTGGTTTAACTCCAGTACTTAAAAGAGGGGCGACAGATCCTAGAGGGACAGTCAAACTCATAGTCCTCACCATATTTCAATTTTCGAAATCTTTCTATTATTTGCACACGCCTTGTCACATGAAAATCAACTTAATTAAAAATGGTGTGTGAATATAACGAATCAAAAGCTCAAGTTAATGTCTTTTTACATTCAAAAATCAAAGGACGCTATCTAAAAATTGTTTTTCAACATTTCGATGTCCAGACCAAACCTGCTTTAGTCTATCAGCATCTGGTGGCTGAAGATCTCAGTATATGATTGGCCAAGTAAAAAAAAGAAAAATTTAGCTATCAGGCTGATCAAAATGTGCTAACATGTATTAGAAAAATTGACAACCTCATATAACTTTTCATATGCGATTTGATCTCCGGAATAAATTTACTACTACGAAGAATATGTCATGCAGAATTTCGGTAAATCAAAAATGAGAATTTATTCGATAATCATTAGGGAAAAAGATTCTGACATATATATATATTATATATATCATTGTGAAACTACCCCTTTACAACGAGGGCAAGCGCCAGCGGGGTACTCACACCTGCGTCATCTAAAATACACATCATAGTATTTACAAACAACATTATATGATTGTAATAAAATGGTACAAGATACTTGCAAATATTTAAAAGTCTTATAAATACAATAAACGTTAAAATATCATAATACATTGGTTATTTCGTAAAAGTACATTTAAGCGACAATTTTGTATGCATATATAATCAGAAATCTTTCGTCCATAAAAGATTAAAAAAAAATTATCTTGAAATTAAAAACGATCGCACATAATTCAAAATATTATACGTTAGAAATGTTATCAAGTAGAAAAGAACGTCCATTCATAACGTCTACAAGTTATTTTTTCACGATCTTATCTAAACTAGTACCTAAGTCTTGAGTAACCCAGATCACCTATCATGAACTGTAATTGTGATAAAGGCGGCAACTCTGAAAAACAGAAATCCATTTTTAAACTCTCGAAACATGCTTGTATGTCAGTACTTGTTCTTGTTATGATAACCTAGAAAGAAGGACAATTTAACATAACGTGAAAGATATTCTCAGTCGCATTTGAGGAACATAACTGACACTCATTATTTGTTATCAGATTCATTCGTTGAAGCGTTTAATTGATAAGCAGACAATTCGTTCTTGCTAAAAAAAATGATAGCCTTAGCTTGTTGAGTGAAAGTCGTCAACATTTGATAGATATGGCTGCTTACGTTTAACAACCACAAAGGATTGGTACAAGTTTAGGCTACTCTTTCCTAAAATATTAGATAAATGAGTATTGGTCGTTTCGATACCATAAAATTTATTAAAGATATTTACGTTTATGTTTCCATTTGCATAATGGTCAAGACCCGCAGGCTGTAGAATAGTTTCGATATTTTCTATATATAATCATCAATTACATTTAACAGGTATAATTTCATTTAGGATAATTTTAGACAGCCGATTATTGGGCAGGTTTTTTAATATAGCGTAGTATGCAATTCTTTGTCTATCCATACATCTATTTACTGACTCCCAGACAAATTAGCTCGAAGCGCACATTTAGGTATATTCATTTTTGTGTTTAGGATGATTTTCCCCACTTTATATTGAAAACTTTCTAGTAATTCGATACAGTCTGGAGCTGGCATGTCAGTTAACTGCTAGTAGCTAGTCTGATGTTATTTATGTATTATTGTCATTTTGTTTATTTTCTTTGGTTACATCTTCTGACATCAGACTCGGACTTCTCTTGAACTGAATTGTAATGTTCGTATTGTTATGCGTTTACTTTTCTGCATCGGCTAGATGTATAGGGGGAGGGTTGAGATCTCATAAACATGTTTAACCCCGCCGTATGTTTGCGCCTGTCCGAAGTCAGGAGCCTTTGGCCTTTGTTCATTTGTATTATTTCTAATTTTAGTTTCTTGTGTACAATTCGGAGTTTAGTATGGCGTTCATTATCACTGAACTAGTATTTATATTTGTTTAGGGGCCAGCTGAAGGACACCTCCTGGTGCGGGAATTTTGCTGTATTGAAGACCTGTTGGTGACCGTCTGCTGTTGTCTTCTCTATGTTCGGGTTGTCTCTTTGACACATTCCCCATTTCCATTCTCAATTTTATTTCTGGGATGACGGGAACCATACTGAACATTAATACGTCAGTGATGGTCGAATAGCCGACATCCACAGAGAATGTCAAAATTTTATACGAGTAAAATCCCCATGTTCACCTAAAATACGAATTGCATGATTTATTTTCCGTTGAATATTTTTTCTTATTACCTGTAACCAGAATCTTCGACTTGGATGAATTAAACTGTAAGCTCCATTTTGAGACAAATTTATGAGCTATGTTTAAAAGAATTTGTAGCTCATCTTCCGTGTTTCCTAACAGGACAATGTCATCAGCGAATAAGAGACAGTTAATTAACTCAGAAGCGATGCTTATACCTAAATCCTTTAGCATATCGTATAGGTCAGTCATTAAAACGGAAAAGGTTAGGAGATAAGACGCATCCTTGTTTAAGAACAAATTCTTGATCGAATCATTCAGACTCATAATTACCAAGAAGGACTTTATTCCTAACATTCTTATATAGTGCCCGTATAATCTTCCAGCATTTACCATTTTTCCATAGGAGTCCAACAGTCCATCCCGCCAAACATTATCGAAAGCCGAACAAGGAAGGCAAGACAAGTCTTTTCCTTCCTTGACTTTTTCATCGAACAAATTCCGTTAAGTGTAAAAATGTGATCCACCACCCTCCTGTCTTTTCGGAAAGCACCTTAGTTTTCCGCAAGTATCCCTTTATCTTCAATATAACCTATAAGATTACGTTCAATTAGCTTACAGTATACCTTATATACATTTGCTGTGAGAGTTATACCTCTGTAGTTACTAAGAGAGTTTGTAGAACCACCTTTGTGTATGGGTATAATGATTCCTTTATGCCATTCATCTGGAATTATTTCTAGATCTGTAATTTTTGTAAAAATATGAACAAGGGAGTTTAACAAGATGTCCCCACCATATTTAAGAAATTCGTTAGGAATGTCATCAGTTCCACAGGCTTTTCCAGATTTGAAACTTTTCAAAGTCTGTGAAATTTTTTTTCGTCGAAAGTAACCGATAGAGGAGAATTTGATATTAATACATTTTCGTCAATATTTGTAATAAGGTTTTTACCATCTTTTTCAAGTTCATCATTTTCATTTTGAAAGGAACCTATGGAGTTAAAATGCTTGGAAAGGACATTATTTATCTCATCCTTATCCGTTAATCTTTATCCGAATCACGTGGATCGTTTAGCTCTATAGGACCTGTATCAGTTCAATTTATTTTCAGAAAATTCCAAAAAAAACTTTTATTTGATTTTTGCATTGATACATTTATCATTAAATTGTCAGATTTTAACTGAGGGTTCTTTTCGTTTGATGGCCTCTTGTACTTTCCGATTAATAAAATTCTGTCAGTCTTTTGCCAATTTCGTCATCATGAGCATGACATTTATTATGGGTGCAGTTTAATCTATTGACGTTGCGTCGTTGTTATATTATAGTTCGTTTCTGTGTGTATTACATTATAACGTTGTGTCGTTAGTTTTCTCTTATTTTTGAGTGTAAATTGACATTGCGATAAGACGTGTCACGGTACTTGTCTATCCCAAATTCATGTATTTGGTTGTGATGTTATATATATGTTAAATTTGTTATTCTCGTGGGATTTTGTCTATGTGTGTTTCATTTTAGTGTTATGTCGTTGTTCTCCTCTTATATTTAATGCGTTTCCCTCGGTTTTAGTTTGTTACCCCGATTTTGTTTTATGTCCATGAATTTATGAGTTTGAACAGCGGTATACTACTGTTGCCTTTATTTTAAAAAAAAAATCAAGTTTTTTTTATCCCAGAAGTCTTTGTAATCTTTTACGGGTTTATCTTTACCGATAGCTAACATTGCAAATTTTTTCTACCGCATTTTTTCATAAATCCAAGAGTCGGTTTGCATCGTTTATTTTGTCACTTTCTTTGGTAAATTGGCTCATATTTTCATTGAGTTTTTTTCTGGAAGCGAGTCCAGTCTGTTTTATCATTTATTTTCCAAACGGGTTTATTATGTTGTGTCTTATTCTGTACAATAGGTTTACAAATTAGAGTTTATCTTATCAAAACATGGTCTCTGGGCAAGTCGAACCTGTCTGAATCGTCTATGAAAAGACTAGAGACATTTTCTGACAAGCTTTTTGTCAAAAATACATAATATATTGCGGACCTCTGATTTTTAATAAAGCATCGGAAATGATCCGTAGAGCAATTCATTGTATTTGCGACTGTCATTTGACTTGCGTCAATGAGCTGTAATAAGTGATTCCCGTTGTATGACGGTAAACTACATAGTTTATTTTTACCTGAATACTCGCAAACACCAACGCAACGTCCGTTGAAATCGCGCACGAGTAGTACTGCATACCCCATTTAAACGAGACGTTTCGTCTAGTAATTGGAACATTAATTCATATGTGTTAGATTTATTTGTTCTGTCGTTCGGAAAATAAACTACACCTGTTGCCGTTTTCACGTTATTTCTTCTCGTTAAAGTCCAAAGCCGTTCATATGAATCTGATTTGCTATGCCATCTTTTTCTTAACTACCTTGTCGCGTTTTCCCAACCCAACAAAAAGATGTATCTAAGTTAGGTGGTCGATTGATATATATTTTTTTAAATGTTTTAACCAAACCAAAAATACCAACATTATTATCTTTCAAATGTTTGTTTACTTCATGTATTTTTGACGTCATACCACGAATATTGAGATAGTCGATATTAAGAATGGTCTTACCATGAGAGCGACGACTAGTTTTCTTTCCGCGTCTATGATGACTATATTTTATTGCATGCATTTTCTTACTTTTATCAATAGGATCTGTCAGAATTGCCAAACTTTCCGGCACTCTCTTCTTGGCCAGTAACCTAAAATTTACATACCTTGGCCTAATGGCCGGGTTCATTACAATTATGACAAACAACATAAGTACCATGCCTACAGACAGAAGTCGAAATGCTAGATTCGCCACAATACCAACAGAAAATGTCATCATGAGTGTCTTTTATTTTTCTATAGTTATTTGGTGTTTGTGAGTGACCAGCAGACCTATTATAATCACCATACAACGAGAACGATCGATTGTCTAAACTATGATATTGTTTATCTTGCCTTCGGTCCATGTGATAATGGTTGTTTTGTCTTCCCGGGTTCCTACTGTCTGGACGCGTTTTATTATAATTACTAGCGTTGGACGACTTCTTATACGAATTCTTATTGGAAGGACTATCCGCCTGTCGTCCGTTGAAGGGTTTACGATTGTTAGACATTTGCTGAAAGTATAATCCATAGATCTGTTTCTTCTTTCAGAGCACGATCATGATCAAACTTTGGTTCCAAGTATTTAATGTTAAGGTTTTTGGCCAAGTGAACTTCATCAGGTTCATACATATTAACATGTATAGAGCCATTTGATAGACGGAATTTGTCGTCATTGTCTACATAGTGTTTCATCATTGGCAATATTTTGTAGGATGCTTTACTAATGTTTCCGAATATATCGTCTAACCGTGGGCACAGTCCTGATACCACTTCATTCTGGCTTACCGATTTTGCCTTTAATGCCATTGTCATGTAATCCTCATAAAATACGTCGAGGTGGACATTTTTATCAAGACAGTCATTACTACCGACTAGAAGAATGACGTTTTCTAGTCGGGTGTCTTTTGGTTATTTCAGCAATTCGGCTGTTATGTCGTTTACCTTTCCACCTCAAACACATTTTGGTTCAATGTCAAGGACAAAACGATCTTGAGTAATGCTGCGAATAATTGAACTTCACATAAACAAGGTACCACTTGGTTTCGGTTTTTGGGAAGGTTGCAGAGATGCACGTTTAGATCTTGTGTAGTTTGATCTACTGCTTATGTTACAGACCCTGTTATCGTCATCACTGTCGGAATCACTGTTACGAGTCGAGCAGTAAAAGCTAGTGATGATGACTTAGCTTTATTGACAAGATCACGCAGTCGACTATTTTCTGTTAGTTAGGATTGAATTTGATCGGTCTTTACAGATATATCCTTAACTAAATCAGTATTGTTCTGTATAACGGATGACAGTTGCGATTACACTACTTTATACAAAGTGCGTCATTGTACAAAGATCCAGAAAGCAACATTATCATCTTTATTTACCGACAAACATTTATTGTGATACCATTATTGACACCAATTACACTGAATCATATCACCTGCAGGTGGTTGTTGGCATATGCACATATTTTCATTGATCGCATGTTTGTTCTTTGCTGTTTTTCGTTTCTGTGTTGTCACTTTAGAATTATCGCTGGTTATTTTTGTTTTTGCTGGAATCAAAACTTCCGTTTCATTGATTTCTATATCATAAATAGCCTGTTGTTGCTCGCTATTTGATTTGACTACTTGTTTCTCTAATGTTATACCATCATCAGGTAGTTCCTCCATACTTGTGTCAGAAGAGGTTTCTGGCTGATGATGACCGGCGGTGGGTGTTTATGGTGTGTTGAGCTGATCCAGGCTAAGCTGGTCAAAGGAATTTAAAAGCTCAAACTGAATCGTTTCCGTGATTGGACTTGGTTTTTTTTGTTTATGTTAAGTTTTCTTTCACCCTTTAAACGCTGGCTTTCGTTGTTCAGGGCATTTGAGATATAGTGACATGATGTTCTAATAATGATATCACTTGTATCTGGTGTGATTTCTTTCATTTCTTTAATCATTAAGTCTCTATATTTGAATTTATTAAACGCTTTCAAATCTTTTATTGACAACTCATTTCGGATGTTCAAGTACGATGACTTAGTTATTCGTGGATAAGGGGATTTATTCAATTTCGATAGTAAAATTATCGAATAATTAAACAATCACTATTATAAACATGGATTTGTTGTTTTATCCGTTGTTGTCTATGTTTGTAGGTAATAGTCACATCTTTAGTTAGGCGCAAAATGATGTCGTCCAAAAATTCACCACTGTCAAATGGAACATTGGATGGATCTTTATATAAACAGGATAAACACAACAATGAAGCGTCTTATATGTCATTACATACGCATCGACGATCAAGTGGGTTGTCAAATAAGCCACTATTGAAAACAACGAAACGTCCGATTTTCCATAAAAATTACAAGTTCATGCTGATGAGTCATCACAAACGCAAAGGCCACTTATGGTAGACTAAAGCCAGGTAATATTATTATTTTTAACCCTACAAACTACATTTCTACTATTCCAATACAGATGTATAGGTAACACGGGTACCGAATGGAAGAGACCACTATCATTCTTCATGACTTTCTGCAGTGAATCAAACCACAGGAAGGAAAGAAAATAAGAGAAAATCTGCATCCATACTTCAATGCAGAAGACAAGAAATTTGTGAGAAAATACGAACTTCTGGATTTGTTAAATATGAAATTGAGAAAGGAAATGGGGAATGTGTCAAAGCGACAACAACCCGACCATAGAGCAGACAACAGCCGAAGGCCACCAATGGTTATTCAATGTAGCGAGAACTCCCGCACCCGTAAGTGTGCTTCAGTATGTATGTTAGATTGAAACTCAAAAGTAAACTCTATATATTGCCTAAAATATTTCTAAACGGAAATTGTAAGGGTTGTTGTCTTGATGATCGGAAAAGTTCTTTTTTTTAGCTAAAAAAACAGTCATATTATATATATTTCAAAACAAAAAGTTTCACGAAGTCACTCAACATTGATGAACCTTAGCGTTTATTTAAACTTATAGTAAGATCAAGACAGTCCTACGCAGTACAGCCTTTGGAATTCTATGACATTAATTGTTAAGCGCAACATAGCTAAAGTAGAGTCAATGTATACACTATTCCTTGTTACTTACCTTGCAATATACATGTGTTCATGTACAAACATGCATTTATACCTGGGAGATATAAAGGCATATATGTAAAACAACAGACAATATCTTTGTTTATCATGTATTTAGTACTGAATACAGCAATTTTGAATATCTAATAAAGGTCTTTTTTTCCAGTCTGTATCACCTACCCTGTATCGCATATCTCGTTTTGCATAGCTAAACCCGTATCGCATACCCGATATCGCATAGCAAAACACGTATCGCATACCTGATGTTTTCTGGCATGATACGAAATATAACCTCATTTAGCTTGAATATCTGAAAAATTCATTTTGGAAAATTATCAAAATACTTCTTTCCTTTTCAGGCGGCGAATTAGGTGTTAAGGAGGAATATGTAGAATTTGGAAAAGACCCGTTCGTTACGAATATTTTGCCATAGATCATGGACAGCTCAAAAGTCAATGTTTTCTATCTGGACGAAGGCAATTATATCTTCTCAGCTAGTCTTCCTGGTGCGTGCAGGGAGTTATATGAAAATATAACAGGTTGTTGTTCAAACTATTCTCAAGATGTCACTGGAGTGCTTCTGTCAGATGCGATTCGATACAGTATAGAAACCAAAGGATGCATTCTGAATAAAAGATTAGAAGAAAAAGCAAGTTTTAGAAATATGGCATAAAGGACATTACAGTCCAGTTCATAATCATGGAAATGCAAATGCCATCATTATTTTTTTTTTGGTTCAATACATTTCATGATTTACAATAAACACGTATGTGCTACAGATTCTAAGCCTCTGAAAGAGTTTGATGCAATGAAAGGTGATATCACGTGGGTCGATCGTAACTGGTACCAGACACATAAACTGGTAAAAAAGAGCAACGATTTTTGCGCTACTATTCAATGTTATAACTACGACCCGGACGACAAAACGCATAGGCCGTACTTTGATTACATCAGCAATAACGAAAACATGGCGGAAGTCATGCCTGATTCAGACTTTGGATTTCGTGAAATGCATGAAAATATTGTGATGGAATACAAAAGTCGCTCTTTTAAGTTAGCATGAAAGCATTTCCTAAAATGTATGAGACATTGTTTCTTGTTTAACCTATTACAAAACGTTTATGAAAATTAAACAAGTATTGTTTAGATGCTAACGAACAAATGTACCCTACCAAGTATTCCTTAAATAGCACATTTGGTTGTTCCCTTTTTTTAATAAGATATTTAAAACACTTTATGAGCAAAGATTTCATAATATAATTTTTTTTTAGAATACCCCAAAACCTCAGCAACATACAGCACAATATGTGCGACCATAGAATTAATCAATATTAATAAATTATTTGATAGTAAAACATCTTGTGTTGTATACATGGCTTTCCTGACGTGTTATGCAGGTCTGGATGCATTACTATGAAAGTTACTGTACTGTTTTGGTGAAGTGCCGAATTGACCATGTTGTCCTATTTGTATCATTTCACTCCCTAATCTCTTTTATCCCTCGATATTTGTCAAAACTGAAGCACGTTGTTTTTTCTATTTGAAGTTTAATCCACCACTAGAGTAAGTTTACCCTTTATATTTGTGCTCATTTTTTATATCGTTGTGCATATTGTTGAACTATACATTTTATGCAAACTGATTTGTGATTATTGGTGCTCACTTACGCACGACATGAAAAAATATTGCTGTTGTGAATTTACAGTACCGTTTGTATTTTTTATGTATGCATTTGCCCCTTAAATTCCATCCATTGTTTGTCAATCCCACATACTAGGGTTCGATTGTGTGTTTTAGCGATGTAGACAAGGATCACGCTCGAATCTTCTAGAACTACAGTACCGCACAGTTTTAACGTATGTAATTTTTCATCGTGCACGATATGAAAACTACAGTCAATGACATATGCAACCTGTCATTTTTATTGCATATATAGATACTTCCGTGTAACCTTTTTCTGATATATTGATGTTGTTTTTCGAAGTGCAGTGTACAAGAGTTACTTGTATTGAACTATGTAACCATTTTCTTTGTGAATGTACTACTTTTGACATTTATTGACTCAATAGTATGCTTATGTTTGTTCTTTTGTATTTTCAGTTTTTAACCCTCTCCGGAGGTCTATACCAATAAACAGTTGAACTCTCAACGACTTATCAGTACAGTTACTATAAATATATGGTTTCTTTATACTTTTAACTGAAATAAAGGAGATAATTGCCAACTTCTAATTAAGAAAATGTCACTTCCGGTCTCATATGATACCTTTATTCACACTTAATTCCAAAATTATCTGGTTTATATTTACTTTTACCAGTAAAAAAAGAGATAATTGGATACTTCCGGTCTCATATGGTAGATTTATTCACATTGATTCCAAAAATATATAGTTTGTTCATATTCATGTCTGTAATAAAGGAGATAATATGGTTTCTAAATTCACTTCCGGTTTCAAATGGAATATGAAAAAGGATTTTGTTGTTAATTTTTTTTTTTTTTGGGGGGGGGGGGAGTATGGAGGATATAAACTAACAGAAAAATAAGTCATTAGGGAGATTACTCTTACATTACAAAGTCTTCGTCTTAACAAGATTAGACAAGAAGCGCAATAACGTTACTGTTCGATATAGTAATATCCAAAATATTTAAGCGACATCTGTCGAAACAACTTCTTAGCGCGAGAAAATGGTTTGGCGGAAGAAGAAGATTTTTGTTTAATTTAAAAAAATACAATAGGTCTTTCCACAGAAATGTGGGAAGACCTTAATATTATTCTGAGTAAGAAAATCACATAAAATATTAAGGAGAAAAATATATTTCAACTTGCCATATCAATGTTATTTCGTAAGGAAACCGCATAAAATAATTTCCTAATTTTTAAAATAAAAATAGGTGGAAAATTACCTTAAGATATATACTTTTATTTGTAAATCAGTCATTCACTTTACACATAAGTTGCAATATTTTGCTGGTAGTTCCTGATTTGAAAAAGTACCATAACTGATAAACTGTTAAACGTAGTTCAAACCACGTTATAGCCTTTTGTGTAGATAGTGTTAAGCAAATGTCAACCAACCAATCATTGCTATTTAATTCTCATTTGCCATCAGTTTTGAAGAGCAATCAATAAATACTGACGTACTACAAAATACTCGTCGAAACAAATTAAATCTGAATGTAATGAATACTCATTCTGGACCAAAATGCTACTAATTATGAGGGTATATTGAATAGGGATAGAAATTTTTCCTAGCAACAGGCCACCTACGGACCCCTCTTAGAGTTATTAACGTGCCGAAAGCATGGTACTCTTTCTAAACATTGTATTTAACGTCTGACTGGACGTGCCTGCGTACATCCTGCACAGCCAACCGGAGGTCCTATTTTGGCATGGGTGACCATATTTCCATGCCCCAGTCAACCTTGGGGATAACTCCTGTAAAGAGTGTACTAACTTTATCTGCAGAATTTGACTTGTTTGTACGACTTGTAAATGTTTTTTGTTATTAAATTTTCTATTGATCTCTTATAGTATTTAAGATAAAAGGTAAAGTATCACAAATTGGTTAATGTCGTTATTATAGGGCAGGAGTCCACTAACGATTTTAATCCGGTGACTTATTTATCAGTTATCATGTCTTGCTGATAATGTTTGCTTTTCAAAAACGTCTTTCATCTATTAAAGTTTTCAAGATAATAGGCAAAACACTAACTATTAGTAAAAATATTCAATAAAGAGTAATAACTCCAATAACGAGTTGACTGAAGAATTCAGCCTTTAGTTTAAAAATAAGGAGATGATTGCCAATGAGGCAACTTTGTACCAAGGTTCATAAATCTAGTCTGGCAAATCATTTTATGTAAGCAAGACTTTTATCTATCAATAGTAGTGTGTAAGATAGCTCTTTTATTGCTGTTCTCCATCTCAAGTCACAATCAGGCCTTCAACAAGGAGCTAAAAATAATTCTCATTTCACTGCAAGTTTAAAGATTCTTTTTGATAATGATGTAGTTTTTTAACACTCAGTTTATTGCTATCATGCTGCAGGACATATGTTGTTTTCTCTAATTTATAAACCTCATCAAAACAAAATATCCAACACTTTATTATAAAACCGGATTGCCGACAGACAAACGAATGTCAATGCAATATAACAGGCATTTAAACTTTTTGATGAATGGACAATTTTTATTTGAACTACTTGTGATGATTAAAGATATTTAAACATTTTATTTGACTACACACTCTAGATTTAAATATAGAATTAGTTTTTACCGTCATACCTCCTTACTTATGAATAAACCTTTTTTGTTCAATATTATTTGTAGTTTAAAACAATGCAAATACGACTGTTCGTACTATATACTGACTTCAACCGTATTTTACTGACAAACAATCTAAAAGAAATGAGCTACGTATCAGTATTTATTAATGCTGTTGTTGTAGCACTGATGGCTATGTACGTGTATGAATATGAACGAAGAATGGGAGAAATATCAGCTAGACATAATCGAACAGGTAATGAGAAGTAAAACAGTTCTCGAAAAAAATAAAGAAATTTTACGACTTAAAACATACACAGTGATCTACAGAATAATTTTCTTAAATAAACTGAGAAGATACCAAGTCAAAATTAAATGCTTTTTTATGTTTAAAAAATGTAACGCTATAATTACTCATCGATTTATAAATGAAATATTGCAACTATCGACATACAGGTAACTACTTTTAACATGACACTAACAGTACATATACCACTGGTGGTAAGCGGATGGTCGTACGACCATCCGGAGATGGGAGACAACTCTAGGGATAAGTTTTTCTTTTCCGATTTTAGTGCAGTAAAAGGTTCATTTGAAACAAACCGCTTGTCTCGTACATACTATTCGGCAGCCCGGTGATATTTAAACCAAATTTGATGCATTAAAACATTTCAATTTTCGTAAAATAGGCATTCAAAAATTCAAGCATGATGGTCGTAACTTTAAATGCGTGATGGTCGTAACTTCAACTATAGTATTTTGGATGATGGTCGTAACCGACACGAGTTGTTCGTAACTATGAAAGATGACCGTAACTCGAGTATTTAGACACACTTTTATTAATGTATTATAATCGTAAAGGTAATAGACTCAGATGTAATATATGATTTGCTACAAACAATATTATTTGTTACTCTGGTAAAGATATGCAGAAATTAAGCTAAAGAATTATTTAAAAGCATACACATTTCTGATGGATTTCAAACGCTCATCATTTAGAAGCAACAGTGAAAACTAATCAACTCGCATTAAGCCAAAAAGTATGGTAGGGTTGAGAATTAATATATTTTTTACTGTACGTTAAGGCATGAAATTATTAAATGCACGTGTATTCCCTGATATTTGTTTGTTTTTTTTTTTTATTTACGACTTTTTTTTATATCTGCAATCATGTCGGCAGATGGAATTATTAAACGTACAATTCTGAACAATCATCTTTAAATCATTTATTGCAGTTCTTATAAGTCTTTGAGTTTTTGTTTACTCCTTGACTTTAAATTGTTATTGTCTTATACACCTTTATTGGCCTTCAAATATTCGTCTTTGGTCGTTCATGAGGAAAAAGAATCCACAAATGCACTTCTGAGTCAGGGTTGAGTTCAATATCATAGCTGCTACGTAGTGCTACGTAGATTTTGACGATTGAACATGTAGCTATAGACAAGTTGTTACATAGATATTGATAGCAGCTACGTAGCCGCTACGATATTGAACTCAACCCAGGATTTTACTACGTGTTGTCGTTATTTTTTATCGATTACATAACGATTATATATTGCTGTATAGCATTGATATTAGTACTAAGTATTGGTACGGAATGTAAACTGAATCCATGGTGTCGCAATGAACATGGTGTTTACCTCGAAAGTAGGAATATTGTTGATATATATTTTACACTGCTACATGCACTGAATTTAAGAGTAAAATAAAATACTAGTTTGTAGCCAGGCTTAAGCTTGTAGCCAGGATAATGTTACAAGGACTTAGGTCAAACTAAATGTACTGCGGCAACTATTACATACAAATCCCGGTATGCAGGTTCAAAATCATGTGTAAGTTATATGTTTACATTGTATGAATAGCTACAAGCTACTCATGGACTTCGTCATTGGACATTACTGTGCACCTGATTATCAGCTTGATTTCACCAAACAACAATATGACGTCTAAGCATCCAGGCTAAAAATAAAGCGTATATTCTTTAACTCATGTACGGACCTGCGAACTCGCGCGTATGCTCTAGTCTCGATAACGACTTCAGAACCTATCAATATTTTAAGCTTATTTTGACTCCTTATTAATGCTCCTCGACTTAATTTATCATTCTTAAAGTGAAGATTTTAAAAAAATCAACCAGTAGGTACATCCTCAAAAAGTTTACGTTTTTAATAGATGCGAATTCCAAACGGGAAAAAAATCAGGATACTGTTATTTCATGCGATGTCCAATTTGTTAAAAATGCCTTTTCTCATTTATTTTGTAATTAAAACAATTATTTGATACATTTTGTGCTTTTTATTTCTAACTAAGAATTATCATAACCAGAGCTGTTTTTTTTTTTAAATTAATTCTCCACTTTTGAGAAATTTACATTGTTAATGAAATTAACCGCTTACATTAACTCAACTATTTGCCTCTTAGTTAATTTTTTACATTATATTTTCAGAATATATGACTGTTCATTTCATTTTGTATAATTTCGTTCGATTCGTTCCAATTTTCTTCTTTACATGTACATGTATCCCTCTCTCCATTTAGTTTTTATTATTTGGTGAAAACAACTTCACTAATAAATAATATGATATATGATATATTCATATAACAAAAGACACGTTTAGAACTCTTGACTGGCTCGGTTCAAGACATTTGAAAAAATTGAAATTTTAAATCGAATTTTAATCAAAATTCCCCAAAACTAATATTTGAAAACTTTAAAAAATTTTGAAATGATAAGTGTTACACGCATTGAAATTGCTTTATGTTACATTGTTTGTAAAAAAATGAAAAAAAAACATCAGAAATACATCATATAAAATACTAGTATGCATATAATAAAAGACATGTTTAAAACTCTTGACTTGCCTTATTCGGTCTTATTCAAAACAGAGTTACGACCATCACAAATTTACGTTACGACCATCCTCAATATTTTTGTTTTTTTTTAGTTACGACCATCATGCTTGAATTTTTGAATGACTATTTTACGAAAATTGGAATGTTTTAATGCATCAAATTTGGTTTTAATATCACCGGGCTGCCGAATAGTATGTACGAGACGAGCGGTTTGGTTCAAATGAACCTTTTAGTGCACGAAAATCGGACAAGAAAAACTTATCCATAGAGTTGTCTCCCATCTCCGGATGGTCGTAACTTTTAGTTACGACCATCCGCTTACCACCAGTGATATACTGAACTGACATAAGACAAACACAGACAATACATCAATCTAAAATACACTAAAAATAAACCAACCATTTTCATTTCCTGTTAAATAATACAAGACTAACAAAGACTAGAGAAGAAAAGAAAACGATGCAAAATTCAATTTATTCACTTCGTTATAATATATGTTCGTTATAATGATTGTAAATGTATAGTATTTTTTTAGTTCTCGCGTTGGAACGGAAACTATCAACCACAGAAGATGAAATTAAAGACATCAAGAAAATTTTATCAACAAAAGCAGGAATAGAAAAATTGGGAAGGATAGAAAACCACCTACTCAAATCACAGGAAAAAGGTTAGAGCTTTTAAGTAGAAAAATCAGATATATTTTCGGTATTCATGTCCTTGTGATATGATCGAAGAAAGTAAAATATTTTAATTCTGGAAAATCAGTCTTTGTGAACATTAATGTTTTTAAAGCAAATTGGTTTTATAATTACATTTATTTATAATCAATATCGATATTTTCACCAAAAATGGTATAAAACAATCGCTTTTATCTTCGAATGTTTATCTTTGCAGGGTCTCAGACTTCCAAAATTACTTTAATAGCCAAGCCAATAAGGACAGATTTCAGACGTAAATTTGTTTTTAAATAAACGGAACTTTTAAATATAGACTTTGCTTCCCATTCAATTATCATATATATTTGTGACGATCTGCTTTATGTCGAGAACTCTTAAATCTTTACAGAACGGTTGTTCTTGTATCGGTCAAACTCTCTTGAAATCTACAAACTTACTTGTCATCGTTATAATCTGTTTAATTGTTGCATATGACCAAGAAAAGACCGATTATATCAATAGAAAGTGAAATCAAATTGTGAAAATTGTTTGCTGGTTAGTTTTCTTAATGGTTTCAATTTATTTTTGCAGACACTATGCATTTTTTGCCAATTGATGATTGATAGGCAAAACATATGTTTACCTAGCGTCAGGTGACAAATATTTTAATTACTATTCCCAAACTGTATCATAATCAACACTAGAATTGCCCACCTTGTCATGTTGTTACAGTTTTGAGGTTGTGATTTAAATATCTTAATTGCTAGCTCATTTAGGGAAATACTGCTTTGGGATATTACTCCCATGTCCATATATTTGTGAATAGAATGACAGCAACAGTATATTGGATGTATGGAGGCTACTTCAAGATAAGCAGATGTTGATGTTAGGGTTGCTACTTTGTATAGATGATATGAATTCTTTTTAATTACTGCCAAAAAAAAAGGAAAATTTAGATCATTATCATTAGATAAAGATATTGAACATTAAACACGCGTTTTGTCTAAAAAAAAAAGACTCATTAGTGTTGCTCGTATCGAAAAGGATAAAAACGCCAAATGAAATGAGACCAATTTTTAAAAAATCCCGAACAAAAACATTGTTCTTTTAGTGTGTGGTATCGGAAATAACGATACGATACCTATTATATTTGTTGTTTAGTAGTTACGTAAATAAAAACATAAGCTACACGTTTCCTTTTTTTAGGGGTGACATATATCAGATGGGGTAATACACAATGCCATGGATCCAAGACTGAAACAGTATATTCAGGTTAGTTACCAATATATAAAATTGAGAAAGGAAATGGTGAATATGTCAAAGCGACAACCAACCGACCATAGAGCAAACAACAGCCGAATGCAACCAATGGGTCTTCAATGTAGCGAGAATTCCCGCACCCGTATGTGTCCTTCAGCTGGCCCCTAAAAATATGCATAATAGTACAGTGATAATGGACGTCATACTAAACTCCGAATTATACACATGAAACTAAAATTTAAAATCATACAAGACTAACAAAGGCCAGAGGCTCCTGACTTGATGATATGCATGTTATAATTATTATCCTTGCGTCGATTATTTGTTTTGTTTGCAGTTAGTTTAATACTGTTATTGGGTTCCTGTATTGTTTAAAGTTCAATCAAAACAGATGTTTACTTGCGTTTTGCTTTATCCCGTTTTCATCAAGAAAAATGTTATCATTATGTATGATCCTATGTGAACAGCAAATATCATTTACTTAGTGAAGATGCAGTTTAAGAAAAAGAAATGTCTTAAGATTATGTGCTCCGTATCAATTATTTAATATATCTTGCTTGTTCAGGTAGGATTTTAAAGTTTAGTCAGCAACCTGTAATGACGAATATGTCAGCTCGTGACAATATGCAAACTACGGATCCACAAAAAGTTGTAACACATGTTTTTAAACATGCAGATTGCCTGCTACTCTCTGTACAGAGCCCTCTTTTGATTTAAAATATGTTGCACAAATTGAAACTTACAAATGCCTTCCATGGGAACTTCCTAAACCGAAAATAATGATTGATATCCCTCAATATCAAAACAAAACAGAAAAGAAACAAACCCTCTTTTAACTCAACACCCTTTTGCTCAAATTAAGGCAAATCAATCAGATTTTCAACTTTTTATACAGATGGAGCAAAGGATGGTAACCTAGTGGCATCTGTTGCTGTTTGTGGAGGCAAAGCGGCGACTCTCAGTTTGTCATCTGCCGCATCCATATTTACTGATAAAGAAATAGCAATAATTTTGACTTTGAAATTAATTAGTATACTACTCCAGACAAACTCAAATTTGTAATAAAATCTGATTCACATTCATGCTTACAAGATATTCAAAATACTAAAATTAAAAACCCATTAATTCTCAAGATTTAATTTGCAATGAGGAATATCAAAATTATTCAAAAAAGATAGTAAATAATATATAGGTTCCATTGATGGAATCCATTGAAACACGTTTGTGGAACAGATATCAAAAACTGCACCAATTAACCCTTAATCTAAATCTGATATAGCATATACTGATTTTTAATCTAATATTAGAGAATCAATTGAAAATGAATGGAGTTAAATAGATGATAATAAATTACATGAAATTAAACTTAAATGAGGTGGAACGATTAAATAATTTGATATGTAGAAAAGATCAGTGTGTTATTTCTAAATTGTTTAAAAATTTGAACTACCTCTTCACTCGGTATAGCCTATTTGCGCTCATGCGACGTAAAGAAAAACCCCAATCAATCATTTACACACAACATAAATAATCAATTATGCAAGACTTTGATACCCAACATTTTAATATCACTCCCTATGAGCTCTTTTATGGCCTTAAAACACAAATATTTCCCCATTGGTTGCAATAAAATTGAGAATGAAAATAGGGAATGTATCAAAGAGACAACAACCTGACCATAGAAAAACAACAGCAGAAGGTCACCAACAGGTCTTCAATGTAACGAGAAATTTCCGCTACCAGAGGCGTCCCTCAGCTGGCCCCTAAACAAATATATACTAGTTCAGTCATTATAAACGCCATACTAATTTTCAAATTGTACACAAGAAACTAAAATTTAAAAAAATACAAGACGAGCAAAGACTAGAGGCTCCTGACTTGGGACAGGCGCAAAAATGCGGCGATATTAAACATATTTATGGGATCTCAACCTTCACCCTATACCTCTAGCCAATGCAGAAAAGTACACGCATAACAATACGCAAATTATAATTCAGTCCAAAAGAAGTCCGAGTCTGATGTCAGACGATGTAACCAAAGAAAATAAACAGAATGACAATAATACATAAATAACATCTGACTACAAGCAGTAAAGTGACATGCCAGCTCCAAACTTCAATTGCACCGATTTAAAGATTATGTCTCCATCATATGAATATCAGGCACAATCCTTCCCGTGAGGGGTTTAGTATCATACCATCATAACATATTTGAGAAGAACAAAACCCGTGTCATGCCAACAACTGGTTTTTAAATAAATGTTTAGTTCCGATGCAAAGACCCTATAAGTGAATCAATATTAACGACAACATATGCTATCTTAAATGACCACGAACAAAGTGAATTAATTGTGGTCTGAGGCCTAATCCTGAACATATCTCTACCATGATATCATGTATTGTTCAGGCTATTTCCAAACTCGTGCATTTTCCTGTGCTTTCCAGAGAATGTCTCATTGCTTATTTAATCACATTATACTCCATAGTAAGATTGTTTAATGGCGTTCTTTACGCCGATTGATCGCAGTGGTAGCCCATTCATTAAGTGGAATTTCTAAGTGGTATTTTTAGTCTACTAGTAAATAAAATAAAAGCAATAATTCAACAGGTATATTTCTCTACAGGTCAAGTAGGTGGTGGCCTCTACACACACAGCGGAGGAAGTGTGAACTACATATGTTTACCTAATAACCCGGATGCCACACAGCCGCTAAAACAACATTCTCATTATGCTTTTCTATATGGAGGAGAATACGAAATATTTGACTTTAACCAACCCCAAGGAATAAGATCTGGTATTGCTCAACAAGACGTCGCTTGTGCAGCATGTTTAGTTAAAGGAAAAATGTCATCAATAATGATACCAGGTAAAATATTAAAGGTATAAAAACACTAATGAATAGCCATGTAAATGTTTAAATCTGCATAGCTAAGTATTCATTGATGTTTTGTATTTAATTAGTTTAAATAAAGTTACACTTATTTCATGTATAGAAATATTCTTTATCCCGGCTAATGTTGAAAAATTAAACACGCGTTCGATATCTATCTTCTTCATTAAAGTTTTATTTTGCATGTGGCTTTGATGTATGCAACACGCAAAAAAAATCTTTTACTTCGTATTCATATCATGGTTATACAATGATCCAATGTTCCGCTTTTGTTTTATACCAAACTATTTTACTTATAACAGCTATGTGAAAATATTAATTTGTGAAAAATATCTTAAACTTTCTGACTTAGTCCTTGATAGTGCTTCTATACACAAAAGCTTATGTTGTCTGCTCTAAGGTAGGGTTGTTGTCTCTTTGACACATTACCAATTTCTATTCTCAATTTCATTAAGACTGATTCGTTCCACTAAACCCCAATCTTATACAGGTAAAACAATGACTGATATAAATATGTTTAACCTATAATATGTAATCAACCAGATCTTAAACAAATCTAAAAACAGAAGTTCGCTAGCTATTTATATCTAAAGTATGTTCATATTAGGTTATATAACCTTCGATAGTCTTTGGAGTTCATCCCGATAAACTAAATAAAATGGCATCTGATTAAAATTCAACCGAAAAGTTGAAACATATAATCGAGCTTATGCATTGTAAATTGTTCAGTTTAGACTTTCTATAAATTAGTTAAAGTATGTTGTAAAACAAAGATGATAATTTGAGTCAGATAAAAAAAAAAACATGCATTTGACCGTTAGTACAAGCCACTAGAATAAAATAAAACCTAACCAAAGAATTGAGATTATCCATTTAATTGTGCAAATATTTCAGGAAGAAAAACTTGTTACAATGGATGGACAAAAGAGTACGATGGACTTTTAATGGCTGGACATCCAAGTCATAAGGCTGGATCAGAATACGCATGTGTAGACAGTTCAACTGAAGTTATAGCCGGTGGATCTAGTGACCAAAATGGAATTTTATTTTATCCTGTAAAAACAGTGTGTGGGTCATTGAAATGTCCACCATATACAGCAGACACAGACGTTCCATGTGTGGTCTGTTCAAAATAGCAAATTCAAGTGTCTATCGAGTGTGATAAGCGACAAATAACTTTTAATATTTGCGATATTTAACTATTATGTGTGAACACTGAACATGTTAAAGAGAGCATATTAATTATCTGAAATCAATATCAATGTTTTAAGAATATTGAAACAAGAAGCGCTATTGTTAAATAATTTAGTTTTTATGTTTTTGAAGTGGCATTAAGGTGGTACCTAACACTTTGACTTAAATTAATTTGGCTCGTTTATTTTTCATAAAATTTGGCAAAATGTAAACGCTGACCCTTTGACTAAAATTAAAATAATAAAATAAATTTGAACCAACCACTTTATCAGAAAAAATTGGTTTGTATATACAACAGTTTGACAAACACTGTTTTTTTTTACTGAGAAGATTTATATTTCCCTCAATACAACGTGATTAAAAGGTTTGGCCGATTTTAAAGAGTTATCTCCCTGCAATGTAAGGTACCACTTTAATTCGTCATTTCATTTTTTCTTTTAATGTTATCTCCTTTGATTTTACCTTGCTTTGGATTGAATACGCGATCATCCATACTTGAAACGTTCACGTTTTTACGACACCACGAAGGCAGTCATTCCATATTTTATCATTATGAGAAGTTTTATTTGTTTTTATATCTGCACAAATGAGTTTACTTGCAGCCGTTTTATATGTCAGTTTGTGTATGTTATTCGTATAACATTGAGTATGATGTCGATCTTCGAAATCAAAACCTTAACCAAAAACTTACTTGCACTTCTTTCAGCTTTCTCATCTTGACAACATTAAAAGTTTATGGTGTGAAGAGCGTCAATTGGAAATGAACTAGTATATACGAAATACAATTGTATTTTGATTTCCTTTACCGGCATGACAAATAACCAACATGACCAACACAATATGATAGATAAGTATGCCGTTTATACCTAAAATGTTAGTTTTTCTAATTTTTTTTCTCCAAGATACTGATCTTCTGCAACATCATTTTTCGTACAGACAGTTTTCCCATTCATACAGTATCTCGTTCATTTAATATGTCACAATGCAATGATCCCCCAGGGTGACTGGGATATAGAAGTATTGTCACTTTGTCTTCTCCCGACCGGCAGTAAAGCCCTTGCCGAAGTGGGGCGTCCGTTTGACTGTGCGGGATGTATCAAGTTCGCAGTCACGTCCAGTCAGAAGGGAGACCTGAAATCCGATGCCTCGTGTGAAGAGAGTGTCACGCTCTTTGCACGTTAAGAACCCTTGTAACAACTCTTTGAGGGCTCCGTAGGTGGCCTGTTACAAGGCCAAATTTCTGTCCCTATCCTTTTCCGGTGGCAGCCCAAATTTCTCCGACCATCATCCCAGATGGCCTCTATTGTATCAACCTACCTATTGTATTTATTGTGAACTTGTTATTTGCCACTGGACGTTAAGCAACCAACAATCAATCAATCACAATGCAATGTTATTGCAATGTATGTTACAACTATAATACTGTTTTCAATGATTGCCCTTATGCCGATTAATATATCGGGTCAAGCGGTGTTCCTCATTAATAAAAAGGAGGTCTTTTTATCTGAACAAGCAAACGAAAGTAATACACTAATTGAATTAATATAATTAATTGATCAACAGGTCAAGTTGGCGGTGGACACTATTCGCACTCAGGGGCAAGTGTGAACTATATATGTTTACCTAATGACCCAGACGTGGCACAGCCTCTGAAATCACATGATAGTTACGCTTATTTGCATGGAGCAGAATATGAAGTATTTGACTATAACACACCACAAGGAATCAGGTCTGGTATTGGTCAACATGACGTCGCTTGTGCAGCATGCCTAGCTAAAGAAAAAACATCATCAATCATGAAACCAGGTTAGCTTCTTTGACAAAGCTAATTGTTTTAAATATGTCACAATGTATTTTTATTTTAAATGTTTACCTAGTTGATAGCTTTATAATCCTGGTACCTTTGATAACTATTTGCATGCTTTTATCATAATTTCCATATTAGAAATATGCTGACAAGAACGTCATTAAACTGAGAGTACATATTATAAGCTTGTTTTTGTTTGTTTTCCACCATGTCGCACATCAATATTCTAGAAATATCTTAACCTTAAACTTTTTAATTTTTTTTCATTTTTCAAAATTATCGTCAATGATTGCTTGTTGAGATGAAACAGGGTATTTTTCATATTCAAATACAGTTTACCAAACTTTTGGTTAAACGAATGTTGAGACCCTGGTTCATTTTCCTACAATCTAAAGCAAAACGAATGCACATCAAATACAGAAAGCATGCATTTCCTGTTTTCCAAGAAAGGACGGAAATTGATTTCAGGAAGAAGCTAGGCTGTTTTAAATGGTTGTTGACGTCCTTGAATGTTTCAAATCACAAATTCAATTGTTGGAAGGAACCAAATAAAGTATGTGTCGCCTCCCCTCTTTTTTTAGAGCTTCTTTAAATTAAAAATTGTTTATAGTCTCAGATGTGGACAGATGGGACACTTAAATTTGGACGATGTATGATAAGGGTACTGTTGGTCCACTCTCGGAACCTGTTTATATTTATACCATCAATTAGCCCTTGGGCAGGTACTTAAAAAAATACCAACTTTTATTTGTTCCCGTGACTTTTGGTTGCCTAAAATCAATTTCTAAAATCAAACTTGCATTATCTGATATGTAATTAATGGGTTCCACGTGAGTCGCAATTTAATAGAACTATCACTGGGTTATTCATGTCGTACCATCTACTTGTTATATAATATGTTAAAAGTAAAACCAAATGGTCAAATTATCCACTTTATTGATCAAAATATTTCAGGAAGGAAAACTTGTTACAATGGATGGACAAAAGAATACGAAGGAATTTTAATGGCAGGATACCACAGTCATGCTGCTGCATCAGAATTCGCTTGTGAAGACAGAGATGCTGAAGCTAAAGCAGGTGGATCTAAAGACGAAAATGGAATTTTATTTTATCCTGTAAAAACACAGTGCGGGTCTCTAAATTGTCCGCCATATAAACATGACACAGAAGTATTGTGTGTTATTTGCTCAAAATAGCGATGGAAAGATATTGTATTGGTTCAAAGATGTTAGCAAATCAGATAAACATTACATATTAATGGTCCACCTTAGGCAAATATGATCAAACAATTCACTTGGAAACTGTCTCAAAAGAAGGCATTTATTTTAACATATAGACACTGAAAAGTTTTTCATTTAAACATACAGAGCTTTTACGGATCAATTTTATATTAGTGTATCTGATACAAAACCTTTTGAATTACTAGTATTAAATGATATTTTACAATGCTTCAAACTATATTATAGTACTATGAGGGTAAATATTAAAATACTAAAATACACGATTTATGGAATGATTGATGTTTACTTCCCCATGGCAAATATTTCATGCAAGTTCAAGCCAATAACAGATAAAAAATAAATTCAATTTGTTGGTGTTATATTTAAAGACCGAGGTCGGGTAACTTTTGACTCCTGTTGGGAATTCAGGGTCTGTTAAAAAGACGTATTTTTGCCTTTCAACAAGCCACATACAGAATACTGTTTTGCACTGGTTCATAACTTAATATAACATAGCACTCTCCCCTACTTGGCACAGGATTTAATGACCCATTCTGATCAGACGCAGCGGTGTACTTATCGTCCCGGACTACTAAAAAGACGCCAATATGTGGCACGAATGAAGACAAATAACTACCATACTTCTATTCCTCAGTCACCTTTGGAGGTTTAGCAGAAAAAAGTAGTCTGCTTGCCAACACTAGATACAAAATAGTCTGATTGTTTTCGTTCTTCACTGGAATATTAAATCATGCTGATGTTCACCAGTTAGGAATAGAAGGAGGTTTGTCTGTGGTCTAACGTGACTTACATCAACGCGATTAAAACAAAATGCTATCATGACTTTAATGAATGTTTTTATTTGTTTATGGCAGAGAAGACGTCTGTTTTATCTGTGAATGTTTCATTACAATGAAATTGTCGAAATAAAATACAAACTCATAGTTAGGTATGTTTTTACCTAGGACCTATCAACTAAGAATTACTTACATTCTGCATAGCTGAGAGGTTAAAGGAGCAGGCAAGGGTTCCTTATACAAAATATATAACGACTAAAATTGATCGTAAGTTATACTGTTCATGAATTCAGAGTACGTTACTCGGCAGAATTGTTTTCATGAAATGAGTCGAAGAATGTTAGCCCGAGGAGAAGGATGACAATCAGCTCTAACACCCTCTCATTTATGTGCTATGGATTTCATTATACTGAAGGTTCTTTCATTTGTAAATAAAAATTAATATAAATAATATCTAACTATGATGACATTTCGTTAAAAATGCTACAATTATTGTAAGAAGTGTGTGTGTACACTCTTGTATTGTTAGTGAACTTATCTTCTCAAATATATTATATAACATTGGAATTGTTCACTCCCACATAAGTCTCTTCTGATTATATTGCCTGGTTTTTCTGAGTTGACTCATTCTTTTCATACTTTTTAAGAAATGACTGTAATATTTTGTCTGTCTTTGGAGAAATAACATAAAAAATGTGGTGTACCCTGAATATCCCGCGCGTAGCCTGAAATTTAAAAGTGTGCACCACAGTTTTGTTTATGTTATTTCGAATAGACAGAAAAACATATTACAATCATTTCTTATGATTTTATTATGAATTGCATTTTAAACCGTAGTAAACCATGAAAAAACCTTGATGACGTCACGGTCACATGACCAAATTATTTCTAAGAGCTTATTCAGAAAACAACCTCAGCCAATCAAAAGACACGGTACAGCCAAAATTAAACCATACAAGTATAAAATGGCAATATTTTCATTACTTTTTCTCGTTTTATTTTCTTTATGGGATCATGGGGAAAGCAACATGGGAGTTTGCGTATTTGTATTTTATTGATTAGATAAATACTTAACTTTGTCATAATCATATGACAATAGTTATGGTACCAGACGTCTGAATAGTGTTTGCAGAACAGTAGATATATATACATGCCACGTTCACTGTGTATACTTTAATCATGATAATGAACTTATTGATATCAACGATCATATTTTGGAATAAGAAATGTCTCTCGGCATCTTTTTCATTATCGAAAAAAAAAATGGTTTGGATATTCACAAGACAACAATCGTATTACATTCTAAGTAATTGAAATTCAAACAAGGAAGTCAGATAAAAGATACCGATGTGGGAATAATCGTTTTATTAAATTGCACCATAACATCAACACAAACGAGGAATGGATATACATTATATTTATATCATGTACCTATAGTTTTGCTCGAAATCTACCTCAGACATGAATTTCGTGATTTATTAAAGATAAAATTGAGAAAGGAAATGGGGAATGTGTCAAAGCGACTAACCCGAACGTAGTGCAGACAGCAGCCGAAGGCCTTTAATGCAGCGTGAAACGCTCGCGTCCGGAGGTGTCATTCATCTGGCCCCTTAAGGTGGTATGGGAGTCTAAAATAAAAATTATAGAATTTGTTCAAACTTTGCTCAAACGTAGTATTTATTGATATATGTTGAAATATATAATAAAAATGATAGGTCACCGCGCATTTTCTCAAGATACAGGACGCGACAAAATGACTCATTTTGTAAGGATTATACAGAAAAAAACACCACTTTGTTTTTAGAAACTAAACGAAATGATAGAATTGTTAAATACTTAAGGAAATGATAGCTTTCAGACAATGCTTTGAGAATTTCAAAAGAAAAGGTAGGATCACCGTGAGTTTTTTCCGGCTAAAATACAAAATAGGAAAATTCCATGTAGAATCCTTTAGAAAATGCAATATTCTAGAGTTACCTCCCCTTAAAATGGCAATTTAAAAAAAAAATAAAAAAAAACAAACAAAAATAATATAAATTTGCAAAAATATTAATATTTATAAGTTATGATCTTATAAATTGGTTCTTTTAAATAGAAAATCTTGACCTTCGGTTCACTGTTTTTTAAAATCCAAGATGGAGAAAGACACCCATACCACCTTAACAAATATGTATACTTCTACAGTGATAATGGACGACATAATTAAATTCTAATTATACACAATTATAGACGGTTTAACCTTTTTAAAACCAATCCTTATTGATATAGGGGATTTACATGTAAAAATTTATAACTATTTGGAATATAGACTATTGACATTCTGATTTTAACATTGGAATTCCGGAATACTTTCTTGTACTGCAATGTATGTATCTGGAACTATTCATTAATGAATATTTTCTATGAAATTTAAATAAGTTTATCATAATAAATGATCAAAGGCATAATGCCAATTCGCCGTTCAGAAACTATTGAGTTCTGGGTAAAATTTTCAAGAATATAAATTAAAACGATGTAATTGTTTGGACACGTCTAAAACAATTGAAATTTATTCAATTATATGGTACGAACAATAATATTACCTATCGTACTGATACCCTGGTTTTGTTTACACCAGTTCCAATTCCAAAGTTTTATTTTATTATTTACTCGAATGCACAGTATAATAGCTTCATGTGTTCATATAGATATACGATGTGATATGAGTGTCAACGAGACAACTCTTCATCCAAGGAACAATGAGTAAAAGTAAACCATTATAGGTCAAAGTACGGTCTTCAACACATAGAATTGGCTAACACCGAACAGCACACGGTTTCTATCATCGATGGTTGTGTTTGTGATAACGACGAGGACAACGTCGATGACTGTTAATTGGTTTAAACAATATTATTGAAAAAAGACCAGGGTTGCATTAAATATCGTAGCGGCTAAATAAGGCTATGTATATTTATGACTATTGAAAGTGTGTCTAGCCTAGCTACTACCTAGATATTGATAGCAACTAGGGTAGCTACTCGTTCAGTTGACAAAAATCTACTTAGAACTTCGTAGCCGCTACGATTTTGAACGGAACTCTGTTCTGTTGAAGATATAATCGCTTATCTTTACAAATTAACAGTCCTCAAGTAGCATGTCTCGTTAATCTGATGCGCAAGCCGACCTTTCTTAAAAAAAATATATCCAAAACGATATTACCAGACCTGAAATAAGACATTAATCTGTCGGTGTTAATTTTCACGCAGTCTATAGAAGTAAATTGGAGCTTGTGAAAATGTATAACATTGATTATCATTAATTTTAAACACATTATTACTTGTTAAGTATCCCGACCGTACGCGTATGGTCGGACCATATGAGTATATACTCATACGGTCTCATGATCGTATGCGTAGGTCGGACCATATAAGTATATACTCAATATGGCCGAACATACAGAAGAACGTTTACTTCTACAAGACGACTCGATACCTGATAAAAACAGTGATGGTGCAAACAGATCACCTTCTGATAGGGACTTACATGACACGTTCTCTCTATTCAAGTTGTACATGGACGGGAAAATGGATAGTCTTGAATCCAAGTTGGTACGTGAACAAGACGCGATGTCCAAGAAGATAAAAGAGGAAGTCTCTATCAAGTTCAAGCACGAAGGATACCAAATTCAATTTAAGTTTAACGAAGAAATTGTGAATGATCTTAATAAGCTCTACACGTCAATACCGTCAACAGAGGTACAAAGTATTCGTGTTGTTCTGGATTTACTGGATAAAGTTAAAGGCCGTAATAAGCTTATACGGATAGCTGATTCTTCACCTGCAGGATGGTCAACCGTCCGTGAGTATGAGTCCAATGATATTGCTTCTGACAGTGAAGATGAGAAGAAAATTCGCCAGGCGGAGGGCCGAGCTATGCGCACGATGACATACAAGACAAAAGGGCGTCCCGCTCCATATTTCAACAAACCCAGATTGCCACCAGCCGACACTTATGAAACTTATGAAACTTATGAAACACGACGGGTGCCGCATGTGGAGCAGGATCTGCCTACCCTTCCGGAGCACCTGAGATCACCCCTAGTTTTTGGTGGGGTTCGTGTTGTTTATTCTTTAGTTTTCTATGTTGTGTCATGTGTACTATTGTTTTTCTGTTTGTCTTTTTCATTTTTAGCCATGGCGTTGTCAGTTTGTTTTAGATTTACGAGTTTGACTGTCCCTTTGGTGTCTTTCGTCCCTCTTTTATGCTAATCCTACCTACAATCAACAATTTTAGAGGCAGCCCTTTCGTAACAGCGCCGCACTGCGTGAGCCGTGCCAATGGGACATGTGCTTCTATTGTAAGCAGTTCGGGCATTGGAGAAAAAATTGCCCCCTCAAATCTGGATCCGTTGGTGCCAGATCGTCTAGAGTTGCCAATCACAAGTAAATCTGCAGTTGCAACCAGAAATGTAAATGATGAGTATAATTTTACTGATATAGTTTGTTTTGAATGTGAATATGAGTCACAGTATGAATTAGATAATTTCTTAACTCAAATTCATTATTTTGAAGAAATTAGTCATAATTTCATGTCATTTACGGGTGTTAAAGGAAGGTTAGCCAAGCATGTAAAATTTTGGGAAAGTATTGGAGCAAATTCCTTTGTTATTGATACAATAAGTAACGGTTATGTCATTCCATTTATTGACCCGCCGGTAAAAATGTTTTTTCAAGAATAACAAATCGGCAGTGATGAACGAATCATTTGTCAATCAGACTGTTTCTTCCAACAGGTTGTGTTGTTGAACTACCATTTCAACCTCATGTTGTCAATCCCTTAAGCGTAGCGATTCAAAAATCTGGCAAAAAACGGCTTATACTTGACTTATCTGTTTTAAATAAATCAATCAAAAGAGACAAAATAAAATTTGGAGATTGGAAGATAGAAGTTCAGTATTTTCAGAGAGATTCGTACATGTTTAAATTTGATTTAAGTTCTGGATATTTTCATTTGAACATTTGTCCGCAGCAACAAACCTTTTTAGGTTTCAGATGGAACAATAAATTTTATTGTTTTACAGTTTTAGTATTTGGTATATGTACGGGCCCATATATATTTACAAAATGTCTGAGACCTATGGTAAAGTATTGGCGTGAAAACGGTATAGATGTTGTATTGTACCTTGATGATGGTTTTGGTATGTGTACAGATAAATCTAAGTGTATAGAAGATTCGAATTTTGTAAAGAAATCTTTAGAAGGCGCCGTTTTTCTCATAAATGAAGGAAAGTCAATTTTTTCCCCTGTACAGTCATTAGAATGGCTTGGTATTGTTTGGAATGCTAGCGAATTTAGTCTCGTTATCCCAGACAGACGTGTAAATGATTTGCGTGTATCGCTTGTATCAGTTATTGGCAGATTTCCTAATATAACTGCTAGGACCTTAGCTCAGGTTGTAGGTTGAATTATTTCCATGGCTCCAGTCATTGGCAATGAAGCTAGACTTATGACAAAATTTTGTTATATGGCTATAGAGTGTAGAACAGAATGGGACAAATGGCTGTTATTTCCATGTCCGTACAAAGTCTTATCAGAACTGCATTTTTGGATAAAAAACATAAATAGTTTAAACATGAAGTTGTTGGGTCATTACTCAAAGTCACATGTTGTAATTTACTCTGATGCCAGTGGTAAAGGGGCAGGTGCATATTCAGTAGAATTTGACAAGAAAATTTGTCATGAAACGTGGGATTTTTCTGAAGCTCAAGAAAGTTCGACATGGAGGGAGTTGAAGGCTATAGAGCTAGCCTTGATATCTTTCAAAAATGTTTTTGAAGGCAAAACGTTAAAATGGTACACAGATAATCAGAACTGTGTTAAAATTGTAAAAGCTGGTAGTATGAATGAGAAACTACAAAACTTAGCTTTGTCGATATTTCGGTCTGTATCCAAAAATGCATTTCCATTGACACTTAATGGATTCCTAGATCACAAAGAATGGTTGATTACGAGGACTGGGGTTTATCAAATGAGTTTTTTTCAAATTATGAATGATTTATGGGGTCCTTACACAATAGACAGGTTTGCTAATTCTCAGAATGCAAAAGTGTGTAGATACAATTCTCTGTTTTGGAACTCGTGTGCAATAGCTGTAGATGCTTTTACACAAAATTGGTAAAATGAAAATAATTGGTTGGTACCACCTGTTTATTCTGTTATTCGGTGTATCAAACACTTGATTTACTGTAAGGCTAAAGGAACCTTGATTGTTCCTAAATGGAAATCGGCAGCCTATTGGACTAAGATTTTTGATAAAAACTTAGAATACCAGATACATGTTACAGTTGCAATTGAAATTTATAGATACAGAAGGTATCTTTGTAAGAGGGTCGAACCCAAGTTCTATATTTGCTCAAGAACAATTCATAACACCAGTTTTGGCGGTTATGTTAGATGCTACCGGGTAGCGGTGACACGGTCATATAGAAAATAGTTGACATGGTCACGTGTAATAATGATTTTACTAATAATATGTTGGTGGTGACAAGGTCAAGTATGGAAAAATTATAGTTGACAAGGTCAAATGTATGTGACAAGACTTCTGGTTTAATGTGAAGTATGGTCATGCTAATTTAAAAATATATATTAAGTTTTGAGCTTATTAATTTTTATAATGTTAACACATTTTACAGACATTTTCAACGTTGAGATATGGCAATCATTGTCCAGCGAAATTCATCCTAGTATGCCTGATCATCTTGTACAGAAGCTTCCAGATTATGTTCTATCGTCAAGGGCGGACAGCACTAAAAAGAAGTACACATCTGCTGTACATATTGCATTATACTTAGTTCATATATCAGAAACATTCAACTCTACAAGTAAAATAGATGAGGCTGTATATGCGATTTCTTGGGCACACAAGCTGGCCGGTTTTCCGAAACCTTTGCAATTCCGACTTGGTTACTTCCGTTCGTGAAGGGTCATACAGAAAAATTGGACACAAGATTAACAAAAAGGAACCTATTACAGCTTACATTTTATCAAAAATTGTTCATTTATATGGTAAAAATTGTAATAGTCTTAAAGATGTACGCATTGCATGCATGTGCTTATTAAGTTATGCAGGATTTTTACGATTTTCTGAATTGGTTAATTTGAAAAGATCTAATGTAACCTTTTTTCCTACTCATGTTAAGCTATTTTTAGAACAGAGCAAAACTGATGTTTACATGGAAGGTCGTGATGTAGTTATTTCTAAAAAAACTGGAAATAAGACTTGTCCAGTGGCTATGTTAGAACAGTATATGAAGTTAACTAAAATATCCGAAAATTCGGACGAATTTATATTCAGGTCTTTAAGTTATTGTAGTAAAAGTGATACTTATAAGTTAAGGGAAAATTCACCTCTTTCATACACTAGAGCTAGAGAAGTATTGTTGAATGCATTATAAACCATCGATTTAGATAAAAAAAACAGTTTGGTCTTCACAGTTTACGTTCAGGCGGAGCAACCGCTGCAGCAGCAGCAGGAGTTGAAGATCGTCTTTTTAAAAACAATGGGCGATGGAAAAGCGAAAATGCTAAAGATGGTTATATAAAAGAAAGTATAGATAATAGATTATCAGTATCTAAAAAATTGGGTATATAAGACTATTTTATAGATATAATTATTGCTGTAATATAACTAGTATCTGTTCCCTTTCTTTGTTTTCATTCGATGCTTAACTGTACTGTCCAGGCGAGCTGATATCCCAAATAGTGGTTGGTTTTTTATTTATAAATATTTTATGTTCGTTTGAGTTGACGAACAAGAACATAAATGTATTTATCAATGTTATAAGGAACACGTGTATTTGTTGTGACATTTGTCACATGACTAGATATACCGGTTTAAGGTATACTATAGAGTAATAAGTATTTCACGAGCTAATATAAGCGGGAAGAATTGTAACGGTAAATCTGTGTGTAATTATGTGTCATTCGACGCTTGCATTTCGGACAGTCCAGTCTGGTCATTTGACCCCATCCACCCACCCACTTTTATTTTGTCAATATTGAAAATTGATGTATTCATTAATAGTTATCCCATAAGGACGCGGTGTGTCAGTGTAAGATCACCCCGATGGCCGGAGGCCAGAGGGTGATCTAACACTGACACACCAAGTCCGACTGGGATAACTATTTTACATCCCAGCTGTTTTAGATTAGACGAAAAACCATTTACAATTCATAAAATCTAGTTTAGAACGCCACACAACCATAACAATATACTTTATATATTACTATTTGATGTATACCCTTTTTGACCCCCAAACACGATGAGTAGATATCAAACAATGTCAACTCGGCCCACTTGGCAATCGGCCCATACTATATCGCCACTTTATAAAAATATCGTCCCAATCTTGTTTACCGACTTGCCCCACTTTGAAAAAGTGTAAAATCAAATTGAACAATCAGTCTGAAAACTCACAAATTAACGTAAAAGGTTAAAACCCCACTGAATAAAGGTTTGACAACTCGCCCCACTTATAAAAATATCTTGCTTCCTTTAAGTATGTCAAATTACTATTATTTCGTATCAAGTCGTCCTGGTGTAGTGGTATGGGTCGTGGCTTGATATGCTAAAGGTCTTGAGTTCGAATCCCAGCATATCTACTGGATTTTTTCTACGTGAATTTTGATAGATAGTCTTTTCCGAAAAATTAATTATAAGTTTTATAGTGGATTTGACATTCCCGCCAAAATGTTACAGAACAAAGGAAAGCATGCATAACAAAGAAACTCAAACTAGGGTGATCTGGCAGGGGTGATCCGGCTCAGATCACCCCTGTTAGAACAAAGGAGCTGGGATGTAATGCTTAATATTGTGGATGTTTTTTTAAGATTATAAATGCTTAAAAAGATTGTTAACAAAGATATTTCTTTTGTAGATTGTGTATAATTGGAAAATGATATGTTGAGCATTGCTACAGGCGTGCAGACAGATATTCATAATGTAAATAAAATGAATAAACATGCTTAACTGTACTGTCCAGGCGAGCTGATATCCCAAATAGTGTTTGATTTTTTATTTATAAATATTTTATGTTCGTTTGAGTTGACGAACAAGAACATAAAACATGTTTAATAATAAACTTGCATTTGAAAGGTATACATTGTGGTTCTTCTTTTTCTTTTAGAAGATAATCAATAAACAATATATCCAGCTGTAAATTAAATATATAGAAAATTAATACTTTGAACGCCCATTGTAGTGATTTGGCACCGTTAATGTTTGTAAACAGAAAAAATAGCTGTTAACAAAATAACAATAGTGAAGTTATAGACCTTATGTCATGCATGATTATTTTTCTAAAATATATATAGTTGTATGATTTTGAATTGTTTTTGCGTCGGAATTTATTTGATTATTATAAAATTATCATATACAATGTGTTTTGCATAGCCAAGAGTAAAGATGTGGCTTACAAGATCTTATCTGTGCGTTTTAAGTTTTTTTTTTTTTTTTTATAAAAGTAAAATAATTGATCTTGGACTAAGGGAAACAATCATTTTTTTAAAACTTCCGCTTGGTGAGAACAAAAGTTTTATGATATGTATTAGTAATGGTACATTTATTGTATTAAAAAAAAAATATAAGCACAGAAAGCATATAACAATAATATCCACCTATTCCACTCTCCCACCTGTTTTTTGCTTCTGAATAAAACTCCAAAACATGTTTTTTAAACTTCATGATGAATCGATATATTTTTAAAAATCATTAACATAATAAACAGTGTATATAAAGTGCGAATCCAGCTAGTTCATTTTTACTGTTATATGCGGGTATGTCTATTGTAGAATAAAGGATCATGGGAAAACTGTATTTGTTTACGTTTTGAAAATATCAAGTTAAAGGACTTCAAGTTAAGTTTTAACATATTTTCTTTGTGATATGTCTTTATAATATACAAAAGAGGGACGAAAGATACCAAAGGGACAGTCAAACTCATAAATCTAAAACAAACTGACAACGCCATGGCTAAAAATAAAAAAGACAAACAGAAAAACAATAGTACACACGACACAACATAGAAAACTAAAGAATAAACAACACGAACCCCACCAAAAACTAGGGGTGATCTCAGGTGCTCCGGAAGGGTAAGCAGATCCTGCTCCACATGTGGCACCCGTCGTGTTGCTTAAGTGATTACAAATCCGGTAAATAGTCTAATTCGGTAGGTCATATTCATGAAAGGGAAGGGGATTGTAGTTACGACGTAAGGAACATATCCGATATCATTTGTGAAACGGTTATTCCATAACGGTCAACCAACTCGTGATGGCGTCCGTAAAATTTACGAAGGGATGATTTCAACTTCACCATTTGGAACTCTTGGTTTAATAGCTTCCTTGTGAGCAGCAAACCTCTATCAAGAAAATCATGATAGGAAATGCAAGCACGGGAATACATATCATTAAAGTTCAAATAAGTGTTATAAAAGCATCATAATATAGCATATCGATTATTGAAAGCGATCCATTTTAGCTATAGATGCGATGAATTATCACTGTTTGTGCAGTCATTATTAATGTAGAATTTGCAAAGATGCGAGGAATTTTTATTGTAGAATTATGTGATAAATGCACCTGCAACAAATGAAAAAAACTAAGTTGATGACTTTAGGATTTATGATACATGTATTTTCAAATTAAAATACAAACTCCTCATTCATTCTTCATCAAATATATAGCTTTTCAAACTTATAACAAAAGCGATTCTCAAAATGTCATATTGTATTCTTCAGATTACGTTTCTCCTTGATTTTAACTTATATAGGGAATCACTGGAGCGTGACAGCAGCGGGCCCTCTTAGGCAGTCAGTGGGCCCCTACTTATGAAAAATTCTAGATCCGCGAATGGATACTACCGCAGAGGTAAAACAATGCACATTTGGGTTATTGTACACGAAATGCATGCTACAATTCATTTTTGTTGATTTTAGACCCTTTAGAACTCTATGTGGGCTATTTCAGCAACTATGCAAAAAATCCCCAAACTAGATACACGGTTAGATTCAGCATGTCAACGAATTCCAAATATCTATATTAAAGGACTTTTGTCTATAAATTTGGACCCCACAAAATTGAAAAAGGGACCAAAAATATAAAACAAATGCATGCATCGGATACATTTGTTATTAAAGGCATGACTGTAACAATAGGATGAATATACAAAAATATCATATTCTGGGGTCTCCGAAGCATTTGGGCATGTTGGGGGGGGGGGGGGGGGGATTGGTCTGATCCCGGATCCCGCTTACTGTTTGGCAGATTCCCGTATTCCGCATATTGTTTTGTCAGATTCCCGTATCTCGCTTATACTATGCAGTTCTATTTTTTTTGTAATTATCCGTGTCCCGCTAGACTTCATTCTCCGTTTTTCACGACACAATCATTTGACTTTCACCTGTCACGCTTGCAAAAAATCGGCAATCCGGCGTCACGCTTATACCCAAATGCGACCCACTATTTTACTCTATTCTGACTCATATTAAGCCAATTATAAATATGTTAAAAAAGTAGCGTGGATTTTTTTATCCTGTCTCGTTTCGTTTTTTAGCCTTATATAGATGTCGTATGTGACAATGAGACAACTCTCCATCCGAGTCACAATTTATAAAAGTAGACCATTATACGTCAAAATACGGTCTTCAACATAGAGTCTTGGCTCACACCGAACAGCAAGTTCTAAAGGGCTCCAGTGTAAAACCTTTCAAACGGAAAAACAAAGGTGCAATCTATATCAAGATGTTCGTAATTAGTGGTGAAGTGTCATGGAAATGGATAAAAATAATAAGGATACAGATCCCTATACGCTTTATAAGAAACTAAATTGAATACATTTGAAATAAATGTTATTTCTATTGAATTCATTAGACTGTGTTTTAAAACCAAACTTTCCTCCGTAAGTTTAATTTTATCAAATCTTTCTCTTACTTTATCTATTGTTTGAGCAAGTCGGCTAAATTAAAGCTTTACAGCTAATTTCCTAATGCATGTAAAGCAAAACTTTGGTTGGCTTGCTTGCTTTGTTTGTATAATTGTTTATACAAACTTTGTAAATAAGATTGACATTTTTAAACAATATGAATAGGCATAGTTTAACCTGTATTTTTTATATTTGAATTAAATTGGGTGTTATCATAATGATTAGCCAATAAAAAAAAAGCAAGCAAGTCAACTAAAGTCTTGCTCTACATGCTTAAAGAAATGAGCTTTAAAAGATAAAAAAATGAAAAAATTATACAGTGAAAATGCACCTCATATGCAATACTAATGATTCGCTCCACATTGAAAATGAAAGAATAGTATCATTATTCGACAGTAAACATGACTAGCATTACGAAATCATCATGGTGGAATTTAGTTAAATATGAAGAAATTGAATGACAAAACATATTCTGCGTTATACAACTTTAATAATTGTATTTAAATGAATATTTTTTTACTGCAACAACATCTTACCTGTTAGTTATAAAGCACCTGCACGATCTGTTCGTGAAATGTCCTAAATATTCACCTATTTTGGTATATATTTCAAAGCTGGATGGCTTTTGGCGCGATAAAACCCCGCTCGCATCTCTTATTTTGTTTTATTAGTATTATGTATTTCTGAACATATACATTTTAACTCATTTTCTTCTTTTTCTTCAAAAATTAAAAAAAGTTCGTCTGTTTATTTATCATTCTACATTAGACATTTTTGGCATATACAGTAAAAATGATAATTTAGGATCCGCACTTTACATACACTGATAAAGAAAACCTTAAAGTGTGTATTTATTCACAGTGGGTTTAAATGTGGATTGAACAGTCAGCGTTTTACCTGAGTGCTAAGATATCATATAAATTAAACCCTTTTGTTCTGTGTTATTCATAGTTTTTGATTTAAAAACACGGTCGTCTATTTTGTGTAACATATTTAAGGACATGGGTAATGTATCGGTATTTATCAATGCTATTGTTGTAGCACTTATGGCTGTGTACGTGTACGAAAATGAAAGAAGAATGGGGGAAATGACAGCCAGATATAATCAAACAGGTAATTGGAGTTAAACAATTAGAGGACAAACTATATTTGTAGCATACTAGTTTGTACAACTTGTGTAAAGTTAAAGAACTCGTGTACACGACGAACAGTAAAGTGCGATGGTACTCGTATCTGCGATGGTTACGCTAAAGTGTTATGGAAAACGCTAAGGTGATAATTTGTTACTAATCTACACACGCAGAACATTTGGTTCTGCAATGAAAACCGTTAGAGGAGTTTCCGGTTGTGCTTGAGTGGAGTAATTGTCACCGCTTCAAAAGGTATGTACATTTCTAAATCGCAATTTTCTTATTCAACTGCTCAAAATATTGAAAATCGGCGAATGCTATACTGTGGTGAATACTTTAACGAAGAGATACATGTATCATTTACTGTTGTTCGTGGAGTTGAACTCCTAGAAAAGCTGTTGCCCCCTGAGAAATTTTTCTAAAAAAGTGACATTTATATGTTGAAATGGTTCTATTAATAGACCTACAAGTTCAAATTTACTTTTTTTCGCTCAATGTGTATGCATGTCATTTAAGGCGGCGTGTACGCTGTCCGGTGTTGATAGACGTCTTGATAAATCTAAAAACCTCAAATTTTCATTATTTCATGCGTGAGGGGATCGGTTCTGATTGAGGACATCGTGAATGCGTGTGGGGACGTGAAATTATATCTTTATATCCGAGCTATGAGTCGTTGAAAGTTGCCTCATTTGGTTAGATTGTTGATGAAACAAAATACATTTGTGTAAATAAAATGTTATGAGATAGAATTTTGAAATAAATTGTGGGAAGATAGGTTTTAGAATATGTTTCACGAAGTATAAAAAGAAAAAATCGTGTCAACGATTTTGTTTCTTGCTACAAAAAGAAGTTAAAATTTTCCCTATCAGTCAAGTTGATTTTTTTACGAAAAGAGTTGTCTCCCCCTTGAATTGCTTATTTGAAAAAAAATGATTGTGAATACACAAATTTTGATATTTGTTCACATATTTTGATTTATACAATAAATCACCAAGTTTTCTGTATACTGTGGATTCATTTATTTTCTTGGGTATCAATTTTCGTGGATTGCTGAAAACTTGCACATTATTGGATATTTGATTAGTCAATCTCTTGAAAATATGTTATTCGTTGCACATTTAAATTCGTGATTAACCTGTACCCACGAAACCCACGAAAATTGGTATCCAACGAAAAATAATGAATCCACAGTATGAATAAACAGACTAACCAATAAATTTCAAATATGTCTCCCAACTAGACCGAGTATTTGCACAAATCCGCAAATTTGGAGACATATTTGCAATTTATTGGTTAGACTGTTTGTTCATAAAAAGAAAACTTGGTGATTTATTGTTATTTCAAAATTATATCTCATATTTTTTAAGCACACAAATGAGTTGTTCATAAACAATCTAACCAAATTTAGACGACCCATAGCTTCGATATATTGATATAATTTCACGTTCCCTCACGCAGTCACGATGTCCTCAATCAGAACCGATCCCCTCACGCATGAAATAATGAAAATTTGAGGTTTTTAGATTTATTAAGACGTCTATCAACACGGAGAGCGTACACGCCGCCCTAAACGACATGCATACACATTGAGCAAAAAAAAAGTAAATTTGAACTTGTAGGGGCAACTGATTTTGTAGGAGTTCAACTCTACGTACAACAGTAAATGATACATGTATCTCTTCGTTAAAGTATTCACCACAGCATAGCATTCTTCGATTTTCAATATTTTGATCAGTTGAATAAGAAAATTTCGATTTAGAAATGTACATACCTTTTGAAGCGGTGACAATTACTCCACTCAAGCACAACCGGGAAATCCCCTCATGGTTTTCATTGCAAAACCAAATGTTCTGCGTGTGTACATTACCAGCCGTGTTATTGCTACTACGTAAAACGCTAATTACACAGAACGATGGTATGACAAGCTAAAGTACGATGTACTTAAATTTACATAAAAAAATGCTAAATTGCTATAGTATAGCACTCTAAAGTGCGATAATATAGCAAGTTGGGGTTCAACCAATACTTTTCATTTGATGCTGTGTTCACATTGGAGTAGTTTTCGTTATTAATCAAACCGGTGTCCCCATTAGAAATACATTAAAATGTCTTCTTTTAGAGAATCACTGAATGGAATTGAAACAATCATGATATACATGTTCATTATGAGATGTTGACCATCTGTTGATACTTTGAAGCCGAAGAGATTTATCAAAGGACCCAATGGGCAAAAGATGAGGTGCTGACTATGTGTTATATGGAAAATACAAAAATAGGGTCAGGTGAACGACACAGGCTCATAAGAGCCTGTAGGTTTTTTTTAAAGTACAAATAGTCAAAAAGTGTAATTGTTACAGTGAAGTTACTAGTGTATACTTTATGAGCTTATCTCAAGCCAGTAATATGTAATTCAGTGGTAGTCTGTGTTTCATATTTGTTTTCCGTTATTGTTTTGTTTATTAATCAGGTTTGAAGACCGTACTTTGACCATTATAGTTTTTAATTTTCAAATTGTGACTTTATTGGAGAGTTGTCTCATTAGCACTCATACCACATGTTATTAATATATCTACTTACACTGGTTGTTTTGGTCGTGCGGTGTTAGACAATGCTCAGCATTAAAAGCTATGTGGTAACCTATAGTTCACTACTTACATTAACTATATTTGGTCTATCTGGTCGTTAGTTTTATTTCTAGTTAACATAGATCAATATCATTTACAGAAATAAAGAATCATCTTGTATGTTATAACGTTTTATAGACTGAATCATTGGAATTGGGATAACAAACGTAAAAGGAGTTGCTAACTTATATTTGAACGAATTGAATTCCTGGTCCTATTTCAGAATCTGTTTTTCCTTAGTTAAATGACAATTTGTAACCTAACTTTAATAGAGATAGTAGATATGGTAGTAATACTAAAACTATTTTAGTAAAAATAATTAAATGGTCATGCGTATCCAATATATGATTATCGTGTATATTTATCAATTATGGACCTTTGACGAGATCAATACGTTATATATGGACCTGTTCAGATTACATTGACCGAGGACAAAATCCGAGTGTCAATATAATATAACAGGTCAATAAATAACGTATTGACTGAGGGAAAGTCCGTAAATTCTATATTACCTATGTAAATAATGTATTAGGAAAATGACGTTCAATGTTCTTTCTGTGTATCTTTTGATTTTATTTTGTTATTGAAATTCTTGAAATCTTCTGATAATTTTGCAAATGATCTTTTCTGATGCGGCGCTTTTTCCGTGGTTGCTATGTGTAACGTCATGACGTCAAACATCTAAATTCAGTAACATTTTCATAGTGACCACCAAAATATGTATAAATAGAGACGTAGCGTCAATATACGTAAAAATAGAAACAAGGCGATTAAGTAAAATAAACTTTGAAACACATGATCGTCATATTCAATGAAAACAGTAGAATGCTACACCATATGTAATATTAAATAAAATTTGCCCTGGTACGTTCTACGTCAAAAGAAAAAAAGTTAATATTATGCTATTTATTTATTTTACCAAAATACTGCAAATATGATTTTCTATAAGTGTTTCATACTAAGTGTTACTTTTAAGGTTATAATATATTTCTTTATTGTTGAAAACAGGCACTTAAACGTATTTATGGATCGGAAATAAGCGTATTCCAAATAAGGTAGGGTAGGGTGTCTTCCTCCAATTTGGATTTTGAAATACCAGAACACAAGGTCTAGATTTTTGATAAAATGTGCAAATTTTGAAATTAGTAGTTAATTTATGAGTAAGCTTTTTCATTATAATATAGAATATGCCATGTTTCATCATATTTATAATTGTATTTTACCAAAAAAACAAATACTATTGTTTGATTCATTTTTTCCAACTTTGTCAAATAAGGGGAGACAACTCAAATGCAAAGGCCGATAATTCAGAACGTGTTACTTTTACAATAGAATGTGTTAGGAATTTACCCATTTTATTATGTAGCAAGAAAACAAGTCCGGTGACCCCATGTTTTCTTCTTCTTATCTGATATAATAATTTTGGAGCTATCTTCTCATATTTTATCTCAAAATTCTATGGTGTAGTTTTCGTTTTATGACCGGAAATTGGGTTTTCCATGCATAATCTATACAAAATTTGACAATTTTGCACAACCTGAAGTGTGAAAATAAGTCCGGTGACCCATTCTTTTTATTAATCATCTTAAACAAGCAGGATATAAACTACATTTTGGCAAATTATTTAGAAATTCTATGGATTATAATTTAGACACCCCATCTACCTTAACAGCACAGACCATCTTAATTTGGCGTATCAAACCATCACACTTTAGCGTGGACCATGTTAGGGTCCTACATATATATTGAATGTTCACGATTAAGATACATCCAAACCTACAAAATTACTATTATCACAATTTTGCTAACTTTACAGTTGTTTACTGTCGATAGAAACAAAATAAGAAAATGACTGAAATAAGGTTTTGTTCATGTTGGTCATAGGCAGCTATTCTATTGTTCTACGCCCTACACTTTTGTTTTATTAATATTCTTAATTTTGCAACTTGTTACATCATAGACATGGATTGTTATTGCATGATATTAAACTTTCTATAATAGAAAAGGAACAATTAATATCAGCAAAAGTAGAGACAGAAAAATTAAGTGTAATAGAACATCAACAAATCGAAGGGATAATAAAACTGACTGAAATAGAACATCAATTACTCAAGTCAAAAGAAAAAGGTTTGTTGCTATATTATAAGTAACTATAACTTCTACATTTGATATTTTTGGTCTTGTCGAACACGCTGAAGAAACCGAAACTTGTTCTACTAACAGAAGTTTACTTGAAACGTATAAGATATAAATCTGACTGTGTATACTTCATTTAAACAGTAAATAAGACTTCTTATTGAACATGACATGTAAAGGACCAACGGCTTTTTGTAACCTTGATTTTTAATATTTGAATTGATATTTGCTGAAGTCAGGATGCTTAAAAGGTGCGCACAGTTTTCTCTGTTTTTTTAAATCTTTCTGTTTTTACCCATGCGGATTTTCATATTACAACCAGAAACTACTTGGTGATAGTTTTGCTTCATAATTATTGAATGTAGTAGTGGCAATCCTTGTTTACCGACGAAGTTCAGGTGTGGTAATGACCATGTTTATAGCAAAGTTATAATTCCGGATGGTGATGCAACTTACAGAGACAGAACGGACAGATCAGTAACAGATGCATCATGTGCTGTACGTTGAGATTTCTCCAATTATATTTATTAACAAATTGTCCAAGTTCAAAAGTGCCATATTACTTTGCTGGTTAGTTGTTTTCTCTTTAAACTTGTTTGCAGTTATTAAAGAATAAAGCATCTGTCTTTCTCTCTCTTAATTCTCGTATAAAAATACATTTGCTGCACGTTTCTTTAAGGGGTGACATACATCAGATGGGGTAAGACGCTATGCGATGGATCAAACACAGAAACATTGTATTCAGGTAACTGCTAGTACCTTTTAGGACAAAAAATGCAAACACTTAGTTCCGATTAATCCGTCACGAAATTTAGAACGTTATATTTTTATATTCTATCCAATATTGTATATGACTTAATTTTTAGACATTCGTTGTGGGCATGCTATCACAAGATTACCGATGTAGTCAGACTACTAAATAGAACTGTCTTGGAAAAAGTAAACCAAATGAAAGACGATAGATACCTTAGAAAAATTCAAACTCATGAGTCGAATAAATAGTTACATGGCCATGGCTTATATCGAAAAAGACGAACAGTCAAATTTCAATACACAAAACACAACATACAAAAAAAAGAAAAAGAAACCTACTAAACACTTGTGATGATATCAGGTGAAATGGAATCGTAATCGAGTCCAGCTTCACATGTGGCACCTGTTGTGTTGCTTATGTAAGTAAAAAGCCAGTAATAAGTCTAACTCGGGAGATCACATTTCGGGGATCGTAGTTTCGATAATTGGATATGTCCTTTGTCATAATATTGAGTACAGCAAGTTTTTAACGTGTTACATAAGATGCTGAGTATGCATTCGATCTTATAAAATAATGACGAAAAAAAAATTCACGTTTGCTAAATAAAACAACCAAATCACTATCTATCAGCTTCCTCTCTACACAAAACGTAAAGTATTTGACATTATACGCTAATTTAAAAATTGTATTTTAACCTTTACCTACATGAAAAAAACTCAACTAAACTTATGATTATGAATAAAACTAATGATAAATCGGGATTATTCATGTTGTTTGAATCTATAGTTTAAGTTATGTCTCTTTTTAACACAAAATCAAGTTTTGTACAGATTTCGTATTTGAGCGTATTAACGTTCATTTCGAATGTCACTATTAGAATCGATCGGTCAATGATGTCATTGCAACAATTGACTTCGGGTCAACTGCTGTTATTCGGTCATATTAAGAAACTTGCCATTGCCCTATTTGTTCTAAAAATAATACAAAAACAAATCATTTTTTTTTAATTTCACAACAGGTCAAGCAGGCGGTAGTCAATACTCACAACCATGGTCAAGTGTAAACTACTTATGTTTACCTCTCAATCCAGACGTCGCACAACCGCTCAAAGCACATAGTTGGTATGCTTTTCTGTGTGGAGCAGAATACCAAATTGATGAAGCAAACACACCCCAAGGAATCAGGTCTGGTATTTTTAATCATGATGTCGCTTGTGCAGCATGCCTAGCAAAAGGAAAATTATCATCCATTATGATACCAGGTAAAATATTGAAATACAAAATTTTCGTTTCAAATATCCAGTTGAAACGATATTCCAGTGCTTGCATTTTCTATCATGATTGGGTTTTTTTTATCTCACACATAACGCAAGAGTTCCGATGGGGGAAGTTGAAATAATTCTTTTGACAATTTTACGGATGCTATCAGGAGTAGTAAGACCTTTTAAAATATATCTTCTTGCGAAAACGGCAGTTATGTTTTAATTGATAAGACCACAATCCCACCGTCCTCTCCTCAAATATGACCTACTGTTTAAGATTTATAACAAAGTTTGTACCACAGAAGAAACAAGATGGTTTCATTATATAGAGCAAAATATGCTTACACTTCCGTAGTACCAGATATCAAACTCAAATTTGGCTTTTGTCTTGTCTTCAGTTTTCCATGTGGTGTTATGTGTCTTGACATGGCATTGTCCGTTTGTTTCGGACTTTGCAATTTTCTACGGTAAAGCTAACAAACAAAAAGCAATAATTCAGAAAACACATAATTTTCAGAAAAAAACGTTTTTTTACAAGTACTTGTCTGCCTTATATCTTACTTTCTTATTACATTGTATTAATTTCAGTCATATATAGATTATTGAATGGTTTTACATAGTATTTTGATGTTTTAAAAACGAGATAAAGACAACCTTCTGGATTATTCTATTGTCTCATGGTGACAGAAAAATATCACATATACAGGCTGTTAATTTTGTTATGCTCAAATAATATCATGTTCCTAGAAATAAATAGTTTTTTTCTCAAAATATAAAGTTGTAGTCACCGCAATATTTTATTTAGATCCGCGTGTTTCTCTATTATATTACGCATATTCATGGCGGATCGTGGATTGACAGAAAAAAATGTTTGTCGTCGGTCCTTGTTTGGTTTGAATGGGTTGTTTTAAACGTGTTTATAATCAATATTCAAGATAAAATATTCCACTTGACGTTCTTTATTTCTATTCACTTTTCACGTAATCTCTCTCCGTGCAAATACAAATATTTGTCCCTTTGTGAACATTTACAAGCATTCGATCAACTAAATTATTTCTGGAAGAAATGGAAGAGTTCACTTTGGGTTTTAACAAATGTTTTCTTTTATACTATTGTAAATTATTAGTATATGCATGTTTTTGTCACAAATACGAAAATTTCTTTATCAAAAGTGACAGTATGATAAACATGTTCACCGTATAATGTTGTGCAATAAACCCCGAATTATTTCCGGGGATGAAATTGTCAATTTCAATAACAAAGCTCTGTTCATATTGACTAATTTTCTGTGTCTCAATAATCATATTTTATCACATCCTTCATGCAGTAAATCTGACAACGACAATCATATTTGTGAAACCTTCAGGGCCCATTTTTTAAAATGTAAACCTATAAGATATTTGTTGTAATAAATGAATGTCAGGTCAAACCCAAGCTGTTTCGATTTTGATAATATCTTAATCTTAAATATGTGTTGTGTTGTATTGTATCAATGCATTCTTTTTGAATATTCTACTCTTTAAAATTGTGCATTAAAAAAGACTTTTAGATTGTATATTAGATTTCTTTTGCTCTGAATTAGCGAGTAATTCTGGATACATGTATGTATTATGTTTTTTTGTTTTTGTTAGATTTTTTATTTGAGGGCCTCGTACATGTATAGCTTGATATTCGACATGGATATCGCTCATTATTGATTTGGTAAGCTATAATTGTTAACACTTTTTTCTATTTAATTTTGATTTAACTACCATTTATTGACTTCATCATACTTAAGCAAATATTATGTTTAAACTATAACTAAAAGTTCGAAACTATACAATCATGTCATTGAACAAATATTACAGGATGACAAACCTGTAATAATGGATGGACAAAATAATACGATGGAATTTTCATGGCTGGACATCCAATTCATTCTGCTGCATCAGAATATGCATGCGTAGCATATGTGCCCCCATATATAGCCGACACAGACGTTCCATGCGTCGTTTGTTCAAAATAGCAAAGGCGACTTTTTTATTTTATCTAAGTTTGTAAAAAAAACTCGCTCAAATCAGAGAACTCTTTTGTGTTATTAGACCGCATGAAACAACAATCAGCAGATAATTTAACATGTGACAAGTAGTTTTATTTTATATATATACACTGATCAAGCTAACTTATCTTTTAAATCCCAAGATTCCACTCAAAAATTGAATGATATAGTATTTTACTGATTCACACATTCAAACATAACTATGTTGATAACGAAAACACCATTGTCAAATGGAACATTGACAGGATCTTCACAGAAACATTGTATGGGGTGAATGTCACGATTAAACACTTCATTTCATACTTGATGTTACCTTACCTTAAGAACTGGCCGCGCAATCGTTTTCTCTATGGCTTTTCTACCTCCGGCATAGATTACCTAAGCTAGATTTGGCAAATTTTTTTAGGAATTTTGGTCCTCATTGCTCTTCAACTTCGTACTTTATTTGGCCTTTTTAACTTTTTGGGATTCGATCGTCACTGATGAGTCTTTTGTAGACGAAACGCGCGTCAGGCATATAAACAAAATTTTGTCCTGATATCTATGATGAGTTTATTTATGTTCTCTTGTTTTTTTTTTTTCTTTTTCTCTTTTAGACATGTCGTTGTCACTATATATTCTACTTTCGAGTTTGAATGTCCCTCCGATGTCTTTGGTCTCTATTTTGCTTCATAGTATCTGTCAAATACGACTCATGCATAGCGAATTCTCTAAATGACAAAACCAATAACACACGACGAAGGAAAACAGCTACTAGAAACACTATTAATAACCATATATCGGGGAAAATAAAGGCAGCAGTAATATAGCGCTGTTCGAAAGTCATAAATCAATTGATAGAAATCAAATCCGGATTACAAACTATAACTGAAGGAAAGACATCAATTATACGAGGCAAACAACGAAACTACAGAAATACTAAAGTGCAACAAAAAACCAAATGATAATGCAACAAACACAGAAAAAAACTATTAGACAACAGGCATAGAAACCTTGGTTAACGACACAAACACTTTGTATAGCATCTAGTTTGGTTTGCCGCATTTTTATTTTTTTAGATAATACAAATAGATATTTACTGCGTATGTATATACTTCTTTTATTTTTTTTTGTCGTTTGATTGCTGTTTCATCGACATATTGATAGCCAACATTACATTTTATTAACATTTTAAACAATATTTTATTAAAAACATATGTGTACATGTTAACTACCAAGGAACATTTGATTGCCAAGTTCCTAAGGAAAATGTTTATATGTTAGTGCCCATAACAATATTATTGACAATGTCTATAACCTCGGAAAAATGATTACTTGTAAACGGTCATTGAACAACAATATGGACAAAACTTAGCTCCAGTTTACTGGCAAAGACATATCAATATTGGCAATGCATATATCCTGCGGAAAATTCTAACCTGTTACTTTTAAATGAACATTATATTGACAATGTCTAGATCATTGGAAATGTTTGAACCTTCGAATGGCCACGAAACGTTTTTATTGATAACTTCTAATAAAATTGTCATGTTAACGTAAAAGAAACCTTAAAATTGGCAATGCCTAGGGGACGTTAATCTTTGGTGTAGGGAAAGTGCCATGATTTCGACACGTTAATGATAACTGTTTCCTGGCTAAATTCGGGGCTTGAAGTTTATTGCAAAAACTAAAAGAAGATCATTTTGAATTCAGGCATTTATTTTATTAATCTTTTTTTTTTTCAATTGTTGAGAGGACTTTCTCTTCTATTAAGTAATTTACATTTTCGGGCTACTTATAAGAAAAAGAATCAATAATGGACACGGGGATTGTGTCAAAGATATAATGACTCGTTCAAATCAACATAAGGCCAAGACCAAGCCTTCAACGCAGCGGAAAAATCTAGCACCCAGAGGAGGGTTTTAGATGGCCTCTAAACAATAACGTATAGTAGTTAGGCGAAATGGCCACTAATCACTTTAGATAAAGATCGTTTAAAAGTTTCTTCTTAATAATTATTTCAATAGTATCTGTCAGCGGACAGGATATTTCAATTAATGAAATTATCGATTGGAAACTTTTTAAACGATCTTAATACAAAGAGTGTCAGGGGAAACTTTCGAAAGTTACATTATAGGTATTTTAAATAAACAGATGTCAATAATTGCTTAATTCAGAATTTGTAAAAAAAGTTAAAAGAAAATTCCTTCGGGGTGTTTAGACGATATAAATAATTGATGAGGTAATACAACTGTTATAAAACGGAAACTCGACTATGGACACAGACAGAACATTAAGCCATCAAGATAGATAGACAGATATAAAAATGGTGAAAATTCTACCTTTATTTATTGAAATGGTTGTTTTAATTTGTTCAACAGACACAGACAGCGCGAATTCATTTGAGGATGACACAAAAAATGATACATCATTTAAGAATGAAACATTTTGTAAAACGTCTTCGGAATCGATTGGATCCACATCAGGTAATATTTCTTGAACGTACTTTAAACAGTTGGTCATGTGTTTAACATATATGTACATAACTATTTAGTGTGAAAACAACGTTAACCAAAAATTAATTAAAGCTAAGTATTATTAGTAACATTCAAGGAATCAATTTCAGTTATTCCAAGTAAAGTTTCAATTAATTCCAAGTGATATATATAGTAATTATAAGTATTATTTTTAGTAATTATAAGTATTATTTCAAGTAATTCTCAGTCTTATTTTCTCTCTCTCTGGAATGTTCACCGTAGATTTTTATTTACTATTCTGACTATATCGTTTATGATCGTATATCTCTGTCGATTAAGCTAACAAATATACAGATTTAAATGTTTAAGGATTCCACAAAGTTCTCATGTAAGGTAGATGGGTTGTCTAAATGAAATCCATACTTTGTCAAATGTTTGTTTTTTAAATTTGTAAAAATATAGTTTATATCATGCTTTTTGATTGTTAGATTTTGTATAGATTATGCTTGAGCAATCCATTGATTGTTGGTTGATTGTTGGTTACTTAACGTCCAGTGGCAAATATTTCATGCATTTTCAGGACGAGAACAGGCTAACAATACATAGTATAGGTAGTTACTGTAATAATAGAGGCCATCCGAGATGATGGTCGGGGAAATTAAGACTGCCACAGGAAAATGAGGGTACATTGTATAGGGACAGAAATTTTGTCTTGCAACCGGCCACCTACAGACCCCTCAAAGAATTGTTGAAAATGTTCTTCACGTGCAAAGAGCGTGACACTCTCTTTACACGAGGCATCGGAATAACGTCCCCATTCTGACCGGACGTGGATTCAAACTTGATACATCCCACAAAACCAAACGGATGCCGCACTTTGGTAAGCATGTTACTGCCGGTCGGGAGAAGACCAAGTGACCATATTTCTATTCCCCAGTCGCCCTTGGGGACTATTAACCTTTAAGTAATCAATGACAATTTCATCAAGTTTTGTACTCGATCGTCATGCCCAACTATATACATGTATCTCTGCCATACTAAATTGTTATTTCTGAATATTGTACTAGAATAAACTTTAATACATGCTTTTTCTATTTACAGAATATGAAAATCAGACAGCCTGTGAATTTACAAATCTGAAAAAGATGTTAGATCCATCTACACGGGGAATGTTATACCTTGTACATAATTCAAATGAATTGGTTTCGATTAAATTTAACGATTCAAACTTGATTGCTGTAGAAAATAGTAGTAAATGTTTACAGAGATTGGGAAATGTTTTCTTTCGATGGTTATCAGTCCACGATATACAAAACCTGTTTGATAACTGTACGAACAGAGTTGTATTTCGAAAATTGTTCTGTGATCCGATAGTAACCTACAACATCAGTTATAATGAACACAAACTATTTCCGTATTTTTCCGATGTAGAAATATATTTTACATATGAATCAAACTATTGTGCAAAACGGTTTAGAAAGTTTGTTGAAACAAATAATGATTTGCTCAATGATAATGATATTAACTACTTCCTTAGGAATATAACTGCATGTTGGAAATATATGTACTTCACAAACCAAGGAAATATAAAATTGCCTTCGAAAAGTGCTATTTCGTATAAGAAACACTTTTTTAAAGGAGTTGTATTTTCGTCTTATTCTTCCAGCTTTGAATTATATTTCGCCTCCAAAGAGGAATTTTGTGTAAGTCAATTTCTTTCAAATCTCTTTTTGAATATATCTACTAAAATAGCATTGGGTGCACATTATATCTCGTATGATTATATTACCGAGTTTACTTCAAAAACTGACTGTTTAGAAGTGAACATTGAATGTCGCCTTGGTATAAATACAGTTTACACTATACCAAACAGAATAATAGCATATTCACAACTAGCACTGGCAAGCGAGGTAATGGTAGTAAATGTAATTGCTTTATTGTTCTTCTTTCAAAAGGGCAACATATCACCAGTGACAATAATCTTATCGGCTTTATCTGTATCGGACATTTTCAGTGCAATCTTAATGTCTCTTCCTACAAACATTGCTCATCAACATGACTTCCATAATTTTGATTATAGCGAAACACTGCCGTCATTTTATATTTTTGATTATCCAAAATGTGTTGTGTATTGCATTGCTATAGAACTAAAATATTGTTTCCACTTTGTTTCTGTTATGTTAACGTTGTTGTTGTGTCTTCAGAAAACGGCTGCCCTGTTATTTCCCCTTCGGAGCAATCGATATTTTCATAACAAAGTGAGTGTTATCTGCTGTTTGTCATTATTAATGGTCAGTCTAGCACTGTTTAGTCCGATTTTTTATTTTGCTTCTGTTATTGAAAATGTTAATGGTACCTGTTGTGGGTTTTTTAATAATATTGATACATACTTGTATATGCACATGGTAATTAACATGTGCACATGTGTGACATGCGCTATCGTATTTTCATGTACTGTTTACATTGCATTCAAACTGACAATCGTGAGAAGAAACCTTCCATGGACTGACAATGTGGTCGTTCAGAAAAGGAATCGAGTTTCAGCAATGATAGTTGCTGTGATCTGCATAATATTTGTGATATCCGAGATACCGCATATAATAAGCGTTTTACTGGTAGTGATGGGTTTCTCTAAGTCGACAGTGTACGAAGTAGTCAGACTATATGAAGACCTTTTTTTGATTGTTGGATTTTCTTTGAACTTTGTCGCCTATATTGTATTGAGTAAACAACTGCGACAGAAAGTTTGGTCTTACATAAAACAAATGATGATATGTTGCATAAAGAATAAACATATAGTTTGAAAGTTGAAATATGTCTTCATTCTCAGTTGTATTCCATTAATTTGTAAAATAAACAAAAACACAATGATATCGCATACTGTGTTGTTAAGCAACTGCATTTCACATATGCTGTTTTTGATATAAATTTATTTCAATATGATATAATTGTTTTTATTGTGCAATGCAAATGAAGATATACCGAAATGGTTTTCATTTTTAATTTTTATGGTTTTTATAAACATGAAAAATTTCTGTAGAATTGAAACCTTAAATATTTAATTTGTGTAACTGAGATTGTGGATAGAAAAATGGATGAAAGTAATCCTCATACAAACACTTGCACATGTTGCATATACATTTACACCATTAATGCGGTTGAAATGTCGAATACGTTTGTTTTAAGGCTGGTATCAAATGTTGTTTTTTAATGCTTTTAATGTGATGTGTTATATATTATTGTATGATATTATTAATTTATAGGTTAGACAATACTTGGTCATCTTTTAGGAAGATTTAAATCTTCATAAAACATGACCAAGTATTGTCTGACCAATTGAGAACATATTCACATTTTCGAGTGATCTTACAAAAGTATCATTTTCCATTATAATATACAAACCCAAGTAAGAGTTCGCTTTCTATAATGCACTGGATGTAAAACATAGGTAATGACCATTTCAATGAATGGAATGAAATAGAACTAACATAGTTTGCTAAGACCAAAAGGATTAATTACGTTTTTTCTGCTTCAGGTAAATATTGTACTTATTTATCTTATGTTTTTAATTCTAAAAAGCACAATGTTAATTATATAAATCCACTTTTTTATTATATTTTTTATAATTATAATACTTACTGTATAAATATTTGAATTCAAACCATTCAACTTTAGATCTTTACTTTTTATTGATAAATGTACATGTATTGTGTTTTTTGAAAAAAATATCCTTTGCTTTATATATTTTAGCAGTCTGACATTGTTTTCTTGAAAGAAAAAAATGTCAGGTATATATATCAAATAAATATTATTTTACCTACATCTTTACCCCTATTTCATTTTTTGTTCTATATATATGTACCATTACAAAGTGTATAAAAATGCAAATTTAACAACTTTTTTTTTTAATTGTTTACTCTTTTATTTTTAATCGGTAGGCTATTTTCCCAAGAAAAATGCATCAGGGGATTGTACACTTCGTTATTGCAGTTGTTCACTTTCATAATTAATCTACAATGAAAAGTCATTCATGTATAAAATTGAGAATGGAAATGGGGAATGTGCCAAAGTGACAAGAACCCGACCATAGTATTTCATAGTGCATAATTTGATGCAGTGTATACCAGTACCTATTCTACCATTTAGTTGTGTCAGCATTCATTTGTATGTAGCTATCTTTTTGCAGTTATGTGTGATATTTTCACAACTTTAATATCCCTGTGTAACCATAGTCATAATCTGTACCAACCATCTGGTAGGCAAATATGTAATTACTGATGTTGACTCTCTTCGTGTACAGTTTTTTTAATTATTTTAGTTATTCCCCATTTATACATTAATGATGCATTCAAACTGTCTATTCTTTATTTACTTTAAACAATACAGTTTATCAGTATAATATGCATAAATATACAGTTTACAAGTTAATAATAATAATAATAATGAAAATTTATAAAGCGCCCTATATAAAAAATAAAAATTACTCTAAGGCGCTGTACATACACATGGTAATTAAAACATATCAATGACAATAACATAAAACATAAAAAATACATCGTGTCAGATTCAAATGCTGAAATAAAAAATGCCTACCATGAAATAAAAGGTCAATACGAAATACATGTTAAAACAAAGAATAAAAAAATAACAATATAGGATAAAAGCATGCAGAACAAGCAAAAACTCAATACAAAGAGTAAAAAAAAAAAAAAAAGCCCGTAAAAGAGAAAAGAATTCAATCTAATTAAAAGCAATACGATAAAAATGAGTTTTTAACTGTACTTTAAAACACTCAAGGGACTTGCATTGTCTTAAACTGTTCGGGAGATTGTTCCATAGAGATGCCGCTACCCAATCAAATTGTCTTTCACCGTACGTCTTCGTTCTCACTTTTGGAACGGTGAGTAGTTTTGTGGAACTTGAACGCAAAGATCGGTTTGGCACGTGTAGATTGACTAGTTCCCGGATGTAAGCAGGGCCAATGTCATTCAAAGCGCAGTACACATAAGTCAGTATTTTGTATTGTGGTCTATATTGGACGGGTAACCAATGTAAATCAGCAAGTATCGGTGTTATATGTTCATGTTTTCTTGTCCTGGTGATAAGACGAGCTGCTGTATTTTGTACTTTTTGTAATCTGTTCAATGTAGTCTTGTTGATACCGTTCAGCAGAATATTCCCATAATCAAGTCTGGATGTTACTAGACTGTTCACAAGTGTTTTGCAAGCAGTTGTTGTTATGAAGTTGCGAATGCGTCCAATATTACGGATGTGAAAATGACAGGATGTTACTATGGCAGAAACTTGCCGTTCCATCGTTAGGTGTTGATCAAAATATACACCTAGGTTTTTCACGCAGGATACACTACTTATAACAGTATTGCCGACTTTGAGTTGGAGATTTGGTACACTAGCCTTCAGATGTTTCGATGTGAATATGATAAGTTCGGTTTTATCTTGATTCAGTTTTAACATATTTGTTGACATCCATGAACTAATGTCGGAAAGACATAGTTCAAGTTTCGAAAAATAGTTTTCCCAGTTGTCTAGTGGCTTGATAACCATGTAAACTTGTGTGTCGTCCGCATAGCAGTGATATGTCATGCCATGGCGACGGCATATTTCACCTATTGGCTTAGAGAAAAGACAGTACAATTTCGGGCCAAGCACAGAACCTTGTGGAACACCGAATGTTAGATGACATTTCTTCGATGTAGTTGTTCCAATCACCACACGTTGATGTCTATTCGTCAAATACGATTTGATCCATTCGAGAGCGCAACCAGTTATGCCATATGAAAATGACAGACGTTCTAGAAGAATTCTGTGATCTATAACATCGAATGCAGCGGAAAGGTCCAATAGCACCAATACTACTGATGACTGTTTATCTAAAGCTGCATTGATATCATGATGTACTCTCGCTAATGCAGTTTCAGTTGAATGGTGTGGTCTGTATGCTGACTGAAGTGGATCACACAATGAGTTCGAGTCCAAATGAACATCTAGTCTCTTATCAACTACCTTTTCTAGAGTTTTCGAAATAAAGGGTAAATTGGACACTTTGTAATTTTTGTAAATTTCGGAATCAAGTCCAGGTTTTTTCAGAAGAGGTCTCACAAGAGCCTGTTTAAAGTCTGACGGCACGATGTTCTCATCAAATGATGCATTGACGATTTCTGAAATAAGTGGCACGACAACATCAGAACACTGTTTCAAGAGGTTCGACGGAATAGGATCAAGTTGTATAGCGTTAACATACACATAAATAACAAACTTCAGAAATATCAGTTACATAGTATACAGTTTGTGAGTTTCAGACTACCTATAATAAACATAGGTCTTAAATATAATTCCTGCACTTAAATGCATAGAGTAATTACTTTCCTAAATTACAGAGTTCCTTAGTGTTTTCAACAGAAAGCAATTGTACTAATTTAGGGACCGTTCAATATTTATCAGATGGATGGGCCGGTGCATTCTTCATATTGTTTCATTAAAAAAGTTATTGCCCATCCTTTTAAATTCTGAAAAAAAGTACTTGCCCATCTCAAAAATCTATAAAAAAGTCCTTGCCCCTCTAAAACTCTATAAACATGATAAAGACAATCAAAAATTATTTAGGTTCTTTTTCTATTTTTAAGTTTTTATACGCCCGTCAAAATTTTGACGGGACGTATTATGGTATACAAATGTCCGGTGTCCGTCAGTCTGTCTGTTCGTCCGTCTGTCCGTCTGTCTGTCCGGCGTAAACATGTCGCACCGTAACTTGAGAACAACTTATCCAAATTTCATGAAACTTAACAAAGTTGTTTCTTATGATGATCAAATGATCTGTATACTTTTTGGTGAAAATAAGATTAAAACTTTTTGAGTTACGGCATTTTGAAACTAAAACAGGGGGGTGTTTTTTCACATGTCGAACCGTATCTCAAAAACGATTCTTGATTATGGCTTAAAACTTTAAACACTCTTAGTTATATAAATCTTAATATCTGTATACTTTTTGGTGATGAATCAAAATTTTATTTTTGAGTTATTGAGTATTTTGTAAAAAAGGGGGAGGTTTTTTTTTACATGTTGTGCCGTATCTCAAAAACAGTTTATGATTATTGCTTAAAACTTTACACACTTTTTTGTTATATTAATCTCAAGATCTGTATACTTTTTGGTGATGATTCAAAACTTTATTTTGGAGTTATTGAGTATTTTGTTAAACAGGGGAGGGTTTTTTTACATGTCGCGCCGTATCTCAAAAATAATTTATGATTATTGCTTAAAACTTTACTCACTTCTTTGTTATATTATTCTAAAGATCTGTATACTTTTTGGTTTTGATTCAAAATTTTATTTTAGTGATATTTAGTTTTTTGTAAAAAAAAAACAGGGTTGGGGGTTTCACATGTCCCGCCGTGTCTCAAAAACAATATATGGATATTGCTTAAAACTTTCTCAGAAACTATTTATGATTATTGCATAAAACTTTCACACAAGACGTCGGGCGTATCATGCGCTCATGGCGCAGCTGTTTATTAAATTTTTATGTCTTGAAATCAAAGAATAGACTTTATACAAAATTTAAAATGTGCTAGTTAATTCTATATGTATATATCTATGTGTGTATCAGAACCATACATTTTATTGATTTTCAAAACCAGTATGAATATACATGTACAGATTTGATTTTATATGTACAGCCTCAAATACAATATTGATTTAAAATAAAGGAAATAATTTAAATTAAGGGACAATAATAACTCTTGGACTAGTAAACATATTATCATATACTGAATTACTAATTATTGTCCTAATAACAGAACATGTTTATAGTTCAAATATCAATGTCCCTTTATCTATTCTAATTTTCAAAAAAAAAATTTAATATGGTCTTTTTAAGCAAATATAGGCAGACATGTTTTTGACTTTAATGATGCAGCCTTTTTCGCCTATTAATTAATTCCCTAAATTTGACAGCTTAACACAAAACTATAAAACAACCTGGCATTCTTTAAGATCAATATATAAATGAGATAGCTATATGAAAATCTAAGTTGATTTGAAAAAGTTATAAAAAAATGAAAGGTGACCATCTGAACTTAGTCTAAACTTAAAATTGTAGCTTTTTTTCAACCTATTAACTAAATCCATAAAATGACAGCAAAAAACCAAAGTACTAAACAGCCTGGCATTCAGTAAGATCAATATAAAAATGATATAGCAGTAGAGTTTTATGAAAATGCAAGTTGATTTGAAAAAGTTATGAAAAAAATTAAAGATGACTATCTTGAAATAACCAAAAACTGAAAATTTAAGCTTTTTCTTAAACCTTTTTTATTAAATCCATAAGAATAACAGCAACACACCAAACTACCAAACAACTAGGCATTCTATAAGATCAATATATAAATGAAATAGCTGTAAAGTTTTATGAAAATCCATGTTGATTTGAAAAAGTTATAAATTTTTTTAAAGATGACTATCTGGATTTAGCCTAAACTGAAAATTAGAGCTTTTTTTTTTAACCTTTTTATTAAATCCATAAGAATGACAGCAATACACCAAACTACCAATCAACCTGGCATTCTGTAAGATCAATATATAAATGAAATAGCTGTAGAGTTTTATGAAAGTTCATGTTGATTTAAAAAAGTTATAAAAAAAATCAAAGATGACTATCGAGATTCAGCCTAAACTTAAAAGTTTAGCTTTTTTTCTTCTTACCTATTAATTAAATCTATAAATTTAACAGCAATACACCTAACTACCAAGCAACCTGGCTTTCTATAAGATAAATATATAAATGAAACAGCTGTAGAGTTTTAGGGAAATCCAAGTTGATTTGAAAAAGTTAGAAAAAAATTTAAAGTTTACTATCTGAATTTAGCCTTATCTAAAAATTTGAGCTTTTTTCAAGCTACCAGTTTGTTGCGACATGTTTTGCGTGCCCGCAAAAGAAATATCCTACAAACCAATAAAATTGATAGCAAAATTTTTCCTATAAAATATGTTCTGGCCCATCCACTAAATATTTTAAGAAAAGTTCTTGCCCATCCAAATATTTCGACAAAAAAAGTGCTTGCCCCGCCCCATTTTGCACCGGTCTATCCATCTGATAAATATTGAACGGTCCCTTATAAGTTGACCGTCTAGTCCAATAATTTTTCTTGATAAACTTTTTAAGTATATCATTATAATTTGTTCATTGTAAAATGAAAAGAAATTCATCCTCTACTACATTTTTATCACACATAACACACATTCTACTAGTTCTGCTTATTCCATAAAAACGACCAGTTTCAATGCATAGATTATGTGAGGACAGGCGAATTCTCGTTATCCATTTACGAGCTATTACAGGAATACATTTTTGTAAATTAAATTGTAATTCTACATTTAACACAATACACTTATATATTCTACTCTTTGGTGATGTTTCAAGCGTGAAATGCAACTCTTGTTTAGCTTGATCATATTCGTTGTTTGGTTAATTGTAAAAATAACTATCCAAACAAAGTACCCATTGGTTGTCTCAATAATAATTCATACCAATATCATATAAAATTGTTTTAATACAAGTTGCCCAGTTTCTACATTTATTGCTATTTGCTACTAGTTTTTGTAGCAAGACTTTATAATACAATTTTCACTACCGTGAATTATAGTCCATAATTTGAGCATCCTAAAATTTCGCTCATATAACAATGGAAATCTTCCTAATTCATAATATACCATTACATTAGAAGTGGACCTCTTGACACCTAGTAATGTTTTACAATAGTCCAAATGAACTTTTTCTACATTTGTTGCTCTATGAACACCCCAAACTTCACAACCATACATTAAAATACTACATACATAATTGTCAAATAAACTTATAGAAGTAAATAAAGGCAACAGTAGTATACCCCTGTTGAAACTCATAAATCCATGGACAAAAAACAAAATCGGGGTAACAAACAAAAACTGACGGAAACGCATAAATATAAGAGGAGAACAACGACACAACACTACAATGTAACTAACACACACAGAAACGGACCAAGCATCAGACAAAATCCCACGACATCAAAACCAAATACATGAATTTGGGATAGACAAGTACCATGACACGTCTTATCGCAATGTAACAGTAACAGTGTTCAGGTATAAGGGTAATGCCTTTTTCCTCATACTAAACATGTACATGACTGTATTAAATGTACAATGTATATATCATACCGGTATTTGTTTTTTTTTTATAAACAAAAAATTGTATATAAATCAGACTGTTACTTTTCCGTTTGAAATGCTTTACATTTGTAATTTCTGGGCTATAACTATACAATATTGGGTGTACAGTGTTAATGAAATCAACCTACTTGTAGAAAGTTGTTAACTTCTATGCGACTGTCAATTGATTTCTAGCATGTCTTATAACATGAATAAAGAAAGTTTTCATTGGCAATCATTCCGCATCTTCCAATTTCAAATATTTAGGTTTATTTTATTAAGTATGGCTCCACCTAAGAATCATGCAGAGGGTGATACAGTGATAGTTGTCAAATTGACTTTTTGGGGCTTCATATGTTCTATTTTGATAAGAAACTAAAAAAAATAACAATTACACATGTGTTGTACATTTGGTTGCTATGGTTACGATGGCACCATAACAACCCTTTAATTTCAGTCCTAAAACCTTAAAAATTTCTGTTTTTCATCACAGATTTTTTTATAAACTGCTAATTAATTTTGATAAAACAAATATATGTTATCATAGTTCCTCATTTGTTCTAAAAATTAAAGTTGATAAACAGAAGTTGCAACTATGGCAACTCTTGTTTCCATGGCAACCAATTGTTGCAGTTTTTCATTTTCATAAAAGGAGTCAAAATTACATTTTTCAAATTCTATTTTCTTCCAAGAGCAGGGTCCTATGGATAACTTGTTTGTTTGCATTTGTTCATTGGACCTTTGTCTATAACATATCAAAAATAATCATTTGTAGCCTCCTTTAGATTTTTCAGAAAAAAAAGTTTTTTTTGTCTCATTTTTTTTTTTTTTGCATTTTTTTTTCTGACAATAAGCTAAATTATTTTCATGTGTTTATAGCACAATTCATTTGTGTCTTTTTAGCTTGTATAACACCTAAATATTGAAACAAAGTAAAGAAAACAGTTACTTATTTATCATTATCCTCAAATCAAACTACCAGTTTCCATGGAAACAGAACACACCAATTTTGAGAATTACCCATTTTTGATAATGAATTACACATTTGCTTTATAATGATAAAATTTTAATGAAGCATTTTTTTTATTTTTCTCCATGTAATACATTGTAACATCAAATTAATCAAAATAATGAAATAAAGGAAATTTGGTCGTCATGGAGACAAATGCCTACATTTACAAAATCTTCGTTTAACATCACTTAAACAATATTTGTTCAAACTATCATTTTCTGTACAAAATCATTGTAAGGAGCAAAAATATTAAATATTGATGCTATACTTAAATCTTTCAAACAACCCTTGGAAGATATTGGTCCCCCCCCCCCTCCTGACAGTTAAGGTCTATATTTCATCAATGAAAGCTTTTCAGATATGTTTGTAGTGCAAGAAATAGCCTTTAAATCATTAACAAATGAACTTATTCCTTAATTTTTTCTAGAGAATTCAATGTGAAATTTTGACAAGAAAAGGGGGGTATGAACCCTATAAATATAGTAGTAATGGTTCAAAATAAAGCTGAACACTGTTTCTAAAAAGGACAACAAATTGGTTGCTCTATAGGATCAGAATACACATGTATCTCATCAACTAAACATTTTTTAAAGATCCATGACAATGAGCCATTGCGGTCAAGGTCAGACAGACATGTACACCTTACAATTGTTCACTTCAGTACACTAAAGTAGTTTTATCTTGTTTGGCTTATGATAATTGAAAAACATACCAAAACACAAAACTTTACATTGACCAATGAATCATGAAAATGAGGTCAAGAGCAGATAAAACTACCTGGTAGGTATATTTTTTATGGTTTTGTTTAAACATTAAAATGTTGTCAAGGAAAAGGGACACCTGACAGAAGGAAACTTCTTAGCATAAGGTATCTGCATAAAAGGTTTGAAGCATCCATGTCTTCTCCCCTCTAAAATATAAAGCTTTATACAAATAGTTTACACTGCTGCAGCCAGATAGTAATCAGTAAATCTTTAAGTCTCCCATACATAGAGCTGTATTTTCACAGGCAATACAAAAATCAGTTAGCATTATTTTCTTTATTATTCTATAAAATTTTTGTTTTTTCAAATAGTCCATCAAGTCTTTTCCTTTAAAGATGCAAACACACACAAGTTAATTCAGTCCCTTCTAAACAAACCACTTGCAGCATTAGGGCAAAAATTGTATGGCCCAGTCCTTAATGTCAGATCAAAACTTCTTCAGGCTATAATTCATCCAAAAGGGTAGTATGTCCACTGTCGTATTGATATCTTATAAAATGCTGCTTCCAAGATATTATATGTGACTGTGATAGCTCTCTGTCTGTTATGTAACTCAATATGTAGTTCCTCTAGAAAATCTACAAAACAGAAATGAAAATATTATAATACATGCAAATTAATAATGGTACATGTATGATCATGTTTAAAATAATTGTAAGAATAAAAATCATAGAAATCAAATGTCGTACTTACATTGTATAAATGCCTGTTTACTCAACAAGGATGTGACATCAAAACTTGAAACCGTCAAATTTAGTTTAATTGCTTTGGGAGAGGAAAAAGTGAAAGTAGACAGTCAGCAGTTATGAATAGATTTGATAAATAGTAAAAAAAAAAATCTATATTTTTCTATATTTAGTTTTCAAAAAAAAAATTTACTCTTTAAAGTGTTGTTGTAATAAAAATATATGTATTACCTATTGTGATGTATTTCATTGTTATAACACAAATCATATTGTAATCATTGTATGAAATTTAAAAACCGGCAAGGGTCCATAATTGGATTGATAAAGTATTCTTTAATATTCTTATTCTTATTACCGGTAGTATTTTAAGTTCTGCTAATTTTTTTAGTTTTCATTTATTGACAAACCTCAGGCGTATAGAAATCAAAAGAATCAGTACTAGTTCATTTGAAAAAAAGGCTTTAAAGATAAGAACAAGAGAACAAAAGTGGCACAATCTACTAACAGTTCTCTATTTGTATGTTTGTTTTAACAACTAATTTGTCTTATATAAGAATATCTTTAAAAAAATATTTTCTATTGGTTAATTACCATGTATACAATGTATCACTTTCTTCATGGTTTACATTTCTGGTCTAGTAACTTTAAATGACACTGGATGACTGGTAGAAGGTACCTTAAAAGCAGATTAATAATAAATATTCATATGATTTGTCACCAAGGTCCACTCCAGAGCACTGTTAGATAAGGGGGAGCTAACTCGTATGTGCTGGGACCAAGGGACAGGGAGTCAGTCTATCGCTAGACTTAATGTTCTGATAGGCATAGCTAAAACACAAGGAAGGTTTTCATAATTTAATTAACGATAACGATTTAAATGAATGATAACAAATCAATTAATAAACAATGCCAAATAATAATAATCTAATTCAAGTACAAAGTATCAATTCAAAATAACAAATCCAAAGTAAAACTATTTCTCTTTAAAATGTAAAAAATAAATGCCAAAATTACTAAATCATAAAATGTACTTAATCTCAATTTCAGAATGTAAAAAAGTCTCAAAATAAAAGTTTCTCAAAAGTATTTTCTAAAGTTAAATTTATGAGTCAGAGATAAATTTTGTCTCAACACTACACAGCCAGCTGGTAGACAGTCTTATAGGTCCAGTATAATGACGTGAGTAGTGTGAGGTTACACTTCCGAATCACTGACTGCTTTTCCAAAATTTACGAACAATATTTATACTAAAATCCAAAATAAATAAATATGTCTCGACATATTAGTAGTACTCTCATTAGAAAAAATAGACGTTAATTAACAAAGCCTAATCCTATAATGTTTTGATAAAAATCTAAACTTTCAAAGTGACATATGTCAATTACAATTAATATTTCAAAATAAAGTGCTTTGAGCAAACTGTGAAATTTCGAGTATTAATGCCACAGCATAGGTAAAATCAATTAAACAAATTAATTACAATTCTTACAAAATACAAACATAAAATTTTCTTTCTTAAAATAAAACATAATTTTTATCCAAAATAACACTTGCACAAATTTAAGCCAAATAACACACCATGACAGATTTTTAAATTAAGCTAAACAAAAAAATAAATATAGAATATGGAGTTCAGTATGGCTTTCATTATCACTGAACTAGTATATATATTTGTTTAGGGGCCAGTTGAAGGACATCTCTTGATGCGAGAATTTCTCACTGCATTGAAGACCTATTGGTGACCTTCTGTCTGTTCTATTATGTGTCTATGGTCAACACATTCCCCATTTCCATTCTCAATTTTAACCTTCATACCTTTTCTCAAAACATATTTTTGTATATATATTGGCTTATGTTCTTATGATGTACTGTTATACATGGCTACTGTCCCAGGTTAGGAGAGGGTTGGGATCCCACTAACATGTTTAACCCCGCCACATTATTTATGGATGTGCCTGTCCGAAGTCAGGAGCCTGTAATTCAGTGGTTGTCATTTGTTTATGTGTTTCATATTTGTTTTTGATTCATTTTTTTATATAAATACGGCCGTTAGTTTTCTCGTTAGAATTGTTTTACATTGTCTTATCGGGGCCTTTGATAGCGGACTATGCGGTATGGGCTTTGCTCAATGTTGAAGGCCATACGGTGACCTATATTTGTTAATGGCTGTGTCATTTTGGTCTCTTGTGGACAGTTGTCTCATTGGCAATCATACCACATCTTCTTTTTTATATTAGGAATAGAAAAAAAAGTGAAATACAAATGCAATTCCAAGATTCCTAAAAGTGAGTCTGGCAACAGTAATTATAAAGAGTAATATAGAGTCAGTGACGTCCATTGTGATATATTACAAACAAAAATACAGTAAAAACAATGTATGTATAATTTCATTTGCTCACTCTGACATATTAAGAAAAATAGTTTCACAATGCAAAGGCATCATGACATAGTAATCAAGATATTTAATAATTCTGAAAGTTTCATGCAATATTAATCCAAGTCCTGGTCTTTCATTGTCTTTGTGGAGTTGCATCGATAAATTCCCAATATACAACTACATGTATATGGCAAAAAAAATATAACATAAACGAAAACAAGAAAGCACACAAATTACACACTTAAATTGACATATAAATCCTTAAAACATGTTAAAGTCTGTAATACATATAATTCAGTGGATGTGGTTGTCCATTGTTCATGTTGTTTATGTACATATGTACATGTACTAACTGAATGTTGTATATATCGTGTATATACATGATATACATGTATCATTACAGCATTTGTTTTTTATATAAAAAAAATGGATATTAATCAGACCGATTTGGAATGCTTTACATTTGTTAGTTCTGGGTTATTTAGATCTTACTATACAGTATGGATTAACTCATGGTTAAAGGATGTATAGTGGTAATGACAGTATCACAGAAAGTATGTGACTATCAATTGATCTCTAGCATGTCTACCTGTTACATCATGTACATGTAGCATGGTAAGGGACGACATCAAAAGTTCAATGAAGGATAAAAAACTTAATTCAAATAGTTTTTTCACTGACACCCCCCTCCTAACCCCCTATTAACTTAGTTTGGGAAAAATTGATTGACCCATATGGATATATGTAAAAATCAATGTCGGATAACCAAATCTTGCAGCAGTTCAACTCCCCCATCCCCAAACTATTTAATTTAAGTTTTTTTTTTATCTTACATTGATCTTTTGATGTCGTCCCTAATAAAGAATGCTTTCATTTCTATCGGTTCTGTTCGCCCTAATAAAATGTTCACCCTGGGTTCAGTCGCCCATACATGCAAAGTCTGTTCGCCCTACTAAAAAAATAATATAATATTATTTTTATATTGAGAGCATTGAAGTTGAATAAAGATATTTTTATTCTTTAAATTTATGAAAACTGTATCATGGAAATATTTAAAAGCTGACGGCTTGTTTTGATCAATTATAGATCAATGACATAACAAATCACAGGAAAAATAATAAATTGGTTTCGGCTATACATGTACAAATATTAGGGTAATGTTTCAACAAAATTTCAACATATTCTGTTCACATAATAGTCATAATAAACATATAATAAACAAAGAAACCAGTCTGCACCAAAAACTTTTTCAACTACTACATGTAGTCCAAAGACCAATATTCTGACATTTTTCTTATTGGGCCAAACAACATTTTTGCAAAAACTTACTAGTCCGAATGAAATTTTACTAGTCTGGGGCATCGGACTAGTGGCTAACCGTGCAGACTGAGAAACAAGAAAACATTTTGGAAAAAAAATAAAAATCAGGGTGAATGGACCCTGGGCAAACAGGTACTAGGGTGAACGTGAATCAGGGCAAATGGCAATCATTCCAAATCATCCTATTTGGATATTTCGAATATTTAGGTTTATTTAATATTAATAAAATTAAAATAAATAATTCAACTAAACAGGCTAACTGTCATGACTACATGTCTAGCATTTCACTGGGACCAGCAGCTTGAAAGCTATTTGTCACATACATGTACATACTAAATTGAGTCATTGCCTCTCCCCCTTTCCAAAAAATAAAAATATATGTCACATAACCAAATATCAAGCATATTGGTTACATAGGGTAAATCACTTTTTCTTCATTTTGCATGATTCTTAGGTGGAGTGATACTTAATTATAAAAATTATTTAACTAAACAAGCCAACTGTCATGACTAGCATTCCATTTCAATTGCAACATTATGATTATAATATGTATGGGGACTGGTAGATTTTTGTTTTACGGATGAATGGGTTAGGGACGGATCCCGCTGGGCCCAGCAACATGAAGCTATTGGTCACATACATGTACATGAAACACAGGGAACACTTGAACAAATACTAGATTGTGCCTCCCCTTCTCCAAAAAAAATTAAAAATATCCTTTTATTAATGTACTTGTACTACACATTTAATTAACAATAAATCGCCTGTAATTCAGTGGTTGTCATAAGTTAATGTGTTACATATTTGTTTTTGGTTCATTTTATTATATTTTATTATATAAATAAGGCCGTTATTTTTCTCTTTTGAATTGTGTTACATTGTCTTATCGGGGCCTTTTATAGCTTACTATGCGGTATGGGCTTTGCTTCTTGTTGAAGGCTGTACGGTGACCTATAGTTGTTAATGTCTGTGTCATTTGGGTCTTTTGTGGATAGTTGTCTCATTGGCAATCACACCACATCTTCTTTTTTATATGTTGTTTAACCTCTCACTTTCAACTGTGAGAAATATTTTGCATTCCGTAATGATCCTTTGACACTTGAAACTTGAAAGGCCTCTCAATGTCTGTATTAGTAGTAAAATCCATTCTCTGTGGGATAACACTATAAACAGGTCTGCTTTCTTCCGTTGTTATTTCATGATTTTAGTCATTTGTACGCAGCAATACTATATTTAGTCCAACAGCTAATTGCAAGTGATATTTTACGTCTCCGTGAGACACAAATTTAGCTTAATAACAGTTGTGTCTTTAGAGTAACATTAGTAAAGAATTCAACTAGAATTACTTTGCAGAAACAACATCGTAATTTTGCTTCCACATGTAGTGAAGCAGAACAGGAAGTGATAAATTGAAAACAATACAAGATGCAATTAACAAAAAATCCTTACTAAAAAGATTAATCTATCCAATTTAACACCATAAACAAATGAATCTTTACTAAATTATTAATTTCTCAACACAGATAGTTGTTGTTTTTTAAAAGTTGCATCGTCCGTTATAATTTTTTTTTTACTTGTTTTGAAGTTCAACAGGAGTTGTATTTCTTGGAGTAGTAAGAAAAAGCGGCTAAAGGAGTAGGTCCGATAAGGACCGATTTTGGCCTCAAATTTCAGGTTCATCTGACAGAAGATTTTGACCACTTTTTAAACACTTAAATGTCTATTTCATTTGAATCAATTAGTTTATGTGAAAGATTTGAACTAATTTAGTAATTAAAAACGATCCGATTCAAGCTCAAATATGAAAAATCAACCAAATAGGCCAAAAAATGTCACTTTTCGGATTGTTTTTGTCAAAAATGAAAGTGGCCGCATCCGTGTTCATTCTCAACCTTTATATATGTTATGTATTATCATAAAATACAACTTCCATTTCAATATTAAGGATGAACACGAATGCGGCCACTTTCGTTTTACACGAAAACCGCCTAAAATTTTACTAAAATGATAGAATTTTGAAGAATTCAGTAATTTAGCATGACTTTAAGGTGCCAGTTCCCGATATATGTTCATTGTATAGTCAAAAATAGCACATATTTATGTAGCAGAAGCACTCTACTGTTCAATAAATAGCTAAAAGTTTACATTTTATCAATTTTGTAAAACTGCTATATTTTGAGGCCAAAAAGTGCTCTTACTGGACCTACTCCTTTAAAATGAAAATAATTTGAGATAGGCACAAGGCTACAAACAAACAAAATTGATATGTTGTTTGAAAGATTCCATATTTTCTGTTATGCTAAATGGCTTACTACAAATCGCCTGTTTACAGCAAATATTTGTTTATCGCATCCATCATATTTCCAATACTTATATAATGAGAAAAATATGCTCATCTGAATTTTTATTAGGGTATAATTTACATTAATAGTAGGCATCAACAATTATAGTTGAATATATGTTAATTTTTACTCAAAATGTGTCACATAACCAAATATCACGCACATTGGTAACATAAGGTAAATCACTTTTTCTTGATATTGCATGATTATTAGGTGGAGCTCAACTTAATAATTAATCACAATAGTGATATAAACTTGATTATCATACATCAAAATTACTGGCTATGACGTAGTATCAGTATAAAGCAATGTGACATATAAGACTCATGACAAAAAGGTCAAAGGTCACTCTCAGAATCATTCAAAAATCTATCTCCCTACTTACAAACTACACATTCATATGAATCCTACTCTGAATCACTCTTTTTACACACATTTACATAATATAGGGATATAGGGTCATACCTACCGAATAGGGCTTGAAGCGTTCCATACAATTCATTCCTCTCTCATACACCTCAAAGTAAATAAAGTGCATTCTTACCTTATATAGTGATTATACTAAATTCAATATGTTCGAAATACTTCAAATGATTATTGATGAAATAGCATTCAATTCCAAACCACATAGATATAGCTTAAACAACAGTAAATATAAACTATCCATTTTTCTCAAACAATACCCATTTCAAATCTTGGGGTATGTCTCAATTAACCAATAAGAACACATATAATTCTGACCACAGAGAATTTCACCTGAGCTTTCTTACTAATTACATATAAATTGTACAGGTGGAAACAGTTACCAATGTGCAATCAAGCACATCTGATTAATACTAAATACTCTAATGATTAAATAATACATAGATAAACTGATCAATAAGTAATAATGATAGACTATACAAAGAAGTGATAAGAATAATAAAATCAATGAAAATCGTCGTTACCATATTCTCCACCTTCTGAGACATCAAATGTTTCAAAACGTCTACATCAACTGACTTGCCCCGGTCTGAAGGAAAAGACGTTCTCGTCTAAAACAAAATAACTTTACATTTAATATCCTCAATCATCTGACTTCGAAGCATCATCGTTGTATTCGGAGACAATTCCTGAAGACGCAGCTTACTTGAGATATTCTGCTTGTATCATCCAATCAGTTTTCTGGGCACTCTTTGCCACATAATTTTTGTACTTAGTAGTTGATGTCGATGTTTTTGTTTTTGTGGATCGTCTCACTATATTATCTATTGATTCATCTTCTTCGTCTTCTGTTTCTGATTCCTCTACTGGAGCATCTTGGACAAAACTACTTGCTTTGTCGTTTTCTTCAGTTTGATCTTGGATCTGTCATTCATCATCAGCATTTTGAGCGTCTTCTACTGAATCAGAATCCGGTTCGGTGGTGCGGACTTGATCGTCATCAACGTTACAGGAACGTCAATTTCAACAGGTACAGCATCTGATGGTACGATGACATCTGGCTCCTTTTTATTTCTGGTTCATTCCACATTACCACAAAAGATTCATCCTCACTGTCCATGACAGTTTCACATCTGATATGACCTTGGTTAAAGTTTCTTTTTGTGGTTGTGTACGCCTAAGTCTGGGCTTTGGAACATGTTTTCTTGGTTCTGGTACTGAACTAACCTCTTCCAAAACACCTATGAGTCCAATAGGTAACAAATTATTTCTAAGATGTATTCTTTTTTCTTCTGCTTCCATTTTCCTTCCTGACTACAAAAACTGGTATTTCAATGTTTGCTTGTTCTAAAACTATATAAGGATCTTCTTCTCATTCATTCTAAAATTCATAGATTCCCTCGAATGCTAGTATCTTGACTAATACTCTATCACCTTTATGTATAGCACCTTTCACTCTCTTATCTTATCCTTTCTTCTGTCCAATACTAGAATGCGATTTTTCGGCAGATGATGAAGCTAGTTGGTATGACGTCTTCAGCTTCTCGCTTAAATCGTGTATATACTTTGTTGCACTTTTCACTTCTTTATCATCTAGAAGTCTTACACAAGATCCACGGGCAACTTTGGTTTTCGTCCAAACATCAATTCAAACGGTGGATATCCTGTGCTGTCGTGTTTTGTGCAGTGGTATACATGTGTTATACGTGCAAGCTATGATTTACAATCTCTCTTTTGATCTTTATGGAGTGTTCCAATCATGTTAATAAGCGTTCTGTTCGTTTCTGTGTGTGTTACATGTAGTGTTGTGTCGTTGTTCTCCTCTTATATTTAATGCGTTTCCATCAGTTTTAGTTTGTTGTCCCAATTTCGTTTATTGTCCCTGGATTTATGAGTTTGAACTGCGCTATACTACTGTTGCCTTTATCTGTTAAACCTTTCAAACTGGCAATTTCCTTGTGGATGGTAAGGTGTTGTTCTTGATTTTCTAATTCCAGTGATTTCACAGAGCTCCTTTATCATACGGCTCTCAAAATTAGCACCTTGGTCGGAATGTATTCGATGAAGCAGATATAGTTTCGACAAATGCATCTGCGGTGGTTCTTGCAGTTGTATTCTTAGTTTGGATCGCCTGTGCATATCTCGTGAAATGATCTGTTATCACAAGAACATATTGATATCCTCCTTAAGAAATCTCTACTTTTAAGAAATCCATGCAAACAATTTCCATAGGCTGACTAGTTGTTATGTGTTATGCTTTTAAGTGGTGCTCTTTCATTTGTTGGTGTCTTTCTCCATATGCATCTTGGACATTTTTGTATCCATTGTTCTATTTTCGTCATGCCATACCAAAAGAATCTTTCTTTTTTAAGGTAACACGATACCGAATGGCATATCTCCCGATTTCCAAAATTTTTGGCATACGTGTACTTTGAATCGAGTTACATCGGAATATGTAATAAAAAATGGGAGTCACCATGTTTGTTTTTTTGTAATTTTTTTAGGAAAACGTCAATTTTGGTATATAGGGGAAATGCCTTTTTTTTCGGCTTACCTTTTTAGATTTTCGGATGGATGGCTATTTTCTTATATACGAAGAAAAACAAAAAACTAACATAATATCCAGGATTGCATAGTGAATCCATACACGTATAGAAACTCATATGTCACCATCCTTGTTTTTGAAATAAATGGCTTCAAAATTAATCGATAGGCCTAGAATTTGACCAAAAACGTGTGACGTTATGGTGTACGGAATATAACGTTATTCCTTCTCAGAGAAATGGAGAAAAAAATATGTGTCGGAATCTGAATGAGTATATTTTATTTTCATTTCCCCTGTCGACTGTCGTTAAGTTCCTAGTAATGCAATATAAAATTCTACTGAATCAGATATAATTTCATTTTGTCCTGCACATGGAATTTCACTCATATGAATTATTATTAATATCGTCTGATTTTCACATCAAACGAGCATATACTTGAAACTTGCGTGAACATGTTCCATGTGAATCTTATGATAATAGTTCATGCATAAATCACCGGAATTTTGTACACGTTAAATTCACGTAAATATTTGAAATAAAATTATTTAAATAATATCTTTGTTCTAAAATTTTATTAAAACCATAAAAAATACCTTCAGATTTTTGTTAAGTTTACGTGAAAATTAAATGAAACATTTCACGTGAGATTCATCCGAATTACTGATTTTTAACTCTATCATATTAGACAATGGTGGTATCATACTGCATCCCGTGATGCAGAAATATAGGATTTTAAAAATTTTTATTCATTTAAAAGTTTTTTTTTGCTCGGTTTGATGGTTGTTTAACGTTCAGTGGCAAATAGTTCATGCATGTTCGGGACGATACAATACAGTTTTGAAAACAGTTGTATATAAAAGACACATTTGATGCACCAGTCAAAAAAGGTTTAACATTCTGTTATTTGTGAAAATTATGAGGAAAAATAATGATCCTGATAAAATACACATTCCAAAAAATAAAATAACAAAACTCCACGAAAAATTCATAACGAAAAAATCCCTAATCAAATGACGAAATCAAAAGCTGAAAAACATCAAAAGAATGATAAACAGCTGTCATATTCTTGACTTGCTACATACAATACATGTAGTATAGTGTACTCTGCGTGGTGTAAATGTGTTACTTGTTCGCTCAGCAAGTCGGACAAACCTTGCTTACTATTAACCTGAATAATTCAGTCGTTACATTCCGCTTACTTCATTAAGTAAGTAGGAGAGATCGATTACGGGGAGGGACTGAATTACTCGGATTAGCAAACTGTATGCAAAATTTCACAAATTTCAACATTCTATCATTTGTGAAAAATTATTTACATAACAAATCTTGAGATCATATATGCATTCTTTATATAAGTAAAACAACTGCGAAATTTAAAAGTTCCAGCTTGAAATTCAACCTGTATCAGATGTAAGCCGGAGTCTGTACACTGTGTGCCTTTGTATTTTATCAAAATGTCTAATCCAGCAACCTGTCAAGAAACAAAAAAGAAAATCCAGACGATATGCGCACCTATAATATGAGTAGTAACACCAGGTACATAATTTTAAAGCTGAAGCAAAACGACTGTAGTCCTAAATAATTAGCCGAATTAACCCTATGATACTAAGTGGTGCGGGATTAAGGGTTGAACGGAAAATTTTAAACAATATGATGATACGTTCTCTATAAGTAAGTTGGTGACAATGCATATTTTTTAATATGCAGTTCATATAATGGAATGGTAATTTGGAGATCTGAAATGTAGTAGCAATGTAAGAAGGCAAGCATTTCCCTCATTTCGTACGCGTCTTTGGTGGAAAGTTGATTAATTGGAAATTTTACGGCATCTCCTTATATTTCATTATGGTTTGAATTTTTTTAGAGAAGAGCAAAAGTTTGAAGACTTAAAATAATATTAACCAAGAGACTGAAATGTTACTGTGACAAATAATCTACATATACTCAAAATTTTCCAACGTTTACTAAAACTACAAATAAGAAGTGTAAAGATACTATTCCAATTAGCATTAGTCACGATTTTCTTGATGTCCTTGGTGTTGATGTCGTTTAATTAATGCCCAGCTGTTGCTATCTTATAAATGGCATATCACATATCTCTATTTATCATTCTATCAGCCAACTTTTGTACAAGTAACATGTACATGTACACAATTTTATTATTTTTATTTGTACTTGTACTTTTACAAATAAAGTCTCATGTTACCCCACTTCCATAATGAGCAAGCGGTAACGTAGATATTTAGTTTTGCGTAACTGTTCAATTTTGGTCTTCCTCGCGGTCTGCGTTTAAACTTTGTCGATTTTTTTGAAAAAAATAGAGGCAATGATTTTAACAACTAAAGTTCCAAGTGACGCGTGTAAATTGTAGGATTGATTGCTTTGATTATTGGTTGGTTAACGTCCAGTGGAAAATATTTCATGTTCATGCTGATCATTTTTGCATTTTTACCTTGAAAACAATCTATTATAGTTTTCAAGATAATAGGCAAAAATGAAAAACAAATGGTAAAATTAGTCATTTAAGGACGTTAACTCTATAAGAAGTCGTCTGACAATTTTGAATTACATGGACAATTGGTAGAGCTGCACATTTTAAACACTTTTGCTTCCTGTCAGATTTGTTCTAATCATAGCAGTTTTCAAGATAATAGACACAACATGCATTTTACCGCTATGTTCAATATTTAGCTATGGCAGCTATGTTGGTTGACAAGCGGGGACATCGAACACATTTGTTTAACAAAATACCCATGTTATGATTTTGGTCAAGTTTGACTGAATTTGTCCATGAAGGTTCAGAGGAGAAGATTTTTGTAAAGAGTACCAAAATTTACGAAGAATTGTTAAAAATTTAAAATAAAAGGCAATAACTCCTTAAGAGGTCAGTTGCCAATTTTGGTCATTTGAATTATTAGTAGATCTTACTTTGCTGAACAGATATATCGATAATATGTTTCACGATAACAACCAAAAACTGCAACATTTCCTTAAAATCACTTATACAGGAGCAGCAACCCAACAACGGGTTGTCTAATTCGTTTCAAAATTTTAGGGCAGATAGATCTAAACCGGATGAACATTTCTACTCCATATCAGATTTTCCCTAAAAGTTTTAATTTCAGAGTTTAGGCTAAAAGCATTTTACCCCTTTGTACTATTTTACCTATGGCGGTCATGTTGGTTAGGTGGCGGGATCGTTGAACACATTTTAAACTTCATACCACATTAATGATTGTGGACAAGTTAATTTTGGACCAGTAGTTTCAGAGTAGAAGATTTTGACAAAAGTTAATGAACAACGACGACGGATGACGACAACGGCGACGGACAACGGACGCCAAGTGATGAGAAGAGCTCACTTGGCCTATAGGTCCAGGTGGGCTAAAAATGAATAACTTTTGAAGTATAGTATGATTGCTTGGTGAGTGCTTTGCGCTGCATCAGCACAAAACTGCAATATCTCTGACAGAGCTTTATCAAATATTTAAACAAAAGACAGTACATTTGTACATGCTTTTAATATCAGACAAAAGATCTTATCAATTACCAAAACTTATTTACAAACCACATTCACAGATAATAAATCTAGTGTGACAGATACGATCTTTTCTGCATGTATAATATTATTTAAAGTTTTGCTTATATTTCTTGTAATCGTTTGTACATTTTTACGCTAAATCATGGCCCTGAAGTTTATTGCAAACACTAAAAGCAATTATTGAGATCACGCATTTATCAAAAAAATATTGATTGTTTACTATTGTCCAGAGGTCAACTTCCTTTAAAAATTAATAAACATTTGCGGGCTGTTGATACGAAAAAGAATAAAGAATGGAAACTGAAAATGTGCCGAAGAAATAACTAGATAAAAGAGCAGAAATCAGCCTCAGACCCGCAATAAGTGTTCAACGTAGCTAAAAAATCAAGCACCCAGAGGAAGATAAAGATGGCCGCTAAACAATATTGTATGGTAGTTGGGCTAAATTGCCACTAAACACTTTAGATAAAGGTTGTGTACAGGTTTCTTATTAATAATAATATCAATAGTATCTGCCAACAACGATAATATTTCAATTATTGAAATTATTAGATGGAAACTTTTAAATGACCTTCATTGAAAGAGTGTCGAGGGAAACTTATCAACACAAGTCGAAAACTACATGAATAAGTAATTATACGAATCAGATGTCAATATCTGCTCGATTCATAATTTGTAAAGTCAAACATGATAGTTTGAAGATATAAATAATCAATGAGGAATAATCTCATATAAAAGGGAAAATTGAGTATTGACACAGAACAATTTTAAAGACAACAATATCAATAGAAATATAAACAGATATAAAAATGGTGAAATTTCTAACTTTATTTGTGGAAATGGTTGTTTTAATCTGTTTATCAGCTTGGAATGAAACAGAAAGCGCTACTTCATTTAAGGATGACACTAACAATGATATATCATTTAAGAATGAAACATTTTGTAACACGTCTTTGGAATCGATTGGATCCATATCAGGTAATATAACTCTGAATGTTATTTTATAAATAAAGGCAACAGTAGTATACCGCTGTTCAAAACTCGTAAATCTATGTACAAAAACCAAAATCGGGGTAACAAACTAAAACTGAGGGAAACGCATTAAATATAAGAGGAGAACAAAATAAAATTGTTCACTTGTTTTCCTAGTAAATTATAATGTTTTGAGCTATAAAACAATAAGAAAATTTCAAAAACTTGATTGAACACTGATGAACTCTTGAAAAAATAAGATACTTTGAGTTATCAAACACAAGTAATTTGTCATATTTATTTACTCAAATTATAAATTTAATCACCTTCATTATTAATTAAAGCTAATTATTATTAGTAACATTCAAGTAAGTAATTTCAGTTATTCCAAGTAAGATTTCAATTAATTCCATGTAATACATTTAGAAATTATAAGTATTATTTTTAGTAATAAAAAGATTAGTATAATTTTAGTAATGATAAGTATTGATTTTAGTAATTAAAAGTATTACTTTTAGTAATTAAAAGTATTACTTTTAGTTATTCTCATTATTATATTTTGTGATTATAAGTATCATTTCAAGTAATTATAAGTATCATTTCAAGTAATTATAAGTATTATTTTTAGTAATATTCAGTATTATTTTCTCTCTCTCTTGAAAAGTTGACCGTAGATTGTTATTTCCTATTCTGATTATATCGTTTATGATCCTATATCACTGTCAATTAAGCTAAAATTAAATGTTTTAGATACCATAAAGTTTTCATATAAGGGGTGTCTAAATAAAAATCCATAGAAATTGTTTTTTTAATTTGTCAAAATGTAGATTATATCATGCTTTTCGAAAAAAGATTAAAAAAAGAATGGGTCCCGGGCCAGTATTCAAGCTACAAGTAGTGCAAATATGACAGATTTTGTATAGATTATGCATGAGCAATCCAGATTTCTGCCATAATACGAAAACTACACAATAGAATATTAAGATAAAATATGTGAAGATAGCTCTAATATTATGCTTTCAGATAAGAAAAGGAAAAAAATTGGGAATACGGGACTCGTTTTCTTGCTACTTAATAAAATAGGTAAATTCCTAACACATTCTAAGGTAAAAGTAACTTTATCTGAATTATCTGCCCTTATATTTGAGTTGCCTCCATTATGTGGCAAAGTTGAAAAAAAATTGAATAAAACAAAAATATTCTATGATAAAACATGTCGTTTTCTGTATTAAAATAAAAATTCTAACACATAAATTACCTACTACTCTCGAAATTTGCACATTTTATTAAAGGTTATACCGATTGTTTTCTGGTATTTAAAAATCCAAGTTGGAGGAAGACACCCTATCTACCTTACTAAGCTTTTAGTAATTGCGTTAAAACTTAATTTTGTTTTCTTTTTGATACTTGTTTTGTTACTAAATACTGTTCTATTGAGTCAAGTAATCACCTACTGATTTCACAATTTGTTGTTCAAACACTCATTTAGCAAAGTGAATGACATTTAAGAACTGTATAAACTAAACATTGAACAGGGGCAACTATATATTAATATTTCCGTATCGATTTAACCATTAATAAAACCCTGATTGAAAGATTATCAATACACCGTTTATTACTCTTGACGACAACTGCGTGAATTCATAATGAATTAATAGGAAAGTGTTAATTTCTCTAAAAGAAATGTACACGAAAAATGATGTAAAAGTTTTATAAGGATTTTGTGTCTGATAAAACAGGCATATACAAACTGCCTAAAGGGGGCAATATCCATGGATAGGTCGTTGTACAAAATTGTACAATTTGTTCCTGTGTGCAGTGCTAAAAGATTTCAAATACGCGGAAACGATAAAACACCAAAACATAATCAGAATAGAACTAATAGGTCTAAGAAAGTGGCAGAATACATTGCTTCTAACTTTTAATTAAAATATATGTAAATTAGATAAAGAGCTCAACAATTTGACGTATCGATCGAGCACAAATATGTAAGGAAAACAAATTAGGAAACAAAAACAAAAACGTTACTAGATAACGTAGTCTTGCTAAAGGAATATTATGATACCGGTTTGAAATACACTTTTAAACTTTTCACAAAATCTTACATAACTATACTGCTTCAATTGAACGTGTTGCATGTAATGATTGGCTTTCATTACAACAATCGTTATTGATTTCTATGAAGCTTGCATTATGATTTAAACCAGGTCGATCATAGCACGCAAAAATACTGACATCCGTCCGTTTTTTTTTATCAATTTGGCAATGTTTCAGGGTAAGACAATAGATTTTTGCTATCGACTATCACATGGAGCTTTATTCACGATGGCTTTTTTTTAGTATCAAGTTTAAAGCTCGATTAACTTTTAAGTAATCAACGATAATTCCATCAAGTTTTATACCCGACTTTATTACTGTGCCATACTAAATTGTTATTCCTGAATATTGTAATAGAATCTACTTGTTATACATGCTTTTTCTATTTACAGAATATAAAAATCAGACAGCCTGTGAATTTACAAATCTGAGAAAGATTGTAGAGCAATCTTCTCGAGGAATGTTATACCCTCTACATAAATCAAAGGAATTGGTTTTGATTAAATTTAACGATTCAAATTTGATTGCAATAGAAATCAGAAGTAAATGTTTACATAAATTAGGAGATGTTTTCTTCCGATGGCTCTCAGTCCACGATATACAAAACTTGTTTGGTAACTGCACAAACGAAGTTTTATTTAGAAAATTGTTCTGTGATCAGATAGTAACTTACAACATCAGTTATAATGAACACGAAATATTTCCGTATTTTTCAAATGTAGGGCTATATTTTACAGATGAATCAAACTTCTGCACACCACGGTTTAGACAGTTTGTTAAAACAAATAATGATTGGCTCAATAATAATGATATTAACTTCTTCCTCAGAAACATAACTTCATGTTGGAAATATATGTACTTCACAAATCAAGTAAATATAGAACTGCCTTCGGGAAGCTTAACTTCAGATGAGAACCACTTTTTCAAAGGAGACGTAATTTTGTCTTATTCTTCTGACTTTCAATTATATTTCGCCTCCAAACAGGAATTTTGTGTCAATCAATTTCTTTCAAATCTCTTTTCGGATGGATATAATGAAGAAGCATTGGGTGCACATTATATCTGGTATGATTATATTATCGAGTTTACTTCAAAAACTGACTGTTTAGAAGTGAACACTGAATGTCGCCGTGGTATAAATACAGTTTACACTATACCAAACAAAATAATAGCATATTCACAACTAGCACTAGCATGCGAGGTAATGGTAGTAAATGTAATTGCTTTATTGTTCTTTTTTCAAAAGGGCAACATATCACCAGTGACAATAATCTTATCGGCTTTATCTGTATCGGACATTTTCAGTGCAATCTTGATGTCTCTTCCTACATACATTGCTCATCAACATGACTTCCATAATTTTGATTATAGCGAAACACTGACGTTATTTTATATTTTTGATTATCCAAAATGTGTTGTGTATTGCATTGCTATAGAACTAAAATATTGTTTCCACTTTGTTTCTGTTATGTTAACGTTGTTGTTGTGTCTTCAGAAAACGGCTGCCCTGTTATTTCCCCTTTGGAGCAATCGATATTTTCATAACAAAGTGAGTGTTCTCTGCTGTTTATCATTATTGATGGTCAGTCTAGCACTGTTTAGTCCGGTTCTTTATTTTGCTTCTGATATTGAAAATGTTAATGGTACCTGTTGTGGGTTTTTTAATAATATTGATACATACTGGTATATGTACATGGCAATTAACATGTGCACATGTGTGACATGCGCTATCGTATTTTCATGTACTGTTTACATTGCATGCAAACTGACAATCGTGAGAAGAAACCTTCCATGGACTGACAATGTGGTCGTTCAGAAAAGGAATCGAGTTTCAGCAATAATAGTTGCTGTGATCTGCATAATATTTGTGATATCCGAGATACCGCATATAATAACCGTTTTACTGCTAGTGATGGATTTCTATACACGGGAAATATACATGTTTAAAGTAGTCAGATTATACGAAGACCTATTTTTGATTGTTGGATTTGCTTTGAACTTTGTCGTCTATATTGTAATGAGTAAACAACTGCGACAGAAAGTTTGGTCTAACATAAAACAAATGATGATATGTTGCAAAAAGAATAAATATATAATTTGAAATATGTCTTCATTCTCAGTTATTCCATTAATTTGTAAAATACACAAAAACACAATGATATTGCATACTGTGTTATTAAGCAACTACATGTCACCGATGCTGTTTTTGTTATAAATTTATTTCAATATGATATAGTTGTTTTTATTGTGCAATGCAAATGAAGATATACCGAAATGGTTTTCATTTTTCATTTTTATAGTTATTATAAACATTAAAAATTTCTGTAGAATTGAAACCTTAAATATTTCATTTGTGTAACTGAGATTGTGGATAGAAAATGGATGAAAATAATCCTCATACAAACACTTGCACATGTTGTATATACATTTACACCATTAATGCGGTTGAAATGTCGAAAACGTTTGTTTTAAGGCTGGTATCAAATGTTGTTTTTTAATGCTTTTAATGTAATGTGTTATATATTATTGTATGATATTATTAATTTATACGTTAGACAATACTTGGTCATCTTTTAGGAAGATTTAATCTTCATAAAACATGACCAAGTATTGTCTGACCAATTGAGAACATATTCACATTTTCGAGTGATCTCACAAAAGTATCATTTTCCATTGTAATATACAAACCTAAGTCATTTGTAAGTAAGAGTTCGCTTTCTATAATGCACTGAATGTAAAACATAGGTAATGACCATTTCAATGAATGAAATGATATAGAACAAACATAGTTTGTTAAGACCAAAAGGATAAATTACGTTTCTTCTGCTTCAGGTAAAAGTTTATACTTATTTATCTTATTTTTTTAATTGTAAAAAGCGCAATGTTAATTATATAAATCCACTTGTTTATTTTTTGTTTATAATTATAAAACTTACTGTATAAATATTTGAATTCAGACCATTCAACTTTAAATCTTTACTTTTTATTGATAAATGTACATGTATTGTGTTTTTCGAAAAGAATATCCTTTGCTTTATATATTTTAGCAGTCTGACATTGTTTTCTTGAAAGAAAAATGTCAGGTATATTAATCAAGTAAATATTATTTTACCTACATCTTTACCCCTATTTCATGTTTTTGTTCTATATATATGTACCATTACAAAGTGTATACAAAAAATGCATATTCAACAATGTTTTTTTTTATTTTTTACTCTTTTAGTTTTAATCAGTATAAAATTGAGAATGGAAATGGGGAATGTGTCAAAGAGACAACAACCCGACCAAATAAAAAACAACAACAGCAAAGGGTCACCAACAGGTCTTCAATGTAGCGAGAAATTCCCGCACCCGGAGGCGTCCTTCAGCTGGCCTCTAAACAAATATATACTAGTCCAGTGATAATGAACGCCATACTAATTTCCAAATTGTACATTAGGCTATTTACCCAAGAAAAATGCATTAGGGGATTGTACACTTCGTTAGTGCAATTGTTAGGAGTTCACTTTCATAATTAATCTACAATGAAAAGTCATTCATGTATAGTATTTCATAGTGCATAATTTGATGCAGTGTATACCAGTACCTATTCTACCATTTAGTTGTGTCAGCATTCATTTGTATGAAGCTATCTTGTTGCAGTTATGTGTGATATTTTCACAGCTTTAATATCCCTATGTAACCAGAGTCATTATCTGTATCAACCATCTGATAGGCAAATATGTAATTACCGATGTTGACTTTCTTCGTGTACAGTGTTTTTAATTATTTTAGTTATTCCCCATTCATACATTAATGACGCATCTATTTTTTATTTACTTTAAACAATACAGTTTATCAGTACAATATGCATAAATATACAGTTTACAAGTTGTATAGCGTTAACATGCACATAGATAACAAACTTCAGAAATATCAGTTACATATTATACAGTTTGTGAGTTTCAGACTACCTATAATAAACATAGGTCTTAAATAGTATTCCTGCACTTAAATGCATAGGGTAAGTACTTTCTTAAATTACAGAGTTCCTTACTGTTTTCAACAGAAAGCAATTGTACTAATTGACAGTTGACGATCTAGTCCAATAATATTTCTTAATAAACTTTTTACGTATATCATTATAATTTGTACATTGTAAAATAAAATTAAATCCTTCCTCTACTACATTTTTATCACACATAATACACATTCTAATATTTCTACTTATTCCATAAAAAACGACCAGTTTCAATGCATAGATTGTGTGAGGACAGGCGAATTCTCGTTATCCATTTACGAGCTATTACAGGAATACATTTTTGTAAATTAAATTGTAATTTTACATTTGACACAATACACTTATATATTCTACTCTTTGGTGATGTTTCAAGCGTGAAATGCAACTCTTGTTTAGCTTGATCATATATTCGTTGTTTGGTTAATTGTAAAAATGAACTATCCAAACAAAGTACCCATTGGTTGTCCCAATAATAATTCATACCAAGATCATATAAAATTGTTTTACTACAAGTTGCCCAGTTTCTACATTTATTGCTATTTGCTACTAGTTCTTTGTAACAAGACTTTATAATACAATTTTCACTACCTTGAATTTTAGTCCATAATTTGAGCATCCTAAACTTTCGCTCATATAACAATGGAAATCTTCCTATTTCATAATATACCATTACATTAGAAGTGGACCTCTTGACACCTAGTAATGTTTTACAATAGTCCAAATGAACTTTTTCTATATTTGGTGCTCTATGAACACCCCAAACCTCACAATCATACATTAAAATACTACATACGTAAGTGTCAAATAAACTTATAGAAGTAACAGTGTTCAGGTATAAGGGTTATGCCTTTTTCCTCATACTAAACATAGCTTTCCTGCCTTGTTCAGCACAGTGGTTTTGAGTAATATAAAATTTACAATTATAATGAAATAACACACCCAGATAACAAAAATGATTTACAATATCTAATGGTTTACCATTATAAATCCATGTCTCAGTAAGACTAGTTTTCCCACCTTTACGAAAAACTACTATCTTTGGTTTTTTTTGGTGTTAACTGAAAGACCCCATTTCTCAGTGTAACCAGATAAAGTATTTAACATAGTTTGTAAGCCTTGGATTGATTCTGACATCAAAATCATATCATCAGCATACATTAATAAAAAAGTTTTATGTCATGAAATTCAAGTCCACAGTTACCATTATTAATAAAGTCATTCTCAAAGTCATTGACATAAAATCAAAATAAAAGGGGAAAGAACTTCCCCTTGCATTACACCAAGATTATTAGAAAAGTATTTTGAATTAAATCCAACAAATCTAATACAAGATCTTACATTGTTATACATTGATTTTAAAATGTTAAGCAATTTTCCTCTGATTCCTAATTTAGAAATCGTGTACCGCAAACATAGACGATCAACTGTATCAAACGCTTTTAAAAAGTCAACAAAGCAACAATATAATCTATTATAATGCAATGTTATTGCAATGTAAGTCACAATTATAATACTGTGTCCAATGATGGCACTTATGCCAATTGATATATCGGGTCAATCGGTGTTCCTTATTAATAAAAAGGAAGTCTATTTATCTGAACAAGCAAAAAAAAAAATAATACATTAATTGAATAAATATATTAATTTGATAAACAGGTCAAGTTGGCGGTGGTCACCAAACACACTCAGGGGCAAGTGTGAACTACATATGTTTACCTAATAACCCGGACGTGGCACACCCTCTGAAATCACATGATCATTACGGTTATCTGTATGAAGCAGAATTCGAAGTATTTGACTTTAACCAACCACAAGGAATCAGGTCTGGTATAGGTCAACATGAAGTCGCTTGTTCGGCTTGCCTAACAAAAGGAAAACTATCATCAATCTTGATACCAGGTAAGCTACTACGACAAAAAAGATAAATATCACGATATGTATTTCTCACGGATAAGTATATACTTCCTACTTATACGATATTTTACAGCTGCATTTGTCATCAGGATATATTTGATATATAGTCGCTGTTTACAAGGTAGTATTAAACTAAGATTTCTAAACAGGGATGTCGGTATTATCTCTTCGCCCGTTTTGGAGATGCCATCACTAGTTATTGAGAAGTTGACTTTTATGAAATGTATGTTTCACACAAAACTACACATTATGTTCTAATTGTTTTGGTTACTGGTTTTGGTCGGTGGCTTACTTTTATAGTAATTGCGCCAAAAATTCGTATAGCATCGATGGATACGTAGTTCGTTTCTGTTTGTGTTAGATTTTAATGTTGTGTCGTTGTTCTCTTATATGTAATGCGCTTCCCTCAGTTTCTGTTTGTAACCCGGATTTGTTTTTTTTCTTTCGATTTATGAGTTTTAAACAGCGGTATATTACTGTTGCCTTTATTTATATTATATTTGAAACTCTGACGAACAGTGGTACGAATAAAAGAGGGACGAAAGATACCAAAGGGATAGTCAAAAATTATAAATTATATATATACTAGCATGCGTATTACAAGAAAAAAACATAGAAAAAAAAACCTAAAAAACACAAACAAAATGATACATCATTATGAATTGTAAAATATCAACTGATAGGTATTTGTTTAGTTCATAATACTGTTCATGTAGTTCACGTGTGTATCATCTGTAAATACATTCCTTCATAAAAAATCAGAAAAAAGGTCCCATTTTTAACGATTTATCCTACGTTAATATAAATGTCTACTAGAACACAGCCGCGAAATAGCGGGAATTTAGAGCTTGGTTGAAAGTATGTATACCGTTGTAGGGAGACATGTTGTAAAAGATTTAGTGTCTGGAGAATTTCAGTAAAAGAGTTCATGTCTGGAAAATTCCAGAAAAGGTATCAAAATGCATAGGTACTTGGAAACAGTTTCAGCCCTCTCCCTTTCTTTCCAAAGTCCGTTATTTTTTTTCTGTTAAAATCCATCATTTCCGCGTTTCTGTATACTATGAACGTACGTATCCTATAAATAAAGTGTTTTTGCTAATAACTATCAATTTCAAGTTTCTTTTCAAACATGTCAAAGGCGATCACTGCATTTATATAGAGAGAGTCTCTGTCAACCCCATATTTATTGTGCTGTCCCGGAGTACTCTTATGAAATTTAGGCGGAATTTTAAAACCGGAAGTCCTGTTTTGCTTAAAAGCGAAATCGCGGACATTTGAAGCCTGGTTGAAATTATGTTTTCTATTTTGGAAGAATTTTTGTACAAGATTTTACGTCTGAAGAATTTAAGAAATGCTATTAAAAGGTACATGGATACAGGACAATATTTTTAAGTCCTCTCTCTTTTCTTCAAAGTCTGTTATCATTTTGTTTTCTGTTATATTCCATTATTTTCGCGTTTCTGTATACTATGAACAGAGACATACATATAATACATTGATGTCTCTGCTATAAACGTACGTATCCATATTAGAAATATTAGAGTGTATTTAATTTTCTATTAACTATTAATTCTAAGTTTAATCTTCATGACGATCACTGCTATATTATATAGAGTGTCTATATATATTATAGTAGTATTTTAATCATAGTATACAGTACATGCAGATAAACGCAAAAATAATTGTCCTGTCCCCGTCTGATTACTTATAAAATTATGTGTAAGTTAAAACCGAGGTATAAAAGTAGTGGTTCTTACGATCTAAAAACCACGATGTGAACAATACTCTGATTGGCTTATTTATTTTTCATTTGTGTTATCTATCATACGATTAGTTCTTAATGTTTAAACCGGAAGTCATGTCAGACATAAAAATCGGTCTGATGACGGAATGAATATCCGGACGCCTTTATTTCCTTTTTTCTCCCACAATAACCCAAACTTAATAGTCATAAGAATGGATGACAAATGCGAATATGCATTGAACCAATAGGACACAGAGGTATGATGATCAATTTATTGTAAGATAAGCGACACGCAAAATGAGGTCTTCTCGTTTAATAGCATAGATACTATATCCCAGTAATGTTTAGTAGTAGTTTGAAGTTGTACAGCTCAAAGTAAACATACTATTTCATTGTTTCTTCCGAATCCCTCTCAAACTATTAACATGTGAAAGGCGTAAGGATAACGTAAATAAGATTAGTGGGTTAATACGAATTAAATATGATCCCTAATGAGCGACATGCCTTAATTGTCTATGATGAGCTTATTACTATATTTTTGTGCATTCTTAAGCTTTAGTTTATTTGTGTCACAGATAACGCATTGATTACCAGTCATATGAAACAAGCTAATACGTAAACAGAAATATTATTTTTAAATGTATATAAAATTTTAAGGAATCAGTGATATTTTTATGTACGTACTGTAAACACCCCTTCTTAAAATTTCGTACTCCAATCTATGTATTGTATCTATGTATGTATACTTAATATTCTGCTGCTACATTTTGTTACGGGTGAATGTTTTATTCAACTTGTGTTTTATTCATTATGATTATTCATATTTAACCCCTCCACATTATTTATGTATATGTCTATCCCAAGTCAGGAGCCTTTAATTCAGTGGTTGTCGTTTGTTTATGTGTTACATATTTGTTTTTCAATCATTTTTTTATATAAAAATAAGGCCGTTAGTTGTCTCGTTTGATTTGTTTTACATTGTCATATCGGAGCATTTTATAGCTGACTATGCGGTATGGGCTTTGCTCATTGTTGAAGGCCGTATGGTGACCTATAGTTGTTAATGTCTGTGTCATTTTGGTCTCTTGTGGACAGTTATCTCATTGGCAATCATACTTCATCTTCTTTTTATAGTTAAAATACGTCTGGTTGACAACCATGTTTGTATTAGTTGTTTTGAACTAGCCTTTAGTAATTAAAAGTACCCTTAGATCGTTACCTTGTAACTTTCGACTGTATGCTAGTTTGATTTGATTAGTGAAGCTATTTCCAACATTTTGTTTCTCAATTTGTTCTTATGTTGCACTGTAATTTCATTGTCCGAGGTTACAGGGAGGGTTGAGCGTTCACGCAGAAGTTAAATTTTGTTACATTTTGTATGTACCATTCACAAGTCAGGAGCCAGTTATTTAGTATTTGTGGCTTGGTGCTACCTCTTATATATGTGTTTCGTTTTATGTTTTGTAATATATCAGGCCGTTAGTTTCTCGGTTTGAAGTGTTTCACATTTTTCCATGTATTTGAATTCAATTGCTGAATGAACGATATAGATTTGCTCATTGTTGTCCGTTAAGGCTGACTTATTGTTAGTAGAGTCTACGTCATTTGACCTTAAATGGATTGCAGTTTCATTGGCAATCAAGGCACATCTTCATATTTTATATCATGCGTTCAACTTCAAACAAATAGCCAAAATTATCCACTTTATTGAAAAACATATTTCAGGAAGGAAAACCTGTTACAATGGATGGACAAAATAATACGAAGGAATTTTAATGTCAGGATACCATGCTCATGCTGCTGCATCAGAATTTGCCTGTGTAGATAGAGACACGTAAGCTATCGCAAGTGGATCTAACAACGAAAATGGAAGGTTATTTTATCCAGTAAAAACACGGTGCGGGTCACTAAAATGTCCGCCATATGCAGCGGATACAGAAGTTTTATGTGTTGTTTTCTCAAAATAGCAATGGCAAGATATTGTTTTGGTTCAATGTTGTTAGCAAATCAGAGAAACATTCAACATTTTGAGACCGCCGAAGGCAAACGTGATCAATTAGTTCACTGTGTAAAAATCTAAAAAAAGGCATTTACTTTTAACATGTTAACACTAAAAAAAAATCATATCATTTAAAGCATTCAGAGCTTTTACCCATCAAGTTGTATTCAATGTTTTATCTGCCACAACAACTTACTTCTGTTACATTTTAATAAATGTTATCAAATTATGCTTAAACTTAAAACTAATACTATTAGCTTAAATATAAACATATTTGAATATACCCTACACACGACTAATTGATTGGTTGTAAGTTGCTTAACCTACAGTGGCAAATATTTAATGTATCTTCAGAACAACAATGAATTAAAAAATGAATTTAAATTGTTGGTCCTGTAATAGAGACCGTCCGGGATTAAGGTCGGGTATCTTTTGACTGCCACTGGAAAATGAGGATCTGTAAGATAAAGACATACATTTTGCCTTGCATTAGGCCACATATGGACCACTCAACAAAAGTTTCAAAATAAAATGTAAATTTATATTCGGGTCTGTTTTCCTAGGACTTGCACACAATAAACTTAACATGTGGACATTCTTTTATTACACATTGCTGAGAGGGTGATAGAGCAAATGTATTATTAAACGATAGATAAAATTAAATCCGTTCTGATTTAATTGCTAATCGTTTTGGAAATGTTTGATTCTTTTCTTACCTTTAAAATATAAAAAGGCAGTATTTTGATTATTTTTCTCAATTTATTTTCATAAGGGGTGGCAACAAGGGCGTGTGCGTATGAGGGTTTAATTTTTTGGATACACATAACTTCGTCATAGTCATGATAGTTGAGTACAATTGTTATGGTACAGAATGTACAAGACTTCGGTATAGTGTGTTCATAGAAGTAGAAATACATGCATACAGCTATACTACATACTATATTTAATATATTACTAAATACGTTCATATTTTGACTTAACTGTAAAATTAGGAGAAAATTTTTTGTCCCCCTACATCTTTCCCATAATTGAAAAAAAAAATGATATTGGTTGGATATTCACAGAACAATAATCTCATGAATCCAAACAAGGAAGTCGGACTGAAGATACCGATGTGGGAATAATCGGTCTATTGTATTGTATTGTAACAGTAATACAAACTAGAACGAATGTACATTATAAATCTATCATGTATTTATCGTTTTGCACTAACTCATCCTCCAATATGATATAGTAACGAAGGAAGTCGGACTGAAGATACCGATGTGGGAGTAATCGTTCTGATGTATTGCACCATAACTGTAATACAAACGAGCATGACTATACATTATAAATCTATCATGTATCTATCGTTTTGCACTAACTCATCCTCCAATATGATATAGTAACGAAGGAAGTCGGACTGAAGATACCGATGTGGGAGTAATCGTTCTGATGTATTGCACCATAACTGTAATACAAACGAGCATGACTATACATTATAAATCTATCATGTATCTATCGTTTTGCACTAACTCATCCTCCAATATGATATAGTAACGAAGGAAGTCGGACTGAAGATACCGATGTGGGAGTAATCGTTCTGATGTATTGCACCATAACTGTAATACAAACGAGCATGACTATACATTATAAATCTATCATGTATCTATCGTTTTGCACTAACTCATCCTCCAATATGATATAGTAACGAAGGAAGTCGGACTGAAGATACCGATGTGGGAGTAATCGTTCTGATGTATTGCACTATAACTGTAATACAAACGAGCATGACTATAACTTATAAATCTATCATGTATCTATCGTTTTGCACTAACTCATCCTCCAATATGATATAGTAACGAAGGAAGTCGGACTGAAGATACCGATGTGGGAGTAATCGTTCTGATGTATTGCACTATAACTGTAATACAAACGAGCATGACTATACATTATAAATATATCATGTACCTATCGTTTAGCACTAACTAATCCTTCGACATGATTTATTAACGAAGTACAGTTTAAACTTTTTATTGATATAGGTGATGTAATATCTATCTAAATATGTAACCATTTATTTAAGAATTAAATGCTTCTTTTTGTAAATGTTTTGGTGTTTAAAAGTGTTAACTACAGTACATTTTATATGCGCTTTATTCTAAAAATGTGCACACGGTCAACTCTTTCACAACCCTTTAAAATTACTGAAAGAAGCTGTCAATACTTATAATTACACTTGTTTGCTAGGATCGTGAAATGCGATTCTTATCATTTCTATTGTGGAAGCTCGTGTCATCATGGATGTAACATTTCATTTTGAAATGTAGATTAATTTAAGAATAACGCGAGACTGCTGTTAGATAATACAAAAATTGCATTATGATGAAACATACATGTAATGTAATTATACTTGTTTGGTATACAGACTCTTGGAATTCTGATTTTAATTTTTGAATTTCGAAATATTTTCTTGAAATGCAGGGTATGTATATAGAACTATTGATTAATGAATATTTTTGTTTATGAAATTTTAATTAGTTTGTCATTACGAACGATCAGTTCGCCATCCAGTATTTAATGAGTTTTGGTTAATATTTTAGAGAATGTGCATTAAAAGGTTGTGATTGATAAAAACGTTCAAAAACAATGGCGATTTAATTAATGAAACTCTCGTATGGTTACGATTCTTATTTTCTCAAATATACTATTAAACGACAGAAGTGTACCCTTTATATGATTGGATAGTTTAGTTTTGTGAAATGATTGATTCTTTTACCTTACAAATATAAAACGACAAATGTTTGATCAGGAACTTTTGATTCGTTTAATATTCATTAGGGAGTTTTCGTTTTTGTGTTTTATTCTTTGGATACATGCATACTTAAGCCTGCCAATTGATACTTTATCGTGTGTTTTTCTATGTTGTGATGTTATGCTATTGTTTCAGAAAAAAGGGAGAAGGTTTGGATCCATTAAAACGTTTAATCCCGCTGCAAATGTTTGCACCTGTTCTAAGTCAGGAATCTGATGTACAGTAGTTGTCGTTTGTTTATGAATTTATACGTGTTTCTCGTTTCTCGTTTTTATATATAGATTAGACCGTTGGTTTTCCCATTTTAATGATTTTACTCTAGTAATTTTGGGGCCCTTTATAGCTTGTTGTTCGGTGTGAGCCAAGGCTCCGTGCGTGTTGAAGGCCGTACATTGACCTATAATGGTTTACTTTTTTAAAATTGTTATTTGGATGGAGAGTTGTCTCATTGGCACTCACACCACATCTTCCTATATCTATTAACTTTTTCCCAGTCGAGTACAGTTATACAAGACTTTAGGATAGTGTTTGCAGAACTGTAGAGATACATACATGCAGCTATACTATATACTATAATCACAATGAATCATGATAATGAATTTATGGATAAAAACGATCATTTAGGAATGTAAACGGAGAAAATGTCCCTCTACGTCTTTTCCTTAATTAAAAGCAAAATGATATGGGTTGGATATTCACGGAACAATAATCTCATTACATTCTAAGTAATTGAAATTCAAATAAGAAAGTCGGAAGTTACCGATTTGGGAATAATCATTACATTGTATATTGTATTTGCCATAACAGTAAAACAAATGAGAATGAATATACATTATAAATCTATCATGTATCTATCGTTTTGCACTAACACATCCTCCAATATGATTATTTTCGAAGGAAGTCGGACTGAAGATACCGATGTGGGAGTAATCGTTATGTTGTATTCCACCATAACTGTAATACAAACGAGCATGACTATACATTATAAATATATCATGTACCTATCGTTTTGCACTAACCATTTTCCAATATGATTAATGATTTATTAACGATAGACACTTTAACCTTTTTATTTGTATAGGTGATGTAATATCTATTTACTAGTATATACCTATATGGAGTTATTTTTTTTTCAGAACAATAGGTCATACTTTCTGAGAATCAATCCGGACGATACTATGTTTCAATGAAATATGCTCCAAGACATAAAATAATGACCTGTGTGAGGTCATTATATTCCTGGATAAAAATGCAATCTATAATTTACTTCAAAATCATATTCGTTTGATAGTTTTTTGTTGCAGATTTGATAATTTATTTTTTAGAGTTCAATCGATGATAGGTGCAAAAGAAATCGTCATTGCCCGCATTTTAATTTTAGAAACAAATATAACGTGAAGTTTAGTTAATTTATCGCTACAATACAGAGACATTATCATATATGTGAGATGAATTTTAATGTGGACTTTCATAAAATAAAGCCAGATTTAACATATTCGTGCGTAAAATTTTGAAAATTTTATTGAGTCACACTGAATATGTTGATTGATTGTTGGTTGCTTGCGTAACGTCCAGTGGCAAATATTTCATGCATGTTCAGGACGATACACACTGAATAAGAAATCATACTGTGACCTACATGTTCTTATATTCGTCTTTGTGTCAGTTCTTAACTTTTTTAAATTTATGTATACCTTTTACTCTATCAAATGATCAACTAATAAGATATTCTTATATTCTATTGAATAACATACACGTAACTCACAATAGGGTTGGGTGGGGAGGGTGTATAATTATATCCTGATTATCTGTTAAAAAAATGTATTGCTATTCAAAAAACAATCTTTCTGAATATTTCATTCGATTCAATTAAAATTGTTGAAAAAAACACTTTTCCGCGATAGAAATGTCATTACAAATTGAAAAAAAAACATACCTCCCCCTTTTCCATAAACTTAGTTGGTAACCATTTATTTTAGAATTGAATGCTTCATTGGCTGATTGTAGCTTGACTGCAGTGTCCAACTCATAGATTGGGCCATTTCATTTTCTTAATTTTGAAACTATAATGCCAATATGTACTAGTTTTATCTATGATAATTTTGATTTTTAAAATCATTTACCAGCCGAACTATTATTATTTGATGTGAACTGTTGTCGGCGAATTATTAAATTTTTATATATTTATATTTTTGTTTTATTGAAACCATACAGTTTTATTGGACAATCATTGATGATGGTTATTCTAAACATTCGATTTACACCTTCAACATTCGTTTTTAACATTTAAAATTCGTAGGTGACATTCAATGCGTCATTGGTTTCATTTCAACACAATCTTAAGAGGTTCCCACACATATTATATTCTTAATTTCCATGCAGTAGTTACATGCTATAGCAACACACATAACTGTACTTGTATTCTTCAGACAACAAGGATACAAACTATATTGGACTTCCTATTTCAAAACATAAACCTTGGAAGATATAGATTTTAACAAAGATATACATAGGTAGATAAGTATAGTTTATTACCAAGTCTTGATGATACAGCATTTCAAGGACACTTCAATCTTTCTTTAAATACATCCTTATTGTCTATTAAGAAATGTGTGTTAGTGATGATCTTGGGTATTTACAGACATTATCAATGAATAAGCAGGTTATGATAGTGCACTTTGTTTTATTGCATGTGTATAAAAAGTATAAATTACAGTCAAAATTTGATAAATGAAAAGGATATCAAATTGTAAGGTAAGACTTGAACTGTCTATTCAAAATATAATCAATCGCTTTTAATTGATTTTCACATGGGAAAGTCAAGGAGGGTCTAAATGAAGTTTATAGAATAGAGGTTAATGAACTGAACGATTAAAAGGAGAAAAAAAGAAAAATAGAAAAGGACACAAAAAAGAAAAAATACAAAAAATACAAAAAGACACAAAAAGAAAAAATACAAAAAATACAAAAAGACACAAAAAAAATACAAAAAATGTAAAAGGCCACACAAATATAGAATAAAGAATATTGGGATGCTAACATATAATGTGTTAAAAGCACCAGGAAAACTTAATATAGAAAATAGGGCTTAATGAGGTTCGCGGGTATAAATTGATTTTTTTTTAAATATAGGATTTCGCTAATTTTTTTTCTACAAAATGAACTTTATCACATACTTCATAGAAAGATAAAACCAAAAGATTGGGTCACCGTTCATTTAAGCTCACAATATTCCTTCGAAAGAAGCATGCATATTAGTTAATGTACTTTTTTCCCGTTGAACTAATAGGAGAAATAGAGGTAATATCGAAATAAAAAGAACTAAATTACAGAAATCGCTTTAATTTAACAATTGTTTAGTTAACGTACGGCTTATTTGAAAAAAATATAATAAAAGATATAGGTCACCGATGAGTTAAAAAAAATATTTCAATTCAAATGCTAACAAATGGCAGGTTTGCACCAAAGGGAGATATTTCGGAGCTTTTCTCAATGAATATCATTTTAAAAGTCATCTGGGGCCAACACGAATATATTTTTTTCATGTTGATTTTTTTACCATATCATAAAGTAACAAGTAGTAGTGTAATAAAAAAATTGTAATGAAAATGTTTCAATTTTTGCTGAAATTTTTGTACCCTCGAGCCTCCTTAAACAAGTTTAATATCAAAACATACAAAAATAAAGACACGAGTGTATTCTTTGAGGGTAAACGGTCGTCACAGCAATTTACGAATAAAACACTTCCGGAGAAATGAATATTTTATTGCATAAAAATTAAAAATTAAAATAACAACAAAAAGTCCTTAAGCAAATGACCAAATCAAAAGCTCAAACCCATCAAATGAATGCTTAAAAACTGCCATATATGGTATCCAGTTATTCGTGGATTCGTAAAATTGTCGAAAGATTTAACAATCTCTAGTAGATAAATCTATTAAACATGGTAGTGAACGTTTGGTTTTGTTGTTTTAATCCGTTGGTATCTATGTTTGTAGGTAATATCCACATATTTAGTTAAATGCAAAATGATGTCGTCCCAAAAATCACCACTGTCAAATGGAACTTTGGATGGATCTTCACATAAACAAGGTAAACACAACGATGAAGCGTCTTATATGTCTTTACATTCACATCGACGTTCAAGTGGATTGTCGAATCAGCAACTATTAAAACAGCTACACAACGGAACGTCCGATTTGCCTTCAAAAATACAACAGGTTAATGCTGATACACGATCACAAAGGCAACGGCCACTTAATGGTAGACTAAAGCCAGGTAATATTATTATTATTCACCCTACAAACTACATTTCTACTAATCAAATACATATGTATATATACCACATATGTGTAGTACATTTATGTGTAGTATACATTGATATTCTACTGGTATCCTGCTGCTGTTGCAAGTAAACAGTTACATTCAAATTACTGTTAACGTCACAGTTCCAAATGGGGTAGTTAAACCAGTCCGTGATGATTTTTTTCATTACAAATTAAACGGTTGGAAAGTTACAATATACGTTTAAGGTCAAAGTTAAAATAAACAAGATAAAAGGAATATCTTACAGTGGACACAAAATATGAAATTTATTTCTACTGACTACGAAACAGCCTTTCATTTTATTTTGTTTGGGAAAGATTAATTTTAAATATGTCTTCACTGTATGTCTATCATGCAATATGTATTATAAGAAGATGTAGTATTAGTGCAAATGAGACAACTCTCTAGGGAATATGTATATTTGAGTGAAGGTAGGGTTTAATAGTTTAATATACAGCATTTAAATTAGATGTTGTTTATTCTTTTGGCAAAAAAAGAAGATAATTTGATACTGTAAACAGAAAAAAATTTGTTAGAAAAGCAATTGATAAATGCTAATGCTCTTCATTAGCAAATGTTTAACATTTTGTTTTTAGTCTATTTGAAATTTTATTTAATTACAGTAGAAAACCAAACACAAAAGGACAATAAATCAAATCAATTTGAAAATACTTTCCCCGTGAATCGCCAAGGAACCTCAATATTGACAATGCCTAGCTCCTGGGAAAAACGTTTACCTGTTAACGGACAAGGAACATTAATTATTACCAAAAACACTCAGACTCCATTTCTTCTTTCTGTTGAGAATGAAAAGGGACATTACCGAATTATTTTGAAAATTGAAAAAGATCAAGTTAGTTTTATAAAATGCATTGGAGACAAAGATGAGGTTCTGTCATCCGTAAGGAAGAAGGGAAGTGGAATTGAAGACGGCAAGATTTCATACTGGTTCAGTTATGATAGAGATAATTTAGTTCTCAAGTATGGTAAGGGATACCTACTGGAAGAGACCACTATCCTTGTTCATGATTTTCTGCAAGGAAACAAACCACAGGAAGGAATGAAAATAAGAGAAAATCTTCATCCATACTTCAATGCAGAAGACAAGAAATTTGTGAGAAAATACGAACTTCTGGATTTTGTTAAATATGGTATGTATGTTAGAATAGAACTTAAAAGTAAACTCTTTAAAGTGTCTAAAATACTTCTTAATTGAAATTGATAATGCTGATGATTTTAAGCTAAAAAGAACATATTGGTGTGAGCCAAGGGTCCCTGTTGAAGACCGTACTTTGACCTATAATGGTTAACTTTTATAAACTGTGACTTGGATGGAGAGTTGTCTCATTGGCACATATCTATGTAGTATACTTATTTCAAAACAAAAAGTTACACGAAGCCACTCAACATTGATGAACCTAAGCGTTAAATAAGACTTATAGTAAGAACAAGACAGTTCTATGCAGTACATCAAATGGAAATCTATGGCATTATTTGTTTAGAGCAACATAACACTATTCCTTTGTACTTACCTTGCAATATACACGTGTTCTTGTTCAAACATGCATTTATACCTGGGAGATGTAAAAGCATATATGTAAAACAACAGACAATATCTTTGTAGAAACAGTTATCTCTAAATTTGTAGTTATTTTAGAATTAAGTGCCGATGAGAAATCGGTTATAGTCTAGGTTAAAAATAATAAAAATAAATTATACTCGGGAGATTTAAATCTTTACCAAGTGTTATCCACTTGTTTATTTGTGAAGAACAGTAGTTGACCTCCAGATGTATTCTGTTTTGTTGTTGTTGTTTTTTTTATAATTCCTTTATATGTTTAATCACTGAAGGTAAATCAACCAACAATAATACATGAATATTTAAAGAAACGGCGAACAAAATCAAAAAATTGAAAAATGACATACAGCTCTTTTCACCTGTTTTTCCTTTCCAGGCGGCGGATTAGGAGTTAATGAGGAATTGGTAGAATTTGAAAAAGACCCGTTCAATACAAATATTTCTCCATTGGTCATGGATAGCTCAAAAGTCAATCTATTTTATCTAGATGAAGGGAATTATATCTTCTAAGCTAGTCTTCCTGTTGCGTGCAGAGAGTTATATGAAAATATAAAAGGTTGTTGTTTAAACTATTCACAAGAAGTCACTGGAGTGTTGCTGTCAGATGCGATTCGATACAGTTTAGAAACCAAAGGATGCATTCTGAACACAAGATTAGAGGAAAAAGCAAGTGGGTTCGGGAAAAGAGATATAAAAGGGACATATCTCCGCATAACTCTTGGCCAACGTTTGGGGAAATCTCCTGGAGTACCATACGTTTTAGAAATATGGCCTAAAGGCCATTATAGTCCAGTTCACAATCATGGAAACGCAAATGCCATCATTAAAGTTCTGTTTGGATCAATACATTTCATGATTTACAATAAACACGTATGTGCTACAGATTCTAAGCCACTGAAAGAGTTTGATGCAATGAAAGACGATATAACATGGGTCGACCGTAACTGGTACCAGACGCATAAACTGATAAACAAGAGCAACGATTTTTGCGCTACTATTCAATGTTATAACTATGACCCTGAGGACAAAACGCATTGGCCGTACTTTGATTACATCAGCAATAACGAAAACATGGCAGAATTCATGCCTGATTCAGACTTTGGATTTCGTGAAATGCATGAAAATATTGTGATGGAATACAAAGGTCGCTCTATTAAATAAGGGTGACAGCGTTTCATAAAAGGCAGAAGACAATTTCTCTTTTTTACCCATTACAAAACATTTATAAAAACTAAACCATTATTGTTCACGAAAAAAATGTACACTACCAAGTATTCTATAAACAACGCACTTGGTTGTACTTTTTTTTTCTTCAGTATTTACAACACTTTATGATTTCAGTCTATCATTTTTTTTAAATAGCAAAAAACCTCAGTATCAGAATACCAAAAACCTCAGCAACACACAGCACATTATGTACGACTAATTGCATTTTAGCGTTTATATAGCTTTTACGGCGTGTTGTGAAAGTACGGCTGCATTACTTTAAAAGTTACACTTTCTAGTAAATATCAAAGCCGGACATTGAACTTAATCAATAAAAGATGCATGTCAATTATTGTGCAGAAAGTTAGGATTTTCAGCTTGTCTGACCTTAGCATTATTTTTGGCTGAATTAACTGTAACTGTGAGTTACGAGTGTCAAAATATAAATAAAATTGAGAATGGAAATTGGGAATGTGTCAAAGAGACAACAATCCAACCATAGAACAGACAAAGGTCACCAACAGTTTTCAATGCAGCAAGAAATTCCAATGCATTTCAACGCACCTTATGACAATACCACTTTGTCAATCAGAATGAAATTCTTTGCAGTGTTTTAAGAAATGATTTTACCTTGAAATCATGTATTATTGATTAAGCATTAAGTGTTTCAGAAATGATTTTACCTTGAAATCACGAATTATTGGTTAAACATTAAATGTTTCAAAATGACAAATTTTCGGTATAACGTCAATAATTATGTAGACTTCGAAGCACAAACTTTTTATCGCCTTAAATACGCAAATAAAAGATCCAAAAACTATAATAATACAGAACGTCGACATATTTTTGAAGATATAGCAAGTATTTGGTTTACAATTTTTATGTCACCCGATCGACAATGTCGGGTGACATATTGCTTTTCCTCCGTTTCTTTTTCTGTATTATTATTATTATTATACTTCCACCTATTTTGTCCGGCATGTTTTTTGGAGTGAAATGGAACCAATCTTAATGATAGTTCACTATAAGGTGGAACAAAAAATTTCGGGGTGCAGGTGGGTCTAAGACCATTAAAATGGCTGCCGTTTCCATGGAAACAGAATAATTGTGAAAAATTCCAGTTTTTGGTTTTGGTGTATAATTTCTAGATTCTTAAACTCAGAATCATCATATTTTGATACAATGTAGGTGCCAGCCATATACTGGTTTTGGATGATTTTGGCAATCATTGGAACTACTATGTTGCCATGGAAACTGCACCAAAAATTTCAAAAATATCAAAATGCTCCAAATTTTTTAAAACCTCATGGTAACGATGAGCAACATTGGTAGATGTGGAATTTGGCATTGGAATTTCCAAAATGTCTGCCGTTACCATGGAAACAGAGCATAAGTGTCAAAATGCTCTAAAAACTTCAGGGTTTGGTGAATAATTTTTATATGCTTGAACTTGAAATCAACAAATTTTTACACAAGATAGTTATCCACTATATACAGGTTTTGATTGATTTTGACAATCATTGGAACTACTCTGTTACCATGGATACAGGATCAAATATCTCAAAAGTTTCAAAATGCTCCAAAATTGATGAAACTTAATATGATAGTTTACTGGCAAGTCTGGATGAGACTTTTGACTTTGGAATTTCCAAAATGGCCACTGTTGCCATGGAAACTGCAAAAAAGTCAAAATTTCTCAAAATGCTTTGAACTTAATGAAACTTTATGTTATTGTTAACTGGCAAGTACAGATGAGACTTTTGACTTTGAAATTTTCAAAATGGCTGCCGTTGCCATGGAAACAGAAGAAATGTGATTTTTTTTAAAATGCTCTGAATGTACGGAAAATTTACAGAAAGATGTATTGCCATGAATACATGTGCATTCACTGTTAAATCATTTTGAAATGGCTGCCGGTTAGTGGCAATAGGGGAAGGGTGACATCCGCTATTGCTTGCAATGGCGATTTTAGTTTTATTTGTTATTCCAACTGTCATCTTCTCCCTACCCAGTTTACCCCTATTACTTATAATGATGTGGACCGCGCATTGTTATTGAATTTTACGTAATTTGATTGGATTAAGTTATTTTTTGTTCACCTTCAAACTGTTTATGCTTTTTACACGAGTATATTGATTACATCAGACCGTTCACGAATGTGAATAATAACTTAAATAACCTTTGAACTGGACACTGAACGAGTCTATATTACGTTTTATCAGTGCAACTTAAGGTATGAATGGAATGAATTGCCACTGCTGATATTTCACAAAAAATTTCCTCATACACAGTAGATAAAAAAAAGTTTGAGACTATTGCGAAGAAAAGAGACAGCTTACTAGTAAGACGTGTTATTCCTTCAAACAATTTATTTTTGAAAGCGAAACGCCGAAATACATTTAACACATGGCTACGACAGGTAAAGTTACTGTTTATATTAACAAAAATAACATATTTTTCAGTCTCATTGGAATATTATAATTACAATTATCCCTAACTTATGTAGTCAGCAAATAAGGTCAAAATATGTCCGATCTGCCCATTTGTGGACATCAAAAGTCAATACGATTGGTCAATTTCGTCTACCTCACACAATCTTGTTACGCACTATAGTATTCGAACATTTTCTTGCATTCTGCAATACATAGAACAGAGTAGTCTGGTTCAGTATACACGTTTGGCAGCATTACTTTGAAAAAATATTATCTAGAAAATATCATACCAGTACATTGAAATTAATCAATAAAAGATGCATAGTTATCATTGTACATAAAATGAGCATGTTAAGCCTTTCAGCTCTTTGAAAATATGATAATATTAATTGTAGCTGATTAACTGTAACAGTGATTAACATGTTTCCCATTTTAAATACATTGAAATCGAGACCAACTGCAATTCAGAAGCAGATACACCAACAGAATGTCGTTTGCAAATAAAACAAATAGTTAGAAAATAAAAACCAATTGTTCAATTGGAGGTCTATCCACATCAGTTTTCTTAATAATTGATGAGAAGCTATGTCTGGTTAACTCAAAACTACTATTTACACCGAATCATAGGTTTTTTCATACTGATTCCAAAAATTAAGGGTTTATATTTTTTACTTTTTTCTGGTTAAAGGGAGATAATTAGCTACTTCTAGTTTAGAAAATGTCACTGCTTGTCTCATATGAAAGCTTTATTCGCACTGATTAAAAAATATATAGTTTGTTTATACTTATGCCTGTAATTAGGAAGATAATATGGTACGGTTTATAAAATGTCTCTTTCGGTCTAAAATGATAGGTTTGTGTATGACCATTCACAACATAAATGGTTTCAATGTACTTTGCGAAAAATTACTACTTCCGGTTGACATTTTTCAAGTCATACATCATCTGACATTTTACAAAATTTAAAAGATCGTTTGGCTTTATGATGTTCAAATCTGAAGAATAAATCAAATAAGATAATACATCACACTATCATGATAGTACAAACATTAAGCACTAGTTCTTTTGAAGATAACATTAAATTTGTTGGAGAAAATGCAGAAACAAGATAAAGACAAAATTCAGAACATGACCTTGAACGCATGTACTAAGTTAGGACCCAATGACCTCGACTTAGACAATATACGTATAGTATATTTCCCGTTTCGTGCCGAATACAAATAAATTTCATTTTTCAAGACACTATACGTATATTATTTTTATACTGAAATCGATAAAAAAAAAATAAGAAAAATAAAAAAATATGTAACAAATATTGTTAAAAAAAAGTGTTTTGGAAGTTTCCCTCTTGGGGTACCATTTTAGGGTATTTCCCTTTGAGCGTAGTCTAGGCGGTAAGACATTGAAATGTTAAGGAATTAGAAAGGGAAAATGAACTTAATTGATAACATTTGATACACATGGTATATAAATTACCAATTTGAAGACATAACAAGTTTAAATACATAAAGTTTGACCATTGTTACTACACGTTGTCATGGTTGTGACGTGACGTTGTTAATGAAATACAGTAGTTCCGGTAAGTAGACGGGGCTTACAGGTTAGTTGAGGCCATTGACGTATAAAGCTAACGTCTATACGTATAGCTTTATCTGTATAGTAAAATAGGTGATTGCAGTATAATATAGGTTTATACGGTTAAAAAGTTACAAAAACGTTACGACAAATTTATTGGATAAAGGTAGATACCACCTATGAGATTGCACCGCATTGCTTCACACCAAATCACACAAATATTCTGTCGAATGTATCGAACAAATATGAAAAAGAGTTTTGTCGTTATCTTTTTTGGTTACGGAGAATATACGCTAACAAAAAAAACCAGTGTTTATAATAAAAGTCTTCACCTTAACAAGATGAGTTTTAAAAGCGCGCTCGATATGATGTCCAAAATATCCAAGCAACATTTCGCGAAACTGTATAATGTTTATAATGCATGATAAGGATTTTGCGGTAGGAGAAAAAAAGTAATAATAATGATCAGAACAAAAACAATAGGTCCTTCCAATAATAATCATCCATGTCATCATTATCAAATAATAATGGCAACTTTATAAATTTAGTACGTCAGAAGCACTTCTCGATATAAGGATTGACCGGGAACGCTTAAATATACAAATATTTAAATGAAAATATGTACAAAGACCTGCTTACGTAATGGACTATATGAACAAAGACTAAAAAGAATAACCAAATTAATCGTAGGTCAACATTGACTGCAGAAAAAAGTATAATTGAATGACAGAGACTGCAAATAGTAAAGCTGATCATCATTATAAGCTCTAAATAAAGGCAACAGTAGTAATGAACCAGGTTGAAGTAATAATCAATTAGCCTCATAATTAGACATTTCAGGGGCACTAACTCCTATAAGATGCCATTAGATTGTTTGAGAGCTTTTATATCTTAATTACAATAAAGCAAACATTTTGCACTTGTTTTGTTATAAATATCTTTAAAAGTGTTGGGGAAAACGCCAAAACAAACAAAAGTCAAAATTGAGAACTTGGCCTTGACCATTTAACTTGACCTCCTTTTTTATTTTAGGACCTAGGGGACTCAAATAAAAAGATTTTAGGGCAATACGGCTAACGGTTTATGAGTTAAAAAACATACCGACAAATTTTATAGTAAAGGTGGATAATTTTTATGGAATCAATTCGATCCAAATTGGCCAACAATTCCAGAGGATGTAAGAACAATTAAGAAAAATAATTTTGTCGATGTCTTTTTTTGTTACGAAGAAGTGGTACACACTTGATAAACAGTGAATTACAAAAAAAAATTGATCGGCTGAGCAGGGTGAAATTTAAAAGCGCATACACTATACGATACAATAAAATAATATATAAGCGACATATTACGAAAATTGGAGAGACCTAAATATTGATCTGACTGAATAAATTTGTATTGACTTTCCGCTTTGTAAATTCCTTGGAGTTCTGTATTTGTATTGTATTTTTTCAACTGCTATAAATTATAGTGCTTCCGAAGATGTATAACAAAAGTGGCATTCTATAGGTTGCCCTTTGTAAATACAGCTGTTTCTCAAACCACGCCTCTTTTGGGGAGATTTAGAATATTCATAGAAAATTAATTTTGTTTACATACTGGTTCCCAGTTATGCTCTCTGTGTTCCATCTTATAGAGACATTACTTGGCGATGTTACCAGTAAATATACACGTGCATATTGTTTACATTGAAATCTGTGGTAACCCTTCATTTGAGGTATGGGTAGTTAAGAATATTAGTGTTAGTTTAAACTCTGAAAAGTTCAGGGTATATAAACGTTGAAAATATGCCGCACAGCCCTATATTTTGACCTTTGAAAAAAAATTGTAGTGCATATGAACTTTCAATTCTAGGATAAGATTTTTTTCAAAACTTCATAGTAAAAGTGGTACAGTTTTAGCCATAAAAGGAGTTCCTATGGGAAATTGCATTGTCAATATTTACAGAAATGCAACCTATAGCTTTGTATGTGTGTCTGATCGTTTCAGGGTGTTTGAAAGTTTGCAACAGTGTACACCAGTACATATTCTACCATTTAGTTGGTTCAGCATACATTTGTATGTAGCTACCTTTAAATTTTAGCAGTTATACGTAGTATTTCCACAACTATAACATCCCTGTGTTACCAGAGTCATTATCTGTATCAACCATTTGATAAGCAAATATACAATTACAGAGGTTGACTCTCTACGTGTTCAGTACTTTTAATTATTTTAGTTATTCCCCATTCATACATTAATGATGAATTCAAACTGTTTCGAGATACTTTTAATGTTCCAATCATTGCTGAAATACTTTTTGAATCATAAATTATTGTTTGAAATGAAATAAATAGTTTTGTCGCTGTTTGACTTTTAATGTAGATATTTCTCAAATGTCATTCACTTACAGAAGTGAAAAATAAAAAAAAAATTAAAAAAAACAAATATCAAAATAAGGTTGTCAAAGACAAGATTCATTAGAAAGGTTATCAAAAATACCAGGATTATAATCAATTACGCCAGACGCGCTTTTCGTCTACACAAGACTCACCAGTGACGCTCACATCAAAATATTTGTAAAGCCAAACAAGTAAAACGTTGAAGAGCACCGAGGAATAACTCAGTCATAAAAAACAATATAACATTTAAAAAAAAAAACGTTTAAAGAGTTTATTCAATGACGTAAAGCTTATCCAAGGACAAGTTTAAACTCGTAAATAATGTGATGTGGTATGATTGCTAATGATACAATCCACCCTGTTCATATAACAAGCATTATCTTTTAAAATTTCAATATCTATATTGTGAAGATAGAGGAGTTAAACGGCAAAAATGTATCTTATCAAAATAGGCAAATTGCCAATAAGACAATCCACCCTGTTTAAATAACACGCATGATCTTTAAAAATGTCAATCTCTATATCATGTATATTGTCAAGCTAGAGGACTTAAACGGCCAAAATGCATCTTATCAAAATTGGTAAATTGCCAATGAAGCCTCCCTGTTCAAATTACACGCATGATCTTAAAAAAATGCAATCTCTATATTGTGAAGATAGAGGAGTTAAACGGCAAAAATGTATCTTATCAAAATAGGCAAATTGCCAATAATACAATCCACCCTGTTTAAATAACACGCATGATCTTTAAAAATGTCAATCTCTATATCATGTATATTGTCAAGCTAGAGGAGTTAAACGGCCAAAATGCATCTTATCAAAATTGGAAATTTGCCAATGAAGCCACCCTGTTCAAATTACACGCATGATCTTAAAAAAAATCAATCTCTATATTGTCAAGCTAGAGGAGTTGAATAGCCAACATGCATCTTATCAAAATAGGCAAACCCTTCGGAAGTTAACAAGAGAGAGTGACAACCTTTCTTTCGAGAATTTGAAGACATGAATGTTACAAATTCAGGTTAAACTAATGATAATGTGCATAAACATCATTGGATTTCAAATGTTTGGCATTAAGGGTGAATGTTCACTTGCAAGTGAATAATTCGACCTCATTGAGTCCGTATTCATGTGAACTTCAATTTAACCCCTTAGCTTGAGATGGATAACACGTGAATTGTATGTGGAAAATTATTTAAAAGAAAATAATGTCAACATTGAAAGAGAAACAAAAATTAATCATTTGATTGACTGATTCGATCCACAAAACAATATTCTTATACAGATAAAAACGATGATTAACATTTATTTTTCGTCTATAATGTGAAATTAAATAGACCTAGAAAAATCCAACAGCACGAGTTTGCTTAATCTATTTTTATCTACATTTATGTTTACATAGCTTATATAGTCATCTCGATAGTTAATTAAATGGCGTCTAGACTAAAATACCCACGAAACGAAGCTACGCATCATTATGCTCGTGCCCTGTTAATTAATTATTTTAGACTTTTAATAGTTAAGATAAATGTTTTACATTGTTATATATCAAATATGATAAGTTGATCCAAATCGGTGAGCACGAATTTGACAGATAGTGCCGCTTTAATACATTTGCTGATAAAAAAAATAGTTGACAGTCAATAAAAACGTTGATCATTTGTTTTTGTTTCGTGTTCGTATTGTCAACAAATTGAGTTCTAATTATGTCATTAGACATTTGGTTTCCCGTTTGAATGGTTTTACACTAGTAATTTTGGGGACCTTTATAACTTGTTGTTCGGTGTGAGCCAAGGCTTCGTGTTGAAGGCCGTACATTGACCTATGATGGTTTACTTTTTTAAATTGTTATTTGGATGGAGAGTTGTCTCATTGGCACTCACACCACATCTTCCTATATCTATGAAATAGAAATTCGGCAAGTCAGTCGGCAAAATAGAATACAAAGTTGTAGATGTTAAAAAACGGAAAATTAAGAACAGTTGAGCCAAAAAGGCTACCACAATTTTAACGACAATGTTTCAATAAAACGGGAGGTTTTGCTAGCTACAAAACTAGGTCTTACCCACCATCTTTTCTTAAAAGGTCCTGTACCAAGTCAGAAAAATTACAATTGTTATATTACAGTTCGTTTCTATCTGTGTTGCATTTCAGTGTTTCTGTTGTGTCGATGTTCTCCTCTTATATTTGATGTATTTCCCCCAGTCAAAGTTTGGAACCCGGATTTTTTTTTCTCAATAAACTTATGAATTTCGAACAGCGGTATACTACTGTTGCCTTTACATAACCTTTTATAATACAAAAGTTGTACAAACTCAAATAAACAAGAAAAACAATTCAAATAATTTATTTCAACTCCCTAAAGGAGATTATCATTTTAAAGCTGGGAAAAAATCTGTTCTTATAATGATAAATACAGTAATAACAGTTATTTCTAAATAAAAAAAATAATGAATAGTAGAACAGGCGTACCAACACACTAATGACGCTACTGCCGACTCTTACAACACACATACAAAAAAAAAAAAAAACACGGAACAATATATAAATATTAACTTGGAACACGCAAGGTTGAAAAAAATCTTCTGTTCTTATAATTTTAAATACAGTGATAACATTAATTCCTAAAACAATATGAATCGTAGAACATGTCTACCAACACACCAATGACGCTACTGCCGACTCCTACAACACACATACACAAAATTAAAAACAAAACACGGAACAATATATAAATATTAACTTGGAACACGCAAGGTTGAAAAAATCTGTTCTTATAATTTTAAATACAGTGATAACATTAATTCCTAAAATAATATGAATCGTAGAACAGGTCTACCAACACACCAATGACGCTACTGCCGACTCATACATCACACATACACAAAATAAAATAAAAAAACACGGCACAGTATATAAATATCAACTTGGAACACGTAACGTTGAAAAAAAAATCTGTTCTTATAATGATAAATATAGTGATAACAGTATCTCCTAAAAAAATATGAATCGTAGAACATGTCTACCAACACACGAATAACGCTACTGCCGACTCCTACAACACACATACACAAAAAAAAACAAAAAAAAACACGGAACAATATATAAATATTTACTTGGAAAACGTAAGGTTGATTTTTTTTCTTATAACGATAAATACAGTGGTAACAATAATTCCTAAAAAAATATTAATAGTAGAACAAGCCTACCAACACACTAATGACGCTCCTGCTAACTCCTACAACACACAAAAAAAATAAAAAAAAGAACACGGAACAATATCTGAACCATAAATATTAACTTGGAACACATACGAAGTTTTGTTTAATTCTTTTTGAGTGTTTAGAATGCCAATACATTTTCACCTACCGGTTAAAAAAAACATTGAACTTAAACAAAATACTAACTTTATCGGTAATTTATAATATTTTCTATATTCCTAAGTCCGAAGATCATAACTTTGCGGCTATCCTCATGGTACAATATTCGAACTTGTTCTAAAACTTGTCAGGGTTACACTAGACAACATACATTATCAAGGACCATAAAAACCATCAGACCGGAAAAAATTCATACTTGACTCTGTATTTTGTCGATATAACACTATATACCAAAAATCAAATCAGAATCTTCAAACACGAAGAATAAAGTGGACAGCTGATTTTCTTGACTGCCTGAGGAACGGATGGACGTAGTACAAACATACATAAAGAAATAGGTATAAATGCAATCTTTATATACTCCTCATAAAAAGCATTGTAAAATGAATTCAAAATTATATAAAACATAACTGATATACATACACATTTTTTTTTTGTAGTTTGTATTTTTTATATTTAAAAAAATAGACATTTTTATAACTAAAATACTGAATTCAAAGTTAAATTTCCCAAAATAGAGCTCCATAAAATCCGTCAAAATCAAACGTTGGACTGTTTCAACCATCTGAACGAATAGAAAACATAAACCTCCTGAATTGGTACATACATTGTCCGAATAAAATGGTGGATTAAACCTGGTGTTATATGTAGCTTATCCTCAAACTTGTGTGACAATTGTTTATAATTCCGTTATATTGACAAAATTGTTCAAACAACTTTAACAAACATATTTGGTCTACATAACAATAATATGGATCCATCAACTAATCTTGTTTTACAACACACGTTGACACATATAATTCAGCATTTTATCTTTTTTCTTAATATGCCTTTCCAAACTTTCTGCCAAAAAACCGAACTCTGAGGAAAGTTTAAAACAGAAAATCTGTAACCAAATGTTAAAATCAAAAGGTCAAACACGTCACACGAATGGATTACAACTGTTAAAACGATCGTCCGATTCGAACAAAATTAGAACTTTGTCTATAACTGTGGAAAATGATTACTTGCGTGACCAATGACTATAAAAATCATCAGTCTGGAAAAAAATGCAAACTTGATTCTGTGTCTCGTTATGATAAAAATATATGATAACAAATCAAACACGAAGAAAAAAGTGGGACAGCTGATTTTCTTGACTGCCCGAGGGACGGACGGACGTGTAAACCTATAATAAGTAGAAGTGGTATAAATCAAATTGAGAATGAAAACGGGGAATGTGTCAAAGAGACAGCGACCCGATCAAAGAGCAGATAACACGAGATGGCCACCAATGGGTCTTTAAAGCAGCGAAAATTCCCGCACCTGGAGACATGCTTCAGCTGACCGTTCGAGGCCTGGATAGCCAGTTAAGTTCGTTAAATCTCCGATCACCAACATGACAACTTAATATTCTCATATATATAGAGCTCCATAAAACCCCTCAAAATCAAACGTTGGACTATATCAACCATCGGAACGAACACTTCCTGACTTGGTTATCGGGTGGATTCAACCTGACGTTATATCTTGCTATTTTCTAACTTGTGTGACAATGGTTGATAGTTCCGTTATATTGACAAAATTTTGGGCAAACAACACTAAAAAGCAAATTTGATTTATGTGACTATAATTGTGATCCATCATCCAAACTTGTTTCACCACACATTTAATTCAACATTTTATCTTTTTTCTTATGCCTTTCCAAACTTTCTGTCGCAATTGTTTACTCATTCCAATGTAAACTACAAAATTCAAAGAAAATCCAATCAACAAAACTAAGTCTGCAATTGGACTCACCCAATTATATAGTGTATAAGCATCATAGATACCACTCAAATTCATCAACAGGTAAATCACAATAAGGATAATGTAAGGTAATTCTGATATCAGAAATATTATGCAAATAAGAACCACTATTATTGTTGAAATTCTGTTCCTTTTCTGAACGACTTCATTATCAGTCCATGGAAGATTTCTTCTTAGTATTGTCAATTTACAGGATATGTAAATAGTACATGCAAATACGACTAAACACGCTAGACATATGCAGATATTAGATGTCAGGTACATATACATGTAAGTATGTTTGAAATAAGGAGTAAGTAAGGAATTTCCACAACACATACCATTTACACTCTCATAATAAAATGCAACTTTGAGTATTGGACTAAACAGAGCGAGGCTAAACAATAATATAAACAAACACATCAGAGCACTCACTTTGCTTGTAAGATATCGATTGCTCCACATTGGAAATAAGAGAGCTGATGTTTTTACTAGACACAACAGCGAAGTGATGAGAACGGAAATCAAGTGGAAACAATGTTTGATATTTGCAAGAAAGTTATAAACGGCACATTGTGGATAGTTGAAATAAAAAACATAAGCTAACATTGTGTCATCATAATAATATATATGGTGGTAGTTCTGTACATAGGAAACGAGCGCAGGTACAGACATACCGATTGCACCTAAAGTGTCAGATAAAGCTAGTGCTGATAAAATGACTGTCACTGGAGATCTCTGGTCCTTCTGAATGAATAGATATATAACGAAGGTGTTGACTGCTATAACTTCGCCTACAATAACAACTCGTGAGTATATGCGATTGCTTTGTCTGGTATTTCAACAACTGATTCCTGGCCATTAAGGCATCCAGGTCGAACTTCTAAACAATTGGTTTTCGAGGTGAATTCAATTATGTAATCAAGCCCGAGAAAGAACTCTGCTGTTATTCCAGTAAAGTCATCCAGATAGTTGTTGGAGAAAAAATGTTCAATACAGGAGTGTTGCTTAGATGAAATGTAAAAAGCTCTTTTAGATGAGAATAAAATGCCATAGAAAAAAAGCCCCTGATCTGAGCTGATGTTGCCAACATGGAGTTTTATGTTCATTTGGTTTGTGAAGTACATAAATTTCCAGCAGGCAGTTATGTTTCTGAGGAAGAAGTTAATATCATTATTATTGAGCGAATGATTGTTTCTTTCAATAAAGCTTTTAAACTGCGCAGTGCAGTGGGTCAAATCGTCTGTAAAATATATTCCTACATCGGAAAAGTACGGAAATACTTCGTGCTCATTATAACTAATGTTGTAGGTAACCATCGGATCACAAAACAATTTTCGAAATGAAACTTCGTTTGTACAGTTACGAAACAAGTCCTGTATGTAGTGGATTGGGATCCATTGAAAGAAAAAACTTCTCAATGTTTGTAAACTATGAGAACATTTCCTATTGATCGTTATTTCTACAGCAATCAAATTTGAATCATTAAAATTTATCAAAACAGATTCCTTTGGTTTATTAAGAGGATATATCATTCCAAGAGTCCAAGGTGACCTAGCAAGCTCTTCCAGATTTGTTGTGTCACAAGTTGTTTGTTTCTCAAATTCTGAAATTTAAAACAAATACTACATGTATAATACTATTTAAATACTCGGGCATGTATTTTGTGTGATGGTAATAATGAGAATGGCTAGGATGATCGAGAATCTTGTATGATAATAATAAGAATGGCTATGATGATCAAGAATCTTGTATGATAACAATAGGAATGGATATGATGATAGAGAATCTTGTATGATAATAATAAGAATGGCTAGGATGATCGAGAATCTTGTATGATAACAATAAGAATGGCTATGATGATCAAGAATCTTGTATGATAATAATGACAATGGATATGATGATCGAGAATCTTGTATGATAACAATAGGAATGGATATGATGATCGAGAATCTTGTATGATAACAATTAGAATGGATAGGATGATAGAGAATCTTGTATGATAACAATAAGAATGGATATGATGATCGAGAATCTTGTATGATAACAATAAGAATGTCTAGGATGATCGAGAATCTTGTATGATAACAATAGGAATGGATATGATGATAGAGAATCTTGTATGATAATAATAAGAATGGCTAGGATGATAGAGAATCTTGTATGATAACAATAAGAATGGATAGGTTGATCGAGAATCTTGTATGATAACAATTAGAATGGATAGGATGATAGAGAATCTTGTATGATAACAATAAGAATGGATATGATGATCGAGAATCTTGTATGATAACAATAAGAATGTCTAGGATGATCGAGAATCTTGTATGATAACAATAGGAATGGATATGATGATAGAGAATCTTGTATGATAATAATAAGAATGGCTAGGATGATAGAGAATCTTGTATGATAACAATAAGAATGGATAGGTTGATCGAGAATCTTGTATGATAACAATAAGAATGGCTAGGATGATAGAGAATCTTGTATGATAATAATAAGAATGGATAGGATGATAGAGAATCTTGTATGATAACAATGAGAATGGATAGGTTGATCGAGAATCTTGTATGATAATAATGACAATGGATATGATGATCGAGAATCTTGTATGATAATAATAAGAATGGCTAGGATGATCGAGAATCTTGTATGATAACAATGAGCATGGATAGGATGATAGAGAATCTTGTATGATAACAATAGGAATGGATATGATGATAGAGAATCTTGTATGATAATAATAAGAATGGCTAGGATGATAGAGAATCTTGTATGATAACAATAAGAATGGATAGGTTGATCGAGAATCTTGTACGATAATAATGACAATGGATAGGATGATCGAGAATCTTGTATGATAACAATGAGCATGGATAGGATGATAGAGAATCTTGTATAACAATATGAATGGATAGGATGATAGAGAATCTTGTATGATAACAATAGGAATGGATATGACGATAGAGAATCTTTTATGATAACAATAAGAATGGATAGGATGATCGAGAATCTTGTATGATAACAATAAGAATGGACAGGATGATCGAGAATCTTGTAGGATAACAATAAGAATGCATAGGATGATCGAGAATCTTGTATAACAATAGGAATGGATAGGATGATCGAGAATCTTGTATGATAACAATAAGAATGGATATGATGATCGAGAATCTTGTATGAGAATAATAAGAATGGATAGGATGATCGAGAATCTTGTATGATAACAATAACAATGGATATGATGATCGAGAATCTTGTATGATAACAATAACAATGGATATGATGATCGAGAATCTTGTATGATAACAATAAAAATGGAAATGATGGTCGAGAATCTTGTATGATAACAATTACAATGGCTAGGATGATCGAGAATCTTGTAGGATAACAATAAGAATGGACAGGATGATCGAGAATCTTGTATGATAACAATAAGGATGGCTAGGATGATCATCTTGTATGATAACAATAAGGATGGTTAGGATGATAGAGAATCTTGTATGATAATAATAAGAAAGGCTTGGATGATAGAGAATCTTGTATGATAATAATAAGAATAGCTAGGATGATCGAGAATCTTGTATGATAACAATAAGAATTGATAGGTTGATCGAGAATCTTGTATGATAACAATAAGAATGGATAGGATGATCGAGAATCTTGTATGATAACAATAAGAATGGACAGGATGATCGAGAATCTTGTATGATAACAATAAGAATGGCTAGGATGATAGAGAATCTTGTAGGATAACAATTAGAATGGATAGGATGATCGAGAATCTTGTATGATAACAATTAGAATGGATAGGATGATCGAGAATCTTGTATGATAACAATTAGAATGGATAGGATGATCGAGAATCTTGTATGATAACAATAAGAATGGATAGGATGATATCGATAATCTTGTATGATAACAATAAGAATGAATAGAATGATTGAGAATCTTGTATGATAACAATAGGAATGGATATGATGATAGAGAATCTTGTATGATAATAATAAGAATGGCTAGGATGATAGAGAATCTTGTATGATAACAATAAGAATGGATAGGTTGATCGAGAATCTTGTATGATAACAATTAGAATGGATAGGATGATAGAGAATCTTGTATGATAACAATAAGAATGGATATGATGATCGAGAATCTTGTATGATAACAATAAGAATGTCTAGGATGATCGAGAATCTTGTATGATAACAATAGGAATGGATATGATGATAGAGAATCTTGTATGATAATAATAAGAATGGCTAGGATGATAGAGAATCTTGTATGATAACAATAAGAATGGATAGGTTGATCGAGAATCTTGTATGATAACAATAAGAATGGATAGGATGATCGAGAATCTTGTATGATAACAATTAGAATGGATAGGATGATAGAGAATCTTGTATGATAACAATAAGAATGGATATGATGATCGAGAATCTTGTATGATAACAATTAGAATGGATAGGATGATAGAGAATCTTGTATGATAACAATTAGAATGGATAGGATGATAGAGAATCTTGTATGATAACAATAAGAATTGATAGGATGATCGAGAATCTTGTATGATAATAATAAGAATGGATAGGATGATAGAGAATCTTGTATGATAACAATGAGAATGGATAGGTTGATCGAGAATCTTGTATGATAATAATGACAATGGATATGATGATCGAGAATCTTGTATGATAATAATAAGAATGGCTAGGATGATCGAGAATCTTGTATGATAACAATGAGCATGGATAGGATGATAGAGAATCTTGTATGATAACAATAGGAATGGATATGATGATAGAGAATCTTGTATGATAATAATAAGAATGGCTAGGATGATAGAGAATCTTGTATGATAACAATAAGAATGGATAGGTTGATCGAGAATCTTGTACGATAATAATGACAATGGATAGGATGATCGAGAATCTTGTATGATAACAATGAGCATGGATAGGATGATAGAGAATCTTGTATAACAATATGAATGGATAGGATGATAGAGAATCTTGTATGATAACAATAGGAATGGATATGACGATAGAGAATCTTTTATGATAACAATAAGAATGGATAGGATGATCGAGAATCTTGTATGATAACAATAAGAATGGACAGGATGATCGAGAATCTTGTAGGATAACAATAAGAATGCATAGGATGATCGAGAATCTTGTATAACAATAGGAATGGATAGGATGATCGAGAATCTTGTATGATAACAATAAGAATGGATATGATGATCGAGAATCTTGTATGAGAATAATAAGAATGGATAGGATGATCGAGAATCTTGTATGATAACAATAACAATGGATATGATGATCGAGAATCTTGTATGATAACAATAACAATGGATATGATGATCGAGAATCTTGTATGATAACAATAAAAATGGAAATGATGGTCGAGAATCTTGTATGATAACAATTACAATGGCTAGGATGATCGAGAATCTTGTAGGATAACAATAAGAATGGACAGGATGATCGAGAATCTTGTATGATAACAATAAGGATGGCTAGGATGATAATCTTGTATGATAACAATAAGGATGGTTAGGATGATAGAGAATCTTGTATGATAATAATAAGAAAGGCTTGGATGATAGAGAATCTTGTATGATAATAATAAGAATAGCTAGGATGATCGAGAATCTTGTATGATAACAATAAGAATTGATAGGTTGATCGAGAATCTTGTATGATAACAATAAGAATGGATAGGATGATCGAGAATCTTGTATGATAACAATAAGAATGGACAGGATGATCGAGAATCTTGTATGATAACAATAAGAATGGCTAGGATGATAGAGAATCTTGTAGGATAACAATTAGAATGGATAGGAGGATCGAGAATCTTGTATGATAACAATTAGAATGGATAGGATGATCGAGAATCTTGTATGATAACAATTAGAATGGATAGGATGATCGAGAATCTTGTATGATAACAATAAGAATGGATAGGATGATATCGATAATCTTGTATGATAACAATAAGAATGAATAGAATGATTGAGAATCTTGTATGATAATAATAAGGATGGCTAGGATGATCGAGAATCTTGTATGATAACAATAAGGATGGCTAGGATGAAAGAGAATCTTGTATGATAATAATAAGAATGGATAGGATGATCGAGAATCTTAATAACAATAGGAATGGCTAGGATGATCGAGAATCTTGTATGATAACAATAAGAATGGATAGGATGATCGGGAATCTTGTATGATAACAATAAGAATGGCTAGGATGATCGAGAATTTTGTATGATAACAATTATATTCATTAGAGAATATGATTATTATAATTTGATTATAACGAAACTAAGGTTTCAACTCCCTCAGGCAAAGTTCAACTTAGATGAATTTGGCTATTTGTTTTAGGTATTTTTGTCAAAAATTTCTTCAACTGTGTCGGTACTTATACATCCCTCGGATTTCAAATGTTTGGCTTTGAGCGTTCCTGATGAAGGTAAATCCAGAAAAGCGCTTCGGGCGCATGAAATTATAAACCGTGTTGTTTTCAATTTTTAGCATTAGAAGCAAGACCATATAGTGGTACAATTATACTAACATCAACCCAGTCATGTTAGTATGACTATGAATGTTACAATTATACTAACATCAACCAGTCATGTCAGTATGACTATGAATGTTACAATTATACTAACATCAACCCAGGAATGCACCAAATTTAGAATTTGTTATTGTATTCATGAGTATACAAAACGAAAAGTTTAAATATATTCATTATTCTATCGATACCAAAATATTTGTAATATCGATAGAGTAATGAATATATTTAAACTTTTCGTTTTGTATACTCATGAATACAATAACAAATTATAAATTTGAACAGTAATGTATTTCTCGCTTGCTTATGATCACAATGAATTGCAGTGTATTTTCCAATGTGTATTAGACGCTTCATTCTATAAAAATGTTCAATTAAACCCTTGGTTTAGGAGAGTGTCCATTTGGCTGTGCGACGTGTTCGACTTTGGAGTCAAATCCGGATAGATGGAGAACGTTAAATTCGATGCATTATATAGGGAGGCTCTTTACAAATCATTGAACCCTTGTAGCAACTCTCTAGGGGAATTGTCTATAAATAGCCTGATAAAAGGTTATTTGTGTTATCATTTCCTTAATACCGTCACGTTCCGTCCTTTATCATCGGCTTTTCTTGTATATTGAAATAATTGACAATTGCTGTCAATGAGTTTGAAAATAGAACAACCGATCAATCAATATGAATACCTTTTAACATGCAAGGATCATATCATATTATATGACATATACAGCTTAGTAAAACTGTTATTGAGTAGGCAAAAAGCTGTATTGTTCGTAAATCAACATTTCAATTTTTTTTACACTGCTTTATATATGTGCTTAACCTATGCCCAAATATAAATAGTCATTCGCTGATATATCAACATGCAAAAGATGATTGTAAACATATTTTGTCTTAACCCCTAGAAATGACATATATAAAAACTTATACAGTCGGAAACCAGGTTGAAATAGAACAAAAGAATCGAAGCTCTTTGTTAGAGAAGGAGATAAATGTGTACTGTATTGTTTACTATAGTGACAAAAAGTTTAAAAGTTAATAGAAACATAAAAAATTACAATTTTCTTCTCAATTACGAGGTGTTTTATTTTATAAACACCATTTGCATTAGTTTTCAATTTATCTAGTACATGGTTAAGCAGAACAATTAGATTTCAAGTCGACGACATGGGTATCTTTCAAGTTGAATGAAGAAAATGCATAACCTCCGATTTTTAAAAAAAAATTACCACTGACGGAAAACATATCAATCTATTAGTTCAAAAATTTTCGTGTCTGCCCTTCCATTATGTGACTCAAGAAAAAATTCCAAAACATGGGTAACAATTGTATCGAGAAGAGAAAATCGAGTGCACCTTTTTATGTTAGGCCTTGTTTGAGTTGAATATTTTGTCTTGATATCGTACAAAGTAATAATTTTTCATACATCGTCTTGCTTCAGATTCTATTATTTTTATATATCAAAGCTACAGATTGACTTTATAACACAAAAAAATAACAGTACTAAAAGATGAAATATATGGGTCATGTGAAATACCTATTTAATGAGTCACAAAAAACAGAGGTGTGTTCGAATAGCTATTTTTTTACTGAAAGTACTTGACGACAGTCTTTCAAGTTGGATGATGAAAATGCATATCTTTGAAAAAAATTATTTTTTTGTGTGTGAAAACTAGGGTTTATAGTCTTTATGCACTAAAAAAATCTAGTCTGCCCTTTCACGAATTTTTTTATTAGAATTTTTTAAAATGTTTATGAATTTTCGAAAATTCCACCTGACAACCGATCAGACAATAGTTTTAAGTTGAAACAATGCAGACAAGATCATTAACTGATGCTCATTAGCTAGTTGATACATTTGTCTTTTACAATACAACTGACATATAAGGATCGTAATGGTACAATGTGGATAAATTTATCGGTTTCCATGAGCAAAATTGGTAGCGCGTCATCCCTACAATGGCTTCCATTTCTACGATTGTGAAAATGAACTGGCGTAATGGGGAGATAATTCTGACGAAGTAGAATCCTGACTGTATATAAATACCTGATTAATTGTTGGTTGCTTAACGTTCGGTGGCAAATATTTCATGCATATTCAGGACGAGAACAATTTAACAATAAATACAATAGGTAGATTTTGTAATAAAGGCCATCCGGGATGACGGTCGTGGAAATTTGGACTACCACTGGCAAATGAGGGTATATTGGATAGGTACACAGACATTTTGCCTTGCAACAGGCTACCTACGGTCCCATCAAAGACGTTGAAAGGGTTCGTAACGTGCAAAAAGCGCGGCACTCTCTTTACACTAGACATAGGATTCAACGTCCCCAATCTGACCGGATGTGACTGCGAACTTGATACATCCCGCACAGCCAAACGGACGCCCTACTTTGGCAAGCGTTTTACTGCCGGTCGGGAAAAGACCAAGTGACCACATTTCATTTTCCCCTTGGGGCTAAATAGGTTGATATGACGTATTTAAAAAAAATAATTGTACTTTATTACATTCCAATGAAAAATGCAAAGTGTACACACTCATTATATAATATTGCTCTCTTAAAGAGGAGAATAACTTTTATATTAGAGATGACGGACTCGCTTTTGTGATGTTTTTTTTTTATTCATTCAGTTATTATGTACATAACAGATAAGTCATTAATTTGAACAATAATTAAATAACATCAAAGTAACATCTTAATATTTACCTGATATAGATGCTTCCGAATTCGAAGACGACTGAAAAAAGGTTGCGTTTTTAAATGATGCATTGTCGACTTTTTCGTCCAAAGCGTTTGAACATATTAATGCAGTCAAAATAATTATTAATCGTAGATATGTCACTATTTTCATATTTGTATACATGTTCAGTAAGCTTGTTGTCTATAAGCGTATGCATGTGGTCTTACCTCATCTGCAGGTTTTTATAAGGGTGATAATCTTTGATGAATCACTATTAATAATTTATGTATTTTTCGACAGAACAAGATCACTCGACATTTTTTTTAAATGAGGATCTATGAAACGTTTCTCATAAAAGAAAATAATTATTGAAAAGTACGTTTCTGCTGACATTATTTTAATAACTAAAAATCATCGCCGTTGGCAAATGTTTTTTTTTATTGAAACTCATAGAAAATGTGATTGTTTTCTTCCAACCCCATTTACACGAAAGCAATGTCATTTATTAATACTGTCATTTGACTATTTTTTTGTTATTACTTCCGAGTGCTTCTTCTCCAAGAATATAAGTTTTTAAAAGAGAAGTTAAAAAGTTTCTAATAAAAGAAAATAATTATTGATAAGAACGTTTCTGCTCATATTATAATAACTAAAAGGAACCGCCGTTGGCATTTTTTTTTTATTAAAACTCTATTCCTTTTATCACCATTTACACGAAAGCAATGTCACTTAAGAAGGAACAACTAATACTGTGATTTGAGTATTTGTATAGTTTGTTTTACAGACAACTTCTGAGCGCTTCTTCTCTCAGAATATAAGTTTTCTATTGTTTACTCAAATGCTTTACAATATTTACAGTCAACCATACTACATGACTATTTTGCAGTCTGTTTTTTTTTTTGTCATCAGTTCATTGTTTTTTATTCTATACTATTCAATATGAAATCGGTATATGGTATTTAACATTTACACTTGAGTACCTCTTGATCTACAACTGTGTTTCATAGCTTAGCTGTATTTGGCCAAACATGGTGTAACTTTAAAAATAGGCCAGTTGAGATAAGAACAATCATAATTCCAGATAAAGATAGCTAGAAAATTCGAAGACTTCATCTTCAAAATTAAAATGTTATTTCAAATGTTCTTTTAGATAAATACTTTGAAGAAACAAATATCAAAACCCATTATAACATATATATATATATATAAACATATTGCATATTGTTATGCATTTAAACCCATTATAAAATATATATATATATACATATTGCATATATGCATATTGTTATGCATTTACTTTTCTACATTGGCTAGAGGTATAGGGGGAGGGTTGAGATCTCATAAACATGTTTAACCCCGCCGCATTTTTGCGCCTGTCCCAAGTCAGGAGCCTCTGGCCTTTGTTGGTCTTAAATTTTTTGATTTTAGTTTCTTGTGTACAATTCGGAAATTAGTATGGCGTTCATTATCACTGAACTAGTATATATTTGTTTAGGGGCCAGCTGAAGGACGCCTCCGGGTGCGGGAATGTCTCGCTACATTAAAACCTGTTGGTGATCTTCTGCTGTTGTTTTTTCTATGGTCGGGTTGTTGTCTCTTTGACACATTCCCCATTTCCATTCTCAATTTTATAGTGATACCATGATGTTTGTTTTTTTCAGTGTGTCTGTATTTGAATAATTGTTTCTTTAAAATTTACAAATGAAATTTAAAATAATTGTTCAATCTCAAATATAAACTGCTATCACATCATCATTATTCCAATTGTTTCCCTTAATTATTTTCTAATGATAATATTGTATAATAGTTAAAAAGAAAAAGAAAAGAATGTATATATACAACTGTTGGATATTTTTTTTTTCACTTCTAAAATTTAAAGAAAACACATTCTCTTAGACTTTTAATATCTATACAAAACTTATCTCCAACATGTATTTTTTCTACTCATTAAGAGTCATTCTTTATAAGCATCAAAACATGCTGGAAATGGACCTTCACAGATCTTAATAATATTTGGTACAATTATAGTGTACTAAGACCCTTTCATTATGCATTAAATATTCATTTTATTTATGCGTTTCCATAGTAACCGACCCAATATTATCTTGTATTTATGTGAATTCTGGTATTCTCAGTTTTTAACCAATATTATGGTAAAATGTTGGTTAAATTTCAGTATATTTAATTTTATTTGTTTGCCTCCCAATAAATCACATATTCCTATTTATTATTATTTTTAATGCACTGCAATCCTAAGAAATAAATATTCTTAGTGATAATAAGGTCCCAAAAGTGATGAAAATGTGAAAAATGACTTGGTCAATTGTTTAAAAACGCGGCTACTGATAGCAAAACTTGACAGATTTACTTGTAAACTTCATTTTTCTGAACAACATATAAAAAAATGGAGTGGTAATATTTGTTTAAAGAAAATAAAATAATGTTAATGATTGCTTGTTTCTGACAATTTCACAAGGTTTTGTCAAGAGTTATTTCCCTTGTTAGAAATCTTTTCTCAGTATTTTGTACAAGTGAAAGTAGCAGCAGACGTTTATATTGTGTGTAATTTGAACTGAATATGAAGTCATTGCTGAAGTATTTTGATGAATTGGCAAATTAACAAAACTTCCCTGTGATTTATACAGTTTTTTAACAGTTTTGATGGCATAATTCTGTATTTATTCAAATTAATGGCCGCATCATGTCCTGTCAGTGTCATTTCACTTCATCAACTGCATGTTCCGGGAACATTGTTTTATTAAATGCTTGTTCTAACAGAGATAAAACAATAATGTTAACTGAAAATGGATTGCCTCCCACAAAATTTAATATTCAGAATGTGGCTATATGCACTGAACATTTCAGCTATTTCTTAAAATTAAATGTAAACCGCTCAAAAAGAACACTATGCCAACTGCCACCACCTTTGAGTTACCATCCAGGGCTGAACTATAAATCAAGCTGGTCTTTGCGAATCTGTGACGTTGAGTTGATCCTAAGCAGCCGTGGAATTATAATACCAGTTTGAACCCGTAAGTATAAACAATTCTGACAGTATCTTTAGCTGTATCTGTTGCAAAGAAGTATGTTCTTTTAGGATAAGGAGAAGTGCCCTCCTTCTTTGTATACTTCATCTTTTTTTGTCCATTCTTTTAAGGCCCATACTATAGGTTGATGGAATCTTTATTAATGATGATGTGCTTGTTTTCAAGTGAAAAACAAATGTCAATGAAAATATTGACTTATTATTGTCCGCTATGATTACTATGGAGTATGGTATTTGGTCAGTTCACTCCCATAAAATTCCCATCCAACAAGTTTTTGATGAAGTAGAAATCCAATCAACTCGAAATCTGCTGTACATGCATGTTCCCTTGTGTTATGATCTTTCTAATTTTAATGACAATTTAGAGTGTTGTCCCCAATATCTCGGTCAGGCATATAAAAATGATATTGTTAGTCGAGGGGTATCCGCATACTAACTACTATAGACACATTCTTATTTAAATTCTTGGTCTTAAGGAAAATGCAACTGACCTGTACATTTTAAAGTTTTCAAACTCTATAGCAAAATAACCCTTAATATTAATTCAGGCCTGATTTCCACCACTATTCGTCATTAAGACCCACATGTGATTTTGCTCAAATCAAAAATGTCTATACTTTCAAAAAGCGAATTGTTGATCTGGTCTTAATCAGTGCTACTCACAAATTCCAGCAACAAGTATTATCATGCTAGTTTTTAAAATTCTATAAATAAGCAGTCCCATTTGTTCCTTTTCCCTCTACCCCTTACGCAAAATGTTTTTTTATATGGTTTTCATATATCTTTCACATGTCTTTCGGCGCGTTTTATATAACTTTTGGTCCTCAACTTTCTTAGCTTAGCTGTATTTGACAAAACCATTCGGATGTTTGGGTCTTCATACAATAAACTAACTGTAAGGCCCATGTGAGTTATTGCCAATCATCATTTGGCGTCCGTCCGTCCGTTGACCACAAGGATAACTGGGTGATAGAAATAAGGTCTTCTTCCGAATAACAATAAAACCTTTAACCAAAATTGGGCGTCTGTTTGGCTCTGCGGGAAGTACAGGTACGCAGATAAGTCTGATCACAATGGAGACGTTTAATCAGTTGCCGTCTGTAGAGAGAGTGCCATGCCCTCAACACATCAACCTGCTGTCTGCTGCATGGCACAATTTATGACCCTATTTAACATGCCCTCAATTTCTAATGTGAATCAACATTTTCGAACATTCTGAAAGTCCTATATTACAGGACTTTCCTATTGAATTTATTGTTAACATGTTCTCATCCTGAACAAATGCTTAACACTGAAAGTAAAGCAACTAGCAATCAATGAAACATTAATACTATCTGAATATAAAGTGATCCTTGTGATTGTCAACCACACATGAAAACTGGATTTTCCTTCAATGTACTGGATACCAGAATTACATACATGTACGTATCCTTACCAACAACGTTTTATTGATGGTGTTTGCAAAGAGCTCGAAGAAACATTTTTTTCTAAAACAATAAATTCGATCAGTAATATGAAAGCCGGGACCCAGATTTACTGTAAACTACATGCCGTCTGAATTAGATGTTGATCCTGAACATTCTAAAGACATGTTCGAGTACCTAGAGTCTAAGTAACTTTCCCCATGCAAACGTTAACCCACATTTCATTTTTCAACCTTTCCCCCCTAATTTTAACTTGATAAAATAGATTCTATTTCTATGTCTCGCAGTCTCGAGACTGACGCCTCACTTTGGCATGAGTTTTACTTTCTGGTCGGAAGAAGATTTAAGTGACCTTATTTCTATTCCCCAGTCACCCTACGTGGGATATCTCAGAAAATATATCACACAGGAGCTATATAGCTTATCTGATGCGTCCATAAAGTAGAAGCTGCGTGTAACAGACATCAGTGGAACGGGAGGGTTACACCAACAAGTGGTCATACCATTCTTAGATAGATACACGTACTCTATGTACTGACATATAGATCTCACTGTGCATGAATGATTATCTAGTTTTACCTATTGACACTACAACGTACTTTACATATACACACAGTTAAGTGGTCTAAATTTCACCGGCAACGATAACAGATTTTATTTTTTCTGTATTATCAAAAACTGCATTAATAAATATTGTACCAATTCAATAAGATTTAGTAGCAATACAAGCTCACACACGTTATAGTAATCTTTTTTTCTAAAAAAACAGAAGATAATTACAAAGAGGAACACCCACTCTTTAATCCAGTTAAAATCCTCAAATCCCTTCAATTTTCAATTTTGTAAAGACATATGTAAAACCGAAGCATACCGGTCCCCAAACCGATCGATTGCAACAATTATCTAGTAGTCGGATAGTGCTTGTGCATCAATAAGAATTTAACAAAAGTTATTTCCGAGAAGAATTTGTGTAAAAGTAAAAGGACGACAACGGACGCCGGTCTCCACGTGATGAGAAATGGGCAATGTGAAATAAGAAGAATTATTGCTCCATATACAGAAAGCTAGAAAATTGGAAGACTTCAACTTCAAAATTGAACTTTTATTTCAAATAGTTCTATTTTCTTTTAGCTAAATACATTGGAGAAACAAATAATAAAACACATACAGATGGAGATGATGATTTAAAAGAAATGTTAAAGGACAGTGAAAGCACAATTAAACATTTCCAAAATCAAGGAAAGTTTTCAAAAATAAATAATGATTTTCAAACCAAAATTGAGCAAAAGCTGAAAAATATTGAAGATACTATTTCTTTTAACCCGGAGACAGACAGGCCTATTACTTGCTCTGAAATTAAATGTATTTTAAAAAACTTAAAAAATGGAAAAGCGAGCGGTCCAGATAGTGTGTTGAACGAGGTAATTAAATTTAGTAGTCCAGTAACTACCAAAGCATATGCTAAACTATTTAATCTTATGTTAAAAACAGGACACTATCCAACTTCATGGAATTCTGCATACATAACTTTAGTACATAAATCTGGTGACAAATGTAATCCAATCAATTACAGAGGAATTTCTTTAATCAACTGTATATCCAACTTATTTAGTAGTATCTTAAATCAAAGAATGATTAAAACTATGGAAAAAAATTTAACTAATGCCCAGTTTGGATTTAGAGTTAATCATAGAACTGCAGACAGTGTATTTATCCTTAAAACTTTGAACAGAAATAAAGTGGAATAAATCTTTCACCTCTTTAACAGTTTTATACACAGCACAATGCGGATATTTAAACAGGTGAATAACATGCATAAACAGGTGTGCGCACGTATAATTAATATGATGGTAATATGTTTGATATACAACAAAAACAGGGAGAGCTATAAGAATTGCAGCTATAGTATCCGATACAGCTAAGACTGACAAAATTATTGTCACTGGTGTTCTATTGTTTTTTTGAATGAAGAGATATAAATTGAATGCGTTTACTACTATAACTGCGCCTGCTATAACTACTTGTGAATATGCTATTTTTCTGTTTGGTATATCGGACATTACATAACCATTAAGGCACACAGACCAAATTTCTAAACAATTGTTTTCAGAGAAATATTTAAGAAAAACATATCTTTCGAATGAAAATGATGTAAAACCAATCACATGGAATAAAATATTTTCATCCGAGTTCAAGCTTCCCCAAGACAACTTTGTGATCACTTGATTAGTGAAGTACATATATTTCCAACAAGAAGTTACGTTTCTAAGGAAAACACTGATAGCATTGTTATTCAGCAAACTATTCTTTGTTTCAAGTACACTTTTAACCTGTTCTGTGCAGAAGTTTGAATGGTCTGTAAAATATATTCCTACATCGGAGAAGTACGAAAATAATGCATTTGCAATGTAACTGATGTTGTACGTTTCTAACCGATTGCAGAACAGATTTCGAAATACAATGTTATTCGTTACATTATGTAACAGACTTTGAATATCTTGGACAGTGATTACTTGAAAACTGAAATCTGTCAATTTACGTATAATTCGAGAATATTTTTTACTGATTTCAATGGATATCTAATTGGAGTCGTTAAATTTTATAACAAACATTTCCTTAGACTTATGCAGAGTTGTTTTTCATTGTCATGTCGGGGCCTTTTATCGTTTTGAGTATGCGGTATGAGCTTTGGTCATTGTTGAAGGCCGTACAGCGACCTGTAGTTGTTAATTTCTATGTCATTGTGGTCTCTTGTGGAGAGTTGTCACATTGGCATTCATACCACATCTTTTTTTATATCAACAAAAAAACACCTTTTATAGTTACTTTGTAATTCTGATTGGCTAGATATTACCAGATAATTTAATTTTGGATGTAACACGTCTTCTGAATGACTGACGCTGTTTAGTTTATCAGCTCACAGACATAATTTAGTTATGTGCCTGTGACGTCATCAACGTTTTTTCATGGGTTAGTTCTTTAATTTGTTTTGTTTTGTGTCTCTAGCATATCTCTTATATTCTGGGCATTATTAAATGTTTGTTGTGCTTTAAAGACAATTGTGTATACTAGTTGAAAACGTTTGCGTTGCTGTATAGATGTTATTAAACTGTCATTGTTCAAGTGTTGCAGTTCAACTATACTAATTTTCTTGGATTAAAACACCTCGTAAGTAATGTCTGAGTAAAATTTACCAACATTAACATATTTTAAAATACCTCGTGCGTTATTCAGTGTGCACCACATTTTTGATGTTATTACTTAATAGACAGAAAAAACATATAACAGTTATTCCTTAAATCAATTTTCGAACGATAGTATTTCAGAATGGATATTTTATGGGTCCAATATGAAAATTACACAAAACTTTTATTTGGATTATTCCTACAAAACTTTTTTATTACAATAGTCCATTTGCCAATTCCCATAATTGATCCTGTAGTAGAAACTTTCTTTTTAAGTTGTCTCACTTAGGAGGGACAATAATTTTCATTGACAATGTAGAGCTAGCAGAAAGAGCAAATTTACCTGTGCTTACTGTAAGTAATTTAAAAGCTTTTGAATTTTTTTAATAATACATTTATTTGTTGTTTAGCTTCAAATGTAAATACTTACGACATCAGAAATTATTTTTGATTTATTATACTTTGCATAGAATCTGAGTCCAAGATTGACAAAGGGAATTAATTTGTTTAAAAAGTGTGAAATAACAGAATGAAATCGGTAATTGGCCAATGGACTATTCGAGGTATTCTTTCAAATTAAGTTATATAGTTTAAACATAGTGATAAAGTTTACAAGTATGTTTTTTATAATATTATTGATTTTGAACAATGAAAAAAAAGATAAAAAAAGGTGGTTTTAAAAAAATGTTAAAAGAAATTTTAGTTTATTTAAATCTTTTATCATTGTCTCTAATTTATAAAAGTCTAAAAAGATGTAAGTTGTTGGAACGGGGACAGCAAAGAAAACATAATTAAACTGGTTAGGAAATATAAATATTCATATTACCGCTTGCTTAACATGGAAGTCGGGTAACAAATGGCTTTTTTGTATATTAATTTAAGTACAAACAAAGCAAAAATGTATTTGCATACCTGTTATTTTTATAATAAATAGATATTTCTAATGCAATTATTTTGTATCAATGATTCTGATTGGATGACAGCTAGCAGAAAATTCTCAATCTCCTTTTCTGTAACTAAGGAAGCCGACATTTTGAATTGCTGAATTCATTGACATGTAATTTTCACATTAATAAGCAAAAAAACTCAAATGTTGCACCTAACTTTCTACTTTTTATCAAACTTTATTACATCATCTAAAGCGGCACAGAAGCCAGAAAATACCCGGTGTTTATGTTTGAAGCCAAAAGCATACCTAATACGTCACCTAGTGTAGGGACCAAAGAAGATAACATCTTTTCTCTGAATTTTCTTTAATGAAGATTTTACACCGAAATTATGATTGAAATTTAATTATGAACTTGTTTTGCATTATAATAGAGATAACTGTATGCTTCATATACAATACAGCTTAATTGAATGATAAACTAAAATAGTAAATGAACTTCTTTATTTCTCTTTTCAGATGAAGAAACTTGATGATTTAGACACACAGAGAGAAAGATATTGCGATCATATGACACTTAATTTTGAATACATTTAATGTCATACTGGAAAGTGTTGTTTTTTTTCTTTTATTCTATAATGCATGTCTTTTATAGGGAAAAATATACCATTTTTCAATTTTGAGCTAAAACATTTTATTTAATCCACCAACAGATTTGGTTAGTTATTTTAAAGATTGATTATTGATAAACCTGAAAGGGACACAACTCTTGCAGAGTCTGAATTGAAAATTAGCTTGACTATTTTGAATTGTGGTTTTATATACATTTGTTTTTTATATATTTGTTGCAACTGTCATTTGAAATGACTTGACTTTATCATGAAAAAAAACCAGAAAGGTGTGAAATGTTTCCTTAAATTGAGAATGGAAATAGGGAATGTGTCAAAGAGACAACAACCTGACCAAAGAGCATGAACACAACTATAATTAGAGCCACTAATGGGACTTCATTGAATACAACCAGAAAATATAATTTGAAGTACAATACATTGATGGATGATCCAGCTGCAAATATTGCACACACAGTGTCATATATAAGGTAGCTAATAATCATTTATTATCAAAAGATGGTTTAAAACTGTTTAACAATAATTCAATTGAGAACCAAAATAAAATGACGAAGAACAAAATGACGTCAATGAGTGCAACAGACAATATTTCAATTGTTCCATGTGTCTTCATAAATTTTACGTTGTATTATCACGTTGATATCAAGTGGCATTATACACAACGTGATTTGGATTAAAATATATTGTAATTATAGTTAAGTTTTGATGTATGCTTAACATCCAGCTGCAAATATTACATACATATTCAGGATGATAACAGGTACATTAAACATGCATATGAGGTAGCTGATAATCAGTTATAACCTACAAGACAATTTATTGATGTTTACATCACTTTTACCCTACTTTTAAGATAAAGAACCAAAGAACCAGAGAATCATCTTCAAATAGAGATGTCCAAGAAAAAAATGATATGTCAATAAGTACAACAAAGACAATATTTCATATTTTCCAATGGCTGCTTCACATAAATGTCCTGTTGTATTATCACGTTTATATCACGTGGTATATATTAAACGTGAATATCACGTTGTATTATCACGTTGATATCATGTGGCATTATACACAACGTGAATATCACGTGTGAACAACGTTTTGTCACGTTTGTGCTCACAACGTGATTATTACGTTTCTGCTCGTTTCACGTTCTACTCACGTGGTGTGGACAACGTGAATATCACGTGATTCTCATGTTAAAATCACGTTGGAAAAAATTGCCTGTGTAAAAGAGCTAACAATATCAAATTGTTCATATTACATGTTTTTTTCTAACATCACATGTTAAAGCACTCCTGTCATTTCACTAATTTGACGTTATGATACGCAATATTGGTTAATATTCAGACGTTGTCTCAAAGCACTCGTATTACATCTTCCTACATGTAGTTATAACATGCAGCGGACATGAATGGCGATGGTTTTGAAGTTAAACATTAAATAACATTTTCATAAACCCATTTACAATTTCGCAAATGCTTAATTGAATTTGACGTTTTATTCAGGAATTAGACAAACCATGCAGTTCACTCCCATGTATTACGTGTAGCCATGTCGGCAATTTAGGTCGAAAATCGCGGTCATCAGACATATCTTTTAAATTAAATACTCATACCCTTATGGTGATTGAAGCAAAGTTTGGTTCAATGTTGCTGATTAGTTTCAAAGGAAAATATTAACGACGACGGCGTACTCCAAATGACGAGAAAAGCACACTTATCCCTGTGAGCAAATCAAACTAAAAAGCATGAATAATCTATTTCAACTTTGGACTAGATAATATATATATATTACTTTATCTGGCTTTTTCATTCTCGTTGTTTGCCTGAGAACACTGTTTCTGTAGTGAAATTGAAAACATCTGAATGTAACGTTCAAAGACAAAATATACGGCAAAAATGGATTTTTAGTTAACAATAGTCAGTATATTAAAGGATAATTTCAGATCCCTTTCAGTTTCACGTAAAAAAAAGATACTTTGAAATTTGTCCTCACTTTTTAGCTCACCTGACATGACGTCTGTCGTCGTCTGTGAACTTTTACAAAAATGTTCTTCTCTGAAAATACTGGGCATACTTTTAACCAAACTTGGCCACAAAAGAGGGACGAAAGATACCAAAGGGACAGTCAAACTCATAAATCTAAAACAAACTTGACAACGCCATGGCTAAAAATGAAAAAGACAAACAAACAACAGCACACATGACACAACATAGAAAACCAAAGAATAAACAACACGAACCCCAAACAACCATCACTAGAGTATCTAGTTTAAGAAAATGTGTCCGAATAAATTTTGTAGTTCTTGGTTATTATCTCGAATAGAGATAAACTGTAAACAGCAATTATGTACAGCAAAGCAAGATCTACTAAAACTTGACGGATTGAAAACTATTAGACATATTTCCGGTTGTCATCTGATATTTGTTAACTGTGTCTGCTGTCTCAAATGATGCGTGTACATTTTTGACAACTTATGCAGTAAAAAAAAATATACAAAAAGTTTCTCGTCCTCAAACTACCCCTTATGAGGTACATAAAACATATTACTGCGAACAATACTATAACTGCTACAAAAACAAATGTTTCTAGTACATATAGTATCATGAGTGAAAATTTTTGCAAATGATTATCATTTTATATTTTGTGGTGACACATGTGGAGTAGGACACCTAATATCACAGTCGCTGTTGTAGCTTTTAATGTGTCCTGACTATTTTGTGTTGTGATTACGTCAGTTTCATCTATGATTTTATTGTCAATAGATTTATAACTCATGACTTGGTTTGGTATTTTTTTTTTCTTTTTTCTTTTTTTTAATCGTTGTTTAAATTGTTTTATCAGACTCGTTTCGTTTCGTCTCGTCTCTTCTATTTAAAAATTTTTATTGACAATTTGCAGGAAAAAAATTTAATGAGTTTCAAACTTACCCAGCAGATATGTCAGAATACCTTTGATGGTATCATCCAGGTCGGTTCATGATGTGCTCTTCAATATTTTAATACAAAGCAGACAATAATTTCAAATGCAAAAAGGAAATACAAAACTTTCTATCTTACAGAAATTAAAATAACAAAAAAACTGAACTCCAAGGAAAAATTCGAAAAGGAAAGTCAATATCAAATGGTAAAATCAGAAGCTCAATCATATCAAACAAATGTAAAAAAAAAAACGTCATATTCCTGACTTGGTGAAGGCATTTCCTTATGTAGAAAATGGTGGATAAGACCTGGTTTTATGGCATTCGTTTTCTTTTTTTCTAACTGAAATATCTTACCTTTTTTTTTTACAACTTCTGTGCAAATATCAGAGCTAGCTTGTCTCGTTGTCATTCTTGTCCTCGATGTCGTGTTTGTTGCTGTCTTTTTTTGGACTGGTCTGTTTTCTGATTCTAGTTCTTGACATCTTAACGTTTAAATGAAAACCACGTTCAATATATTTTCAATATTTAAAAATTAATTTATCAGCTATCTATCTATACATGCTATATATTGTGCTAGACCACTCAACCACCTTGGCTTCACAAAAAATAAAGCTTTTGGTGGCCGGGGTTTTCCATTCCTCGTCAGTTTTATTGATTGATTGATTGATTGTTGGTTGCTTTACGCCGCATTAGCACAAAAAGGCTATATCGCGGCGATCGTCAGTTTTATCCTAGCGTCGTAATTCAGTACATCATATATAAGACATGAAGATGGTATTATTACAGATGAGCTGAATTTTTTATTGTAAAGGATCCTACAAATATATAGACGATGTAGTTCAAACGCACAATATTAACTGTATGTGTGTTATTGTTTTCTTTTGTTTTTATCTTATATTTGATGTGTTTTTATTTTCTTTCATTCTTTCAGATAATCAGGCAGCTGACGCCAGTTAACAGTTTGGGAGTAATGATCACCTTAAACCAATTATCATGACATTAATACGACATTAAAAATATCAAGCATATTGCACCTCATGTATAGTATCATTTGTTTTGATTATATATTTAGATTAAAATTGAGACACTGCGTACAGGAAAAGAAAAAAAAACAAACACATACGCTAAAAAATTATAGACATTACAAAATGACTATTAAAAGCTTTCAAGTGATACTGCGTTCAATAGTTATTTAATACTCAGTATGGCCACAACAATGTCAAAGAAGGAACGCTCCCACATACACAAAAATGACACAAATAGACAAAAAAAAATTACCATAGCACAATAAGACACTAGCGGCATGTATAGTACCAAGCAACGCTAAAAAGCATATTACCAAAATTTGACTTATAGGTTAGAAATATACAAGAACAAATTCCAATCAATATTTCAAGAACAGAAGGGTTTTGATACCCTGCAATGTTAGGGGGTCATGTATTTTCTCTAAGTAGCACTGTGTTCAAAAGTTATTTAACACAATATACGGGGGAGAGGGGATATTAATTAGTTTAAAACAGATTTTATTTCAATTTGACAAATTATTTTCACACAGTTTTATCAATAAAATAATTATAGAATTTTAAACTGTTGAAAATCTTAGAAAATATAAAACTTACCAACAAGGGATAGACCCGGCAAGTCTCCTTACCAGCTTGAATTCTTATACTGCTCAAATCTGTAATAATAACATGACAGCTCCCCACTATAGCAAAAATTCTACTCAGATTTGGTATGATTGTTTTTTCTAAATATTTCGAGTGGAATCACCATCTATTTGGATTGTTTTTATATTTATAATGTAGACCTGGAGATATAACGGTTGTCCAACTATTTGAGTTAGGAAAGATCTTCTTTGGTTCAATTGGTTAGAGCGCTGCCTTGCTCGCAGCGCCATTGTTGTGAAAATCTATGGATGGTACCAGCCGGACACCAATTGAGCCAAAGAAGATCGGAAAATCCCTAATTCAACTAGTTAGACTACCGTAATATCTCCAGGTCTACAACACTCTTTCCCCCTTTTCTTTTTTCGTACCATCCATCCGAGCAACTCACAGGTCCAATACTGTACAACCCCGAGACTTCTACTCGGAAATCGTCGGGCGAGCTCCCTAGATGTCACCTAACTTGTCATGGTATCCTATGACCGGCTGGTCAAACCTCATGACCAATTCTAACATCTCACTGCCAGGCAATATTCTATATACAATTTTTGTACCAGTAGCAGATGCTCGCAGCGCCATTGTTGTGAAAATATATGTCTCGTTGGCTCAATTGGTTAGAGCGCTGCCTTTAGATCCCGAGATTGTGGGTTCGAATCCCGCTGGAACCATCCATATATTTTCACAACAATGGCGCTGCGAGCAGGTACAACAATTGTATATAGAATATTGCCTGGCAGTGAGATGTTATAATTCGTCATGAGGTTTGACCAGTCGGTCATGGGATACCATGACAATTCTAGGTGGCATCTAGGGAACTGGCCAGAGGGTTTCCGAGTAGAAGTCTCGGGGTTGTACAGTAGTTGACCTGTGAGTTGCTCGGATGGATGGTACGCAACCCGAAAAAAGAGTGTTGTAGACCTGGAGATATAACAGTAGTCTAACTAGTTGAGTAGGGAAGATCGTCTTTGGCTCAATTAGTAGGAGCGCTGCCTTTAGATCCCGAGATTGAGGGTTCGAATCCCGCTGGTACCTCCATGGATTTTCAAAACAATAAGATGCACCCGACTTTCTCCTCGAATAACACTGTTACTTTTATCAAATAGTGAGCTTTTACACTCGTACATGCTTTTTGTAAGTTCTTTACATTGTCTTCCTTCTTCTTGACAGTTATAATTCCGAGAATGCACACTAGAGCGATTACAATATTCATCATGGTAGCTGGAGGATACATTTTAAATTTAAGGGAACTGAATAAAATTGGGAGTGGAACGAATAAATAGGTATTAGTAGCAGGTAAATATATCAAGCAGCATTCCAAGACTTGAGTTGATGGCCGCAGTTTTAGGATTAAAAGTAGCACTTTCAGTTAAACACGCATTAGAAGTGCCCAAGGATAACATGACATTCTGGTCGGACAGTATGAACGTTTTGCTTTGGATTAGAGGCAGGAGTAGAGCGTACAAGTCGTTTGTAGCTAATCGAATCGGAGAAATTCACACTTCATCGCATCCTAAACAATGGCGACATGTGCCAACACAAATTAACCCGTATCTAGAGGTAGAACAATTAAACAATTACAGTCAGACGTAATTTGGTGGAATGGACCAGAATTTCTACAAGACAAGGAACCGCAATGGCCGGAAACTAATAATTATAGAAACGTACATGATAACGAACTTAAGTGTAAAAAACAAGCGATAACTTAACTAACTGTACTACACTGAAAATTAATCATACTAGTGATTCAGGTTGGCGGTTAGATCCCGTACGCTATTCAAGTTTTGTAAGACTAATTCGTGTACAAGCGTATGTGTACAGATTTATTAACAATTGCAGACTAAAGCAAGAACAACGTCGTCAAGGAAGTTTATCTGCCGTCGAATATACAGATGCCGAATCAGAAATAATAAAAAATGCACAAAGGGAGGTATTTGCCGACGAATATAACGCTTTGATAAAAAGTAAAGATTTACCGATAACTAGCAAACTGTTAGGATTACCACCGCGAATTGATGAAAATGGATTAATTAGATGTGATGGACGTTTAGAGTACGCCGATTTACTATCATTTGATGCAAGATATCCGATTATATTACAACGAAAAAGGGGGGACACGAAACCATGCACAATAAAGCCAATACAGAAGGGAACATTCAAAAGCTATATGCAAGTGGGGTATTATAAGTCGATATTTCTATAACTTTACAAAATAACATCTTCTTGGATATTGCTTTCCATTTTGGACTTCATCTTCTCACTCGCAAAAGTTACGCAAAATTCAAAGACGATAGAGATCACGAGTAGAACAAAATGACGTGTAACGAAAGTAACAAGACCAACCACGGCATTGATGTATGCGAACTATGAAAATTCCGCAATCGGTCTTCACCCATATATTGGTAAACTCCGTAACTAATGCGACTTCTTATTCCAGCAACCTCTACAATACATTCTAAGGCTGACAAAACGACCGTGATTTTCCTTTTAGCATCTCAATAATTCACGGCAGTCGTATAATTGTTATGATTTAACCATTAATTTTGCATTTATATTCGTAGTTTAATCGTATATAAATGCCTAACTCCTGGTTAATCCTCGGTAACACTCGGGATAATATAATCGGATAACAAATATACAGATCGCTAACGCTTGGTGTAGAATAATCGAATATAAATGCCCAACCCATAGTTAAATGAAAATAGTTCTACTGTTGTTATGATTTATTACTTGATTAAAACAAAACAATCTTCTATTTATCCTAGGTGTTGCAGTATTATCGATTATATTTATATGTATATGTAGTAAATTGAATGCAATTTTTGTACGGAACATTAAGCAACAGTTAACAAACGTATCAGTAGTTTAAAATGATTTAATTGATTGATTGATTGTTGGTTGCTTAACGTCCAGTAGCAAATATTTCACGCATGTTCAGTACGAGAATAATTTAACAATAAATACAACAGTAGATATTGTGATAGGACCATCTGGAATAGAAGTCGGGGACATTTGGACTGTTAATGGAAAATAAGGTACATTGGGACAGGGCGCCTACGGAACTCTCAAATACACAATGTTGATGCTTCTCAAATTGGACGCATGGCAAGAAAACTGATGATAGAACAGGTGTCGGATGAAGAATAAAAACATATTCAAGGGTAAGAATTGGGAGAAGATAAACAACTGAAAGAATATGACAGTTATACGTAACGAAACTGAAGCTGACCTTCATTCATTTGGGGTTTTATCCATTCTTACATCGACAAAAGGCATGATTTTGAATGATCAGAAAAGATTGATTGATTGATTGTTGGTTGCTTAACGTCCAGTGGCAAATATTTCATGCATATTCAGGACGAGAACAAGTTCACAATAAATACAATAGGTAGGTTGATACAATAGAGGCCATCTGTGATGATGGTCGGAGAAATTTGGACTGCCACCGGAAACGGAGGGTATATTGGATAGGGACAGAAATTTTGCCTTGCCACAGACCACCTACGGACCCTGATCAGAAAAGTATACTCATGAGAAAACATCAAATGACTGCATCACAAAAAAAACAGTATACGATTCCTTTATGTCGTATGAAGGCAATCAACTCTTAGCATTTGTTACTGGTCCCCGGGGCTGTGGTAAATCTTCTCTGCAACACACCTTAGTTCTACAGTGTGAATTTAATTGATAATTGTGGCAGCATTGGAAACATCAAGAAATTCTGCATTAATGGTAAAGGGCCGCGCTCTGCATTCCTTTTAATTTTGAAACATCTATACAATACAGAAATACCAACTGGGAATCAATTTGTGATGACTGCTGAAATTCTAGACAAATTGAGTCAAATTTGTAATTAAACTCGACAATGATAAATGAATTGCAATTGATTGGAGGATGAACAGTTAATTCTATTTGCGGATCTTTTACAATTGCCGACAGTTTCAAACAGTACCTCACAATAAAGGCAAATTTATGAAAGCCAACTATGGTCTAAACTTCAACCCTTTTTCCTGAATGAAAATTGTACACAATCACAGGACATAACATATGCAACATTATTAAATCGTGTTTGTTTGGAAAACCACACCTCTGACGACCTTGAATTACTACAAACACGTGTATGCGGGAGTGGACACGACCAGGATCACGAGTTTAAAGATATGACCTCATCAAATAGCATTGCTATCTGCTGAAAACATGTTGAACGCATGAATTTAAATGAACAACTGCAGAATTCATTATTGCCAACTTCTACATTACACCATATGCACGCCAATGATGCAAATAGTGAATGGTATAATGGGTATTTTAAAAACAATAAATAAACAAGTGCTCATGATTCAAAGATTAGCATCTGATGAACCAGTATCAAAAGTTAAACAACAGCTATTAGTTACCGTAATAAATACTCCAATTTATAGAGTCCAGTTTCCAAATAAGTAGCATTTGCATGCTCAGTTCACAGAATGCAAAGTGCAAAATTAAAAATGCATTTGATTCTCTTGACAGTTCCTTGTTTGCTGCTGGACAAGCCTATGTAGCTCTTAGTTGTGTGCAGATCTTGTAAGATTTACATCATATAAAGTAACCATTGATACATCAAGGATTACAGAAAGTGTAAATGCTACAGCATCATCTTCTGTTAAAACATAATACTGAACAATAGATTAATATGACAGGGGTAGCTGTTTCCGAGTTAATTGAAGACCCAAATGTCAGTTAAAAATGTCATTCATCTGTCCCCTCTTAATATATACCCGTTCAAACACAAGCAAGATGTAACTGCTTCTGGTAAAGGAGTTCAATGTAACTGCTTATGGTAAAGGAGTTCAATGTAACTGCTTATGGTAAAGGACTGCAATAAGTTTCTGTAATTAAAAAACAAATCTTAATAAAAACTCTACGTGTGCTAACAGCTTACACTTTACTGGAACACCAAAATCTAGTTGCTCGCTGCAGAATGAAGTATTGCAAAACCAGTCCTGGATAGATGTGATGATATAATCAAAACTACTTTGACAAATAAAGCATGGAGGAACGAGTACCATTTGTATGCTCTGAGCCTTATTTTACAGAGACCTATTTATATTTATTCAACATTCAAAATAAACGGTATTTTCAGATACGATTGGTGCAATGCAAGTGAATTGAAAGTAATGTTTGACAATAAATCAATTCTAATTGACAGACATCTGAAATATATCTTAGATTTACAATTAGGAATACAAGTGAATACCAGTATACTATTGAGTGGATTTTCCTGTCATTCTCATTACACAGCTGTTTTATCATGCACAAATCAATCACTCAAATTAGCGTATTAAATAATTATCCTGTTACATTTGATAACTATTAGCCCACAGTGCTTTATTTTACCAAGATAACATGAACTTCACTAACTTTATCACCAACATAAATTATCGTTATTAAAAAGGTACAATTTTTTTTTTTTTCCTTTTGTCAAAACATATCACGAATATTGGGAGTTTTCGTTCAAGGGAATCTGCCACTCTTATGTATATTGTTGTAATGAACGAGAAACACCTAAAAACTGCAGAGGTTAAAAATGCAAATTTGCTCACTTAAATGTACTTTGATACGATTCACACTGCCATTTAGATTTACTGAAGCGAGACTATCACTGTTACATTGATTCAATCAATATGCCGAAATATTTTGGTGGATGTATTTCAAATTTCTGTTTCCCCATTGATTACGACCGATGGCAGAATTTGCAATCTGTAAAATTCACCACATGTTACCATTGGACTTCTTCCTAAATGTGCAAACGTATTCGATAGTAATACTAGACTCAAAATTGAAGATATTCCAACTAACAAAGATTGTGTAGCTATTGGAGAATGCGGATGAGATTCTAAACCTCCTGAGTGCACTTGTGATAGTTCCAAATTCACACATAATCCGGCATTTAGCAAAGGGTTTTCTTACAGTGGAGAGTTGAGATCGTTGTTTCCAGATACATCTATACTGGTTCTTAGCGCCATACACACGAACAAATTTCAAAGAGCATATTAAAAGTTTTGCAGTTGGATCAAAATGCAGTTGAAATAAGTATTTCTCCAAATAAACCAAATATAAAATTAGTTGTGAACAAAATATTGAATACTATAGAAATGGTCATGTGCTGGTTAGTTGATGGACTCTGTGACAATGTTTTCCCCAAAACAATGATATGTTGTACATCAATCAAGGATGCGGCTAACATTTATGCATATATATCAACAGAAATTTCAACTTGTAAAGAAGTCCAAATGTTCCATTCTGAAACTTCGCCAGACAGTAGAAAACAAATATTGGAACGTTTAAACAATCCAGGCAGTAGCATTAAAGTTGTTATAGCAACAAGTGCCTTAATAATGGGTATAGATATGACCGGCTTTTCCAACGTCATAATGTATGGTGCACCAAAATCAATAGTTGATCTCATTCAATAAATTGGACAGGTAGGGCGTGATGGAAAGGAATGTTGAAACTAATGTAAAGGATATATTTAAGGCAACTACATGTCGCATAATTTCATTGTTGGCACTTTTTTCGTCATTTAACGAGCCGTAATTGCGGACCTATTTTCTATAAGAACTTATTGTGATTGGAGTTAATGCTCCCGCTTCATTTAGCCAAAAACAATTACAACCTTGTTAAACTCTAGTCGTCATGATATGCCTGGTGTTAACATGTAAACAAATGATAACGCAGAAGTCGATGGTATTGTATCAATGAACACAATTAGTGAGCTATCGGCCAATGTAAAAATCGTTGACCGAAACTGTTAAAAGTCAGGTTGAAATTCTTCAAAAGAATAAGATTCATTGTGTACTAGTAATCAACTCAAATATTTTATACATAAGGAAATAGTGATTCCAGGAAAGTGTCTGCGGGTAGTTCCCGCACTTACATACAGTTACAATACTTTTAGATATTTGGATGATATATTGGCTCTCAATAAAGACGACTTCAGTATGTATACTACAGAAATTTATCCTGTTCAACTTACTTTAAATAAAGCTAATACTAACAATGACCACTGCCCTTTCCTCGATCTTGATTGATTGATTGTTGGTTGCTTAACGTCCAGTGGCAAATATTGCATGCATATTCAGGACGAGAACAAGTTCACAATAAATACAATAGATAGGTTGTTGTAATAGAGGCCATCTAGGATGATGGTCGGGGAAATTTGGACTGCCACTGGAAAACGAGGGTATATTGGATAGGGACAGAAATTTTGCCTTGCAACAAACCACCTACGGACCCCTCAAAGAGTTGTTGCAAGGGTTCTTAACGTGCAAAGACCTTGATATCTATATCACTAAAGGAAAGCTGAATACTAAAATTTATGATAAAAGAGATGATTTTACATTTCCTATCGTCAATTATCCATTTTTAGATGGTGACGTTCCATTGTCACCATCTTATGGTGTTTATATATCTCAACTTGTACGATTCGCTCGTGTATGTAACAACGTATTAGATTTTAGCGAGAGAAATTTATGTATTACTGAAAATTTATTACACCAGGGTTTCCGATATCACAAACTGGTCAAAACATTTACTAAATTTTATCGCCGGTATAAGGAAATAATTCGTAAATATTATTATGTTATTCAGGTCTCAGACAGGGTATATACTGTGACATTCCCGGCTTAGAGTTTATATCCCCTGAGCCGAAGGCGAAGGGGATATAGGCCCTAAGCCAGGCATGTCACATTATATACCCTTTCTAAAACCTGAATTACACATATATTACGGATTACCCCTGACTTAATGTTATTTTCCAGTGCAGGTATTTGTTGACAACACATATATATTGAAAAACCAACCTGATCTGTTTTGCTGTGAACATAATTTTGTCGTGTATGTAATAATTTATAATAATACTTTTAACATTAAATTTAAGTATTAAAAGACTAGTGTAAATTGCGTGATTTTGTATCAAAAATGTATTATTGACTGTAGCACGTCATTATTTCCCCTCTGTGAGCCTCTGGCAGTCTGATAGCTTTTTACTACGTCACATAGTAACCGGTGTTATGATGACGTTTTTGAGGTTCCAATTGGAGATTAAAACGTCGTATATACCCCGGCAGTTTCCTGAATATATACTGACATCTCTGTGTTGTTATCCAATCACAAACCTCGACACATTTGTAATCCGTAATATAACTCAACATGCAGACATCTTATACGTTCAGGTATTTCACATCCAATTTTTTATGGTAATATTCTTTACAAAGCACAAAAATGTCAGTATTCACCTCAAAAGCTCACAAAACCTTTAAACAGACTTATTAAGAAGGGATATAGTTACGATACTGTTGTCAGGTCATTAAAGATTGCATATTTTGGCTTTAATATTGATTCACTTATAGGGTCTTTGCATCGGAACTAAACACATTTATTAAAAAAAAAACAGTTGTTGGCATGACACAGGTAATGTTTTTCTCATATATTTTATTTTATGATAGTATGATACTAAACCCCTGACGGGAGAGATTGTGCATGATATTCATATGATGAAGACATAACCTTTAAATCGGTTTAATTGATGTCTGGAGCTGGCATGTCAGTTAACTGCTAGTAGTCTGTTGTTATTTATGTATTATTGTCATTTTATTTATTTTCTTTTTTCATCGGACTCGGACTTCTCTTAAACTGAATTTTAATGTGCGTATTGTTATGCGTTTACTTTTCTACATTGGCTAGAGGTATTAGGGGGGTTGAGATCTCATAAATATGTTCAACCCCGCCGCAATTTTACGCCTGTCCCAAGTCAGGAGTCTCTGGCCTTTGTTAGTCTTGTATGATTATTTATTTTAGTTTTTTGTGTATAATTCTGAGTTTAGTATGACGACCATTATCACTGTACTTGTAAACTTATTTTTTAGGGGCCAGCTGAAGGACACCTATGGGTGCGGGAATTCTCGCTACATTGAAGACCCATTGGTGGCCTTCGGCTGTTGTCTGCTCTATGGTCGGGTTGTTGTCGCTTTGACACTTTCCCCATTTCCTTTCTCAGTTTTATTGTCACAAACTCAGCGGCCATGTATAAAAGAAGGCAAGTACATTAAACAAGTTTCTCTGCTAATTCCTGTAAATGAAAATCAAATTGATTCTCAGCAAATAGATGTAGATTGTTCTATTCGCCTTCTAAAACCCAATCATCATCGCTTGCAGCGTGACTTATCCATACATGAATACATACAGGCATTTAAAAGCAAAAACATTGTTTGCGAATTTGAAGATTGTCGTGTTGAACTCAACATGTTTTTACAAGATATCGTAGAAATGGCGACGAAGTTTAAAGGCAACAATATAAATGATACCACAAGTCGTTTGCTAAGAAAGTCGCGGCAATCAAATTATTTAAAGGTTTGAACGTTGTCTGGTCAATAAGAGATCAGAAACTCTATGCTTCAGTTTGCCCAGGGAGAGCTATTAATACATGTGGCGTATGTGGAAGTTCTTTGCATAGCACTGAACTGTGTTACTTATCTGATACCTCACTGGGCAAAATCAACCTTTCTCAACAAAAGCGCATTCTTACAACACCTTATTCTAAGCCACATTCAGGTGTCGACAAAGACACAAGCTTTTTCGCAAAGGGAAAAAAATCTGCAATTTATGCAGATAAATTAGCATGGGAGCTACAAAGACATCCAGATAGAAATTTCGTTTACTTATTTATAAACAGGTTATGTAACATGGCTACAGTCTAAACTATAAAGAAAGGAAGACCTACATCACTAGAAATTATGAGATTGATAGACGTTTAACTTGGTGCTCCGCAAAATATAATTTTATTAATTGTTCACGCTACTCATGTAGCTGGAAAATGTTATACTATAGCAGATGCTATTTCTCGGTTTCAGATGGACCGTTTTTTTCAACTTTGTCCGACAGCATCAGTGGAACCTTGTCACTGCCCGCCCAACAAAGACATTCTGTGGAATTGAGTGGCGTTCGACGAGTAGTAAAATGTGCCATAGTGCAACGTTTCCCACGGGATAATTTCAGATTTAAGAAGGATGGATACAATCGGGAAATTAAATTGTCAGAGATAGGGCAAACAAGAATGTGTATTTCGAAAAATCAGAAAAAATATAAAAAATGATAAAAAAAAACGAGGTTGAAAAATCATCGAAATGTATCTTTTGGGATCATAACAAAAGATTTTCCTTTGACACCACAAACAAATGATTGTAAGCGTCGTATTAAGTTTGCATTAGTATATTTCAGACATTGCCTCCAAAAAGACAATCATCATACGGAGTGGCAGGTGCCATTAAAAAATTGGAGATGGCCGCCTAGAGAAAGAAAACATCAACTGCTATACCAAGTAGGCCTTCCACCCCAATCCCAAATAATGCAACAGATGTCACGGAGGAATTGACCAATAGGGTAACAGAGAGAGAAGTTAGTCGAATGGAAAGTAGGATGGAGGAAATGTTGGACAAGAGTACTTCAAAAGTAAATCATGCAAAATTCAGATGTTCAGGAGGCTGAGGTCCAACATCATGTGGAAACTCTGAACAGAAGCATCCAAGGTACATGTAATGGAGAGCAAAACCATGACAATAACAATGTGGTTGTCAGCCCAGACGTCCTGGCTATACAACCAACAGTTTATAAACAAATTGTTGGGGGTAATCAGCCTTTGTCAGTTGCTCTCTGAAACAGGGGGAAACATAACGGATAAAATAAAACAACAAATATGGATGGGTACATCGACTTCCATTCCCTTTGAAAATTACAAGACCAAATTTCGATTATAACTTGTTCAAGGGGCCGACAATCCCGAACTTTCCATTACAAAATAGTGAAACAAGAAAACATTAACCCTAAACCTATGGCTATCAGCCTGGAATAAATTTACAGCAATATTTTGTACTAAAAACCCAGAATTATGGTCTGTATTTCCCCATCATATGGAAATACTCCTGAAAATGTCAGAAGGAAGAACTGGCAATTTTATAATATTGAATTCAGGAAACTATTAGGGAGAAGCATAATGGGGGTGTACACTCCTAGAACTATATCTTAGAGCAAAATTGCAAGTAAATGTTAAATCTAGGAATGAAAGCAACAACTATGGCAATACTCGCTGGGCGGCTGCAGTATGTTGTTCATTCCATAAGAGTTCAGGTTGTAAGTTTTGTGATAAATGCAAGGGTCAACTCAGATGTTTAAATTGCGGTTTCAACCACTCATTCACAACATGCAAAAAAAAACCCCAGTTCGGCTTCATTAATAAGTTCACATAAATCAGTAATAACTCAAAAAAGATACAAGGCGGGAATAACCAGCCTTTTCGGGACTCTCCCTGTCTAATGACACCTCTTCCCCAAAGCTAATATTTTTGATGATATATAATATTTTGTTTTGTATCATATTGCCAGTCAGTGTTAGGGTTGAAATCTACTACTATCAAGATATATCTTGCTGGAATACGTAAATTTTCTATTTAAAGTTGAAGTGGCAATACTTTATTCAGAAGGTACCAAAACCTTGTTGATAAATATTCCGTTTCAACTTCACAAATAATACATGATGGTATAGATGTATAAATTATGCTCACTGACGTTGTTTATCATCTTAATGTGTTGCGGTGTTCTTTCATTTGTCTTTGATCTACTATTTATTTTACTTTTATTGTTTGATTTGTTTTCTGCGATATCCATTATTGATTGATTGTTGGTTGCTTAACGTCCAGTGGCAAATATTTCATGCATATTCAGGACGAGAACAAGTTCACAATAAATACAATAGGTGGGTTGTTGTAAAAGAGGCGATATCCATTAAAAAGAGGGACGAAAGATACCAAAGGGACAGTCAAACTCATCAATCTAAAACAAACTGACAACGCCATGGCTGAAAATGAAAAAAGACAAACAGAAAAACAATAGTACACATGACACAACATAGAAAAACTAAAGAATAAACAACACGAACCCCAACAAAAACTAGGGGTGATCTCAGGTGCTCCGGAAGGGTAAGCAGATCCTGCTCCACATGTGGCACCCGTCGTGTTGCTTATGTGATTACAAATCCGGTAAATAGTCTAATTCGGTAGGTCACATTCATGAAAGGGAAGGGGATTGTAGTTACGACGTAAGGAACATATCCGATATCATTTGTGAAACGGTTATTCCATAACGGTCAACCAACTCGTGATGGCGTCCGTAAAATTTACGAAGGGATGATTTCAACTTCACCACTTGGAACTCTTGGTTTAATAGCTTCCTTGTGAGCAGTAACCGTGGCGGCTCGGTACTTTTACATCCCGTTAATGTGTTTGAAATTGATTCTAACAACTTTTGATTTTTTAACCCTGTATGCCAACATTCCCCATGTGAAATTATAAAATTGTTTTGTGTAAACATTGAACGACAAAATTACTGACATATAAATTTTCTGACGTCAAGACACGCGAAGCTATGAATGTGTTTTTAATTTGATGTATGCTTCAGTGCTTTTTTGTAAAATTGTTTATTTTAAGATTGTAAAACAGTGATGACTGCTGTACCCATATTTTGACTACTTTATTTATTATGTCTGTTTTGTTCTCGCACCGTTGTAAATATAACGAAATTTGATTAGACTGTCGTTAAAGTAGGAGGTTAAGCGCTGTAAAACCAGGTTCAATCCACCATTTTCTACATTTGAAAATGCCTGTTCCAAGTCAGGAATATGACAGTTGTCCATTCGTTTGATGCGTTTCGTCATTCGATGTTGCTATGTGATTTGGGACTTTCCGATTGAATTTTATTCGGGAGTTCAGGTGTCATACCACCAATTAAAAGTCCCTATCTGTTCAACCAAATTTTGCAATTTTCACAGCTTTCTAAATATTTTACCTTAAGTTTAACTTCATAGAAACTAGGTATATCCTGAATTGTACAGGTGTCACCTTTCTGCATGCCAATTTTCAACATACATTCAAAATCATATAAGAAAGCAGAGAGCTTCCGAAAGGAGGTACCACTAAAAATAACCCCTGGTTTTCTGGAAATCTTAAATTAGTATACTATGGAGCGCATTAATCCTCAATTTTTAATGCAAACTCATAGACAGGTAAATTTTGGCTCAAAATGGTCTTAATATATTTCTCTTTCAACAAAACTTTCATTTCTGCAAATTTGTTAGTTAGTTTAGGTGAACAATGACATCAAATGCACTTTTTTTTGTCCGAGTAGGCCTACTTTCACATACGTTCTAAATTTGAGGGAGTAATTGGTGGTATGACACCTAAAGAGACAAAAAAGTTGATTAGAAATCTTTTATTTTGCTTTATTCTTAATCCTTAGTCAATTTGTAGTTAAAAACAGCCTATCTGAGCATTATGCGACTTATAATAAAAATTTCACAGCTCAATTTAAACTGACTGTAATGTATGACTTTGATAGAAAATACTTAAAAATTTCATTTTGGGCTACAGGAACATAAACTTTCAATATCAAGATCATTGTTTGCTGATTTTTTCTTGTTTGTTCTACTTCTTTAAAGACTTCCAACAATTTTTGCAATGAATTTAGTAAAAAATCCAAGGTATTGAAGTGTCAAGGAATATTGACCCCCCTTTTTTTCATCTGGTGTCAGTAAAGTACTACAAATTGATCAAAAGTGCAGTCATGGTCATTTAACTGTGTTTATTTACATCAGTTAATAAAATTTAAGATATAAAAATTTCATTTGGAATAATAAATGGTGCTTTTGTGAGGTTCTGCAGTGCTTACATTAGGCTATGCTATCTGCCAAGTACATAGTATGACGCAATGCTATAAGGGGTAAAAATCAAATAATTTCATTAAATCTGCATGACAAAATTTTTTTGGGGGTAGTAAACAACTTATGTTTCAATGTTTAACACCACAGAATAACTTTCTGTGCATTTATAACATTATTTAGGACATTTTTTTATATAAAAGCCTATTGTCAGGATGGGAAAAGCTAAAAATAGGACAAACTCAAGTTTTAGGCTCTAAATTTGCAATATGTGACATTTTGCCCCCAAAAAGATTGAAATGTGGCTACTATTATCTCAAATGATCAGTTCAGACAAAAAAAAAAACAATTGTTTTCTGATTTTGATGTTTCACCGCATTTTGCTTAAAGGTGTCATACCACCAATTAAAAGTCCCTATCTGTTCAACCAAATTTTGCAATTTTCACAGCTTTCTAAATATTTTACCTTAAGTTTAACTTCATAGAAACTAGGTATATCCTGAATTGTACAGGTGTCACCTTTCTGCATGCCAATTTTCAACATACATTCAAAATCATATAAGAAAGCAGAGAGCTTCCGAAAGGAGGTACCACTAAAAATAACCCCTGGTTTTCTGGAAATCTTAAATTAGTATACTATGGAGCGCATTAATCCTCAATTTTTAATGCAAACTCATAGACAGGTAAATTTTGGCTCAAAATGGTCTTAATATATTTCTCTTTCAACAAAACTTTCATTTCTGCAAATTTGTTAGTTAGTTTAGGTGAACAATGACATCAAATGCACTTTTTTTTGTCCGAGTAGGCCTACTTTCACATACGTTCTAAATTTGAGGGAGTAATTGGTGGTATGACACCTTCAGTATTTTTGTGATTTTACTTTTTAGTTGATAATGTAGGTAAACGTTTGCTACGTTTACAAAATATTCTGAATGGTTTAAAGAAAACCGAAAAACAAATATGTGTGTAATGTACCTCAAATTTGTTAACAGTTGTTCACACAATATTACAAATTATTGGACGCAATGTATTGCAGGATCAAACAAAGGAATAGAGCCAGACATGGCATGTTCAATGATTCAAAGACTTGATAATGATGGATATACGGTTGGAACTTTACATGCTGATAATGGTGCTACTACTCAATCAAGACTACATCAGTCAATAATAATAAAAAAAGATGATATAACACATGTGAAGAAAAATCTCTCTAAACGTCGCTTTGGTCTTTCAAAAACCACAAACAGTTAAAGTCAGCAAGAGTCATCCCCTTCAAAGTGAGGTGTTTTATGTGTTCTATTTCAAGACACCAACATTATCTTCAGAGAGAATAACTTTGCGTATAGTGATGTTTTAGATAAAATCGGACACATAAAACTATGTGTGTGTAAGAACGTTCGTCTCGTTATGGGTTCAAAAGGGAGGGATAGTAAAAAAAGAACACGTGGTCCAGTGCTAGACTAATAATCCAAATAAATCATCAACAGAGTTGAGAGATAAACTACCTTCGCTATAAATCAAAATATCAAACAACTTTACTAAAGACGTATTGTCTTTGATAACCTATAAAGAAGTCCAAAATATTTCGACAATATACATACTGAAACAAACAACACCAGTACAACTTTCAATGCTTCTTTAGCATCAAATGTAGAAGATGCTTTTATTTTATCGTCTTTAGATACCAGATTTTCGAACTTTCCAGCCAAACTCCGACAGCATCTACCTCGATGCTGAATACAGTTGAGCCAACGCCTTAAACAGTAGAAGGTACTAGTGCATTTTTACCCAGGGTTTAACTCAAAACTTTTGACGATTCTCTTGTCAATAACAGATTACAATTGTGTCAACAACTCATTGCCGGTGTTCCTAAACAGACAAATAAATGTATTGGGCACAACTGTTTGGAATTGTGGATCCTCAATGCTCTTCAACTTTGTACTTATTTGGTTTTATAAATATTTTGATATAAGCGTCACTGATGAGTCTTATGTAGATAAAACGCGCGTTTGGCGTACTAAGTTATAATCCTGGTACCTTTGATAACTATGCAACTTGCATTCCGACATGAACTGGGTCTGAATAAAAAATTCCGGTCAACCCAAAAAGAATTGATGTTAAACCCCAACTAGATGAATGTCTCTAAAAATTTCGCACCACAAGTTCCAATAATTTCCATTTAAAACCATAAACCTGAACAAGTGCAAATGTCAAAACATAGATATTGATGTTAAACCCCAACTAGATGAATGTTTCGAACATTTTCGGACCACAAAATCCAATATTTTCCATGTAAAACCATAAACTTGAACAAGTGCAATTGTCAAAACATAGATATCCTATTGACGTTTCCGGTGGTGATATGGTATCTCCATACATTCGAACTAATACTATCTCAAATAAAGAAATCTACTTAAACATGCTCCTTCTTCCGAAGTATGAAACATCCAATAACCAAAAGTTTAAATAACGATGATTGTTTAAAACGAACTTTAACAATAAACTTAATGTGTTAAGTATTTCAAAACAGGACAGAAGAATTCGATTCTTACCTATCCCACTTCATCGAAACAAATTTAGAAGAAGACTCTGTAGTAACTAGGGAAGGATGGAAAATACAATAAAACCTAGTTATTAAGAGAATGTTGTATAAAGTTGATGAGGAAATAGAAGAGTGGGAGGTAACTGACGAAATAGGATTTGAAGATGACATTCGTATACATTTCAAAGAGATAAACTAAATTTACCAGATTTGTAATCACATAAGCAACACGACGGGTACCAGATGTGGAGCAGGATCTGCTTACCCTTCCGGAGCACCTGAGATCACCCCTAGTTTTTGGTGTGGTTCGTGTTGTTTATTCTTTAGTTTTCTATGTTGTGTCATGTGTACTATTGTTTTTCTGTTTTTCTGTTTGTCTTTTTCATTTTTAGCCATGGCGTTGTCAGTTTGTTTTAGATTTATGAGTTCGACTGTCCCTTTGGTATCTTTCGTCCCTCTTTTAAAAAAATTTGTTGCTAAGTGGTAATTGTCAATGAGACAAAACAAAATGTAAATTATTATTTAAAATGATTATGTCTTAGTGATAATACGTATCGCAATATTTTATATTATTCTACTTCTTCTTTCATGGTGTAGAATCTGTGTCTACAATACAGAAAGCAAAGAATGCAAAATATACAAGCTCAGGCTCGTCCTGGACATGCAGATTGCAATAGCCAAGGCAGTTGACGAGGAAATTTTTGAAGACATGAAAGCCTCTACTTACTACTCAGTCATGCTTGATGAATCAACTGACCGTACAACAGAAAAAAAAACTTGAATATTATACGTACGTTACATAATATCAAATATGTCTGTAGATTTTTATCTGTTCTTGAACTGTTTGGTGGTACTGCTGTTGCTATATTTACTGCTGTAAAAACGCTTTTTCATATATATGACTTAGATTTTTCAAAGTGTATATCCATATCTACAGATGGTGCTAGTGTAATGACTGGTATGCGGTCAGGTGTAACTATTACGTTTTCAGAGCAAAACTTTTTCATTATTAAGACACATAGTATTGCACACAGGTTACCCTCAGAATCATCACAAGCAGCCAACTCTATTAATTATTTGAAGAAAAAACAGGGTTCTCTTAATGAGGTATACAAATATTATTAACATTCATGATTTGTCTTCCGTCCTTTGACATCATCAGGAAAGAATGTTCAGGTGGATGTTCCTGCTACACTTACTGAATCTTGAATTCATAGGTAGCCATTTCCATCTGGATTTATTTTTTTCTGAAATTCAATTTCCAACTGGACATTATAATTAGTTTGATGATCTAAAAAAAATAGTTCTATCAAATTTTACCAAAAAAATGAGTTATTATTGGTTGGCAAATTTGTTAATTCTAACCAGATGAATTTCTCGAATTTTGTATTTCAACATCAGGCGGTGCTTCTGGTGTAAGCAGTAAGCCAGAAACAACATGAACAATCACCTGATCCCATTGGCGTTAGTTATAACCCCGAATTCAGTTTCTGTAAACATAGTGATTTCTAATCAAACTTGACAAGACCCTCAGATTTATTTAAAATCTGCTAACATAGACTGTAAAAAAGTATACAATGACATTTCAGAATTTGTTTCATATGATATAGATGGACCAGAACGTCTTAGGAGCGCTTTGATTCAACAGTAATTTCAAATCCAAACGAAAGGAGGCAACCGTAATTGAAAATGAAGCAGAAGTAATTCCATATATCGGAACTCAACAATCTCAATCATCAACCCAGAAACGGAGGCTATTCCTTTAAACAACATGTGTAATGCGTTCGTCTCATTTTTACGGGTCTATGTAATATAATTACCATAAAACAGATATTTCAGGGGGACTTGTTTTTAAATCTGGCCCTTTAAGACCAAATATTGAGTCCCTGTCTCTGTGGTCTAGGGCAAATTTGTATATCATGTACAAATTACTTAGCACAAGAGAACTGACACACTCAGGACTATGTATCCTATACAAAAACAGGAACTTGCCACGTATATCCTTTCAGATCAGTGTGTGGCTATTGATGAAACATGGTAGATTTATACCACTAATTAATTGCGAGTGTGTCAGAGGAGGCTTCCGTTGTCTCAGAAAAATATTGCAAAGAACGAATCGGAGTCAACCAGGAACAAGGCCAGCAATTTTTTTGAATAGCACAAAATATGTAGTGCTAATTATTCACAAATTAGAACTTTTTATAGTCTAAGATGGATGACAAATAAGATATTGTGGATTAAAAACGTGAGCGAACACATACTGAAAATGGACTAGAATATACATTCACTTCGAAATATTAGTAGGCTGAAAGATCAAGACTGATTAAGGTCTTAACTGTAACACGTAATGATTTGCAAACACTGAAGTAACCAATCAACAGACCCAAATGACGTAAAACCTACATATTGTAAGTGGTTAGAATATGAGGAACTATTAAATATTCATGATCAGTATCAAAAGCTCACTGAAAACCCTAGTGAAAAACAACTTGACGATGCATGGTTTCAAGAAAGAAACGGATTAATATAAGCTAACAACTTGTTTCCAGATCCTATTAATTATTAACTTGTATTAATATATAAATGCCAATGTTTGTATATTACTTGAAATGAATTTAATTAATAAAATATGTTTACACTAAGAAAGACATGGTACATTATCTCTTCGAAACAATCGGCACAGCAGTGGTTTTCTGTGAACAGTCAGAAGCCAGTTCGATCTCTAAGATCTCATAGAAGTTCTAGATCCGTTAGTTCTAGAAGAAGTTCCTATTCTGGTCAAATAGTGATGGCAACACTTAATGGTCAATTATGTTAGAAGAACACAAAATTAAAATGTACTGGTGTAGAGGTGTTTTGGAGATGACACCAATGGTTTGTGCTGGCTCAACTGTACATTTGTGTAATTTTGTTCATCAAGACTACACAGGGGTCAACAAAATTCTACTATTCAACCTCCGTATCAAGACAAATATGAGAGAGATATTTGGTTATGATAGAATGCATATTTGCAATATTTTTAACATCCAAACGGTTGTGTTAAACCTTACTGCCCGATACGCCCACGTTTATAAGTTATATAAAATTCAAGAGATAAGATCTAAAGATTAGATCAAATCTGCATGACGATGAACTCAGATTGGGGATAAGTTGTTTATTGATTTGAAAAGATCCGGGCTCTATTATGCATGTATTGTCTTATTTAATGAACAAATGTTTGTGTATAAACAGTTTTATTATTTTTCATATGGATTCTGTTTGGTTTAAGCCTTTTGGCAATAATAGGATTCACATTCTTGACTTCCCATATCGATATGCAGGTGGTACAATTATTGTGTAAAGCTACACAACCTATAAATGGAAAAGAAAATAGTTGTAGTAAAAGTTTATATTAATGACTATCAACATATATATAAAAAAAAATGCGAGACATTTCAGCGTGTGAACTCCATTTATCCTAACCTCTTTCCGGTTCAAACCAAATGGCGTGGGTTAAAGTTGTAACGTTTTGCTTAATATCTCTTTCAACTACAAATGATCAGTGTCAGTGTGTCACATCTTCAGCCGTTTGCTTTTGCAACAAGGCAGTTGATGTGAGGGAAGTGGTGATAGAGCAAGTTATGTCTGAAAGTTGTGATTGTATTATCCATCTCGTCGATTACAGTGAGCCCCTGCTGTGGCAAACATGTATATGCACTGAACTTGTTAGGAGTTTAAACTACTTCAGAATCCATTTTAACCGCAATAGTATGTTTTATACTTGTAACAGTCCCATGTTATATCTCTATGAGATGAAACATAGATATCATATCTTGGAATCAGTATATTAACAAATAAAATTATCTATGCCAAGAAAAGGTCTGACACCACCAACTGCATATCGTCAGTTTGGCCATAGTCTTTTGTCAGGAGGCATTGTTATTGTTAAAGAGGACATTCAACATCCACGAATTCCCATTTATTATATGTCATTGATATAATGATTATTTATTTTTACAAGAGTAATAATACTCTATGAGATATTCGCCCTTATTCATATAATAAAATTTGTAGCTGCTTACATCAGTCCTACTGTTTAAATAACTGTCATACAACATCCACGAATTCCTTTCAATTAAATGTCATTAGTATATAGATTAATTATACTTATTGTATTCACCCTTTTCATAATATCAAATTTGGAACGGCTTACATGTGGATGTTGAATATTATGTTATTTTTTTTAACATTCTCATCTCATTATTGTTGCTTAATCGATTGGATGTGTCAGACTGAAACAATCCTCAAGAAAATGAACAAATTGTCTCTATCGAAGAAAGCCGCCGAGGAAATTCCAGGCAAGAAGAAGGGCACTGTCAGCTCATGCCAGGCGTTTGGAAAAAATGCTTCTGAAGATGACGTGTTGGACTTTTCTCTGAATGTTTTAGAAATTAAACCCGTCGTCGATGTGCTTATCAAGAGAGAAGAGAAACCCAGCGATTATTTCGCTTGCGTAATTTCATCAGCAGTAAACATCAGTTTATTTCTACATTCAGGTTGTTGAAGTAATTGATGGGGAACCTTATATATCCATTTTGAAAGATATGAAGGATAGTGAACTCAAACAGTGGCCTGATAAAGCAGATCTTTCATTGGTGGAGCCATCCATAATAACCGATATTTTAAATTGCCAGAAACTGTTTAAAGTGGCAGAAGACTACTGCTCAAATTCAATTGAATATGGTTAGTGCTATTGTCGTGCGATTTTAGACTGCTACTTATTTTAATCATGTTGAAAGCATAGTTTTATAACTAAATGATTTTTTGTATCCGTTAAAGTTTCTTGTGTGCAATGTGTAATTATTAAGAAAGTTACAAAATGTATGTTAGTAACTTTAGTGCTTGTCCGACATAAAAGTGCAATTTGTTGCGAAAAAGCCATCAGTATTGGTCCCTATTAATCACTTGAGACGGTACTTCTTTAGCCCAGTCATCACTAGTACTCTGACAAAAAAAAGTCCCAGGAATAAGACGAGTTAAAGGGAACACAACTTTTACTTTGCTCCAACCAGGTCTAGATCTTCACGACGATAATGATGAAAATCGAGAAAAAAGTAATTCTGAAATTGATTTTCCATGTGTCAATCCTGCTACTAGTATTGGAGATGATATAGATAAAAAAAAATGTATGGATTGCTGTTGCTTTCGAGAACACCTGGTATCCAGGTCTTGTAGACATAATTGAAGCCGATGGATTACTCGTAAACTTCATGCATCCTTATCCTTTAGAAAGAAATAAGTTTCAATGGCCAAGAAAGTTAGATTTAATGAAAGTGGGAAAAAAGTTTGTGTTGTTTGTATGTTTACCTTACACGTTTTCAACGGGGCGAAAAACATTATTTGAAGAACTCAAACTTGGTTTGAAATTATATTTAAATTTAAAAAAAAAAACATATATTTTTGAATACACGTATCAGATCCAGTGTCTGTCTTACTTTTATAATTCCAGTATCGCATATATGTGTATGCACTTCAAGAACCAGAATATTCTATATGTCAAAACAATATGCATCATTACATAGTGTAGTAATAATGCTAACTCAAGTTTTTTTTTCAAAGACCATTGGCTTGAATATACACAGAAGGTTGGATATTTACTTTGCATCTAACCAGTATTTTCTAGTAAGTATGTTTTTTTTATCATATAAAGAAGGTGATAATCGTGATTATCCACATAAATTTTCTTTTAAATTTTATATGCGCCAAAACTGGCATTCTTGGACTTCTGTTAATAACGCAAACGTTATAATTTGTGAATCAATCATCGTCAAATCATGTAATTGTTGTAAAAATTGCCTTTAATTTTTAATTTATTTTTATACTTTTATCTGATTTTTATGCATGTCGAACGGTTGTTTTACCTATTAAACCTTCTTAATTAAAGCTTTTACAATGTATGTAACAGTAGCTGTTAACATGTTTATAAAAAAAAATAAGAATAAGTTAACATGAATAATTTGTATATTATTCATATTATCTATTTTCCTAGTAGGTATTCCATGGTTATAAAATTTTAAAATTCAAATATTTTAAGACCTTTTTAATGTTTTAATTTTACGTTATATTTACACTATAATAGTGTACTAAAGTTTGGTTCAAAAATACTATTTGAATACGACCCGAAGATATAACAAGACTGAAATTTAGCTCAAGGCAGCGTGAGTTGTTATGGTATAAAAGGATGAAAAGTAGACGGGGTAAAACAATGGCGATTTGAATGCTTACATTACGCATTTTCAGCCCTCGGAATAGGCAGAAATGATTGGTGTGTTCCAGGTTAGAAACCAGACACACTAGCATGTAAAATTGTGGAGTGATATTCCCAAACAATTCAACTTAATTAATAGGTTGTTGTATGTGAACTTTTAACAACAACTTAACCTTGGAATATTACAGCAGGTCACCACGAGAATAAAAGGTAAACATTTATCCTGGTTGATGACAAACAGATTTTTAAAATATTTAAGGCTGATTGCAAGTACATTAGTCTGCATTAGGAATGAAAACATATTATTATTATTATTAAAACATATTATAGAAGTTTACGTCTTAATTGCAGGTAGATTTCTTAGTCACGTTAGGCGGAAACGGTATTGGCGATATTGTCAGAAAAGTTTGCCGGATATTAGCTGGTTATAGCCATAGCCAAAGTTTAATTTGAAGAGGGAAAAAGTCACTCCAGACAGACGGGCTGTACAAAATTATAATCGGTAAGTAGTAAACAATAGTGTAATCAACTCCTTGTTCGACAACACAGACATTTGGAGGGTATCTTACAGAAATCGGACTAATCACATGTCATAACATCATTTAAACATTCACAATTCAGAATAATATGTAAACAACTTGTAAACGTATAACAAAATGAATATCGACATTTTTAACAAGAAGGTATTTACATAACCTTATGAAATGTGATATGTTGTTGTTACAATTTTTATAGATTGTTATGAGTTAAACGTGAAATTGTGGACATAGATGATTAGAAAATAATTACATGTCAAAGATTTTGTCTGAACATTTCAGAATCTTCATGTTGTCAACCAGTAGAAACCCGGTACAAGGTAATAAATATTATTTGACCACAACGGAATTAAGTTGAGACTAGTTTTAGTGCTCCAACAGTGATCAAATGGTGATTACAGACAACATTTGACGATGAATCATTGTTTCTTGGATACAGAGAGTGTCAATGTCATTTTCAAATTGCCGATATCAGATTTTCTTGGTTGCAATGGGGTTTTGTAAATAACGAACTAACTTCAAATACATGAAGTTCAAGATACTAAACAATATCATGGTTCCTGTCTAGTTTTCTTTATTATTGTAAAATACCTTTACTCATGGCAATCGGTCTCCAAAAATCATTCATGTCACATATAAAGGAAAATATATTTGTCACTCTCGGTCTTCTACCGTACTTACTTTATGAAAACTATTGTTCAGTTTACGTCTAAATTGACAGACCGTGCAAGGAATGTAGAGCCAGTGAAGGTCGTTTAAATTTCTGTCAATAGCATGATCTTTATTGTCATCGCAGTAGATCTATACGATAATCTAAACCTAATCTATATTACCTGGTATTATTGAAATTATCAGAAAACAAACAACGTCAATATTTTTTTCCGGTATTAAAATTCTTTTGTCACCTTAGGTCTTCCAAAATCGTCCCTAAATGTAATAACGTACAATTCCCTTTCTATAAAAGAGGTTTTACATTAATGATATATTAATATAGGTCTGCTTAACAATTGCATTTGTAGAAATTTGTGATTGAATTGCTGTAATTATTTGATACTATAAACGTCAATATTCTTTTATTCATTATCGGCATGAGAATTCTTTTGTCTGATCATTACACGACAAAATATTATTGTCATCTTTAGTCTGCTTACACCGTACTTACTTTTATAATAATGTAAGGTTTCTATTGTAAATTAACCGACCGTGCATGGGCTGTATAGCCAGTCAAGGTCGTTAAGTACTACAATGTGTTTGTTGTAATTCATCTGTGTTAAACATGCCGGCGAGAGTGGACGTTAGCTTGTGAGCTACATTATGATATTAAAGTGTTCACCCGGATAAATTTTTCAGAAAGGGTACATTTAAAGTTTGCCCGATGCTTTTACCCATATGGGCTGAAGGCATACATAAATCAACATAATAATTTTACGATATATCATACAAAACTAAACAATAAAAGAACAAAAATATTCATATAATGACTGAATAAATAGTCAACGATCATACAGGGCGATGGATATTTATAGTTATTTAATGGTGATGTTGTACCCTTTTGACTTGTTATTTATATATATATGTGATGCAGTTGATGAGTCCACCCTCCTCGGTGACCATGACTTTTAACAAATGGAGCAGCATACTGCATAATTGACGGACACAAAAGACACTAAACCAATGTATCCGAATTATCCTTATTAGCTATATCGGAATAGATATTTCTAAATAGAAGTGCATTAATTTCATGTAAATATTTATTCAATGTCAGAGGCGGATCATGAAATTTTTAAGTTGGGGCCCACTTACTTGACTAATTGGGGACCCGCTCCTGTCACGCTTTTGTTGATTCCCTACATTAAGCAACCAATTCTGTCCTGAAAAGGGAGGGAGGCAGCGGCTGTCGCCCTTTAAATCCACCTCAGAATGGGAGGTTACTTTTTTACAGTAGAAAATGCCATTTTAAGGGAGATAATAAAAAGTCTGAAATGAATTTATATTAAATTTGTCATTAAATCAAACCAATCAAGAACCAGTCATAATTTGTCCAAACATAAAATGAAAGCAGAATTGAGAATGAAAATTGGTAATGTGTCAATGAGACAACAACCACACCAATAAGCATTACACAGCCCGAGGCCACTAATTAGTCTGTAACTCCGCAAGAAAATTATACACCGGAGGCAGGCTTCAGCTGACCCTTAAACATATATTTTTCTAGTTCAGTGAATAGAGATGTCACACTTGACTGAAAAGAGCGAGTAAGGTGGGTGTTACCATGAACTCTCATAACTATGGTAATTTAAGAGGGGCTTCGTGTAATTCTTAGTTCGTAAAACCTTTCATTCATCCCCATCATATTTCACACCTATCGAGGATTTGATTCACATTTATTGATTGAAGCTTCTGGAATATTTAAATATCCAATATACCCTCATTTTCCAGTGGCAGTCCAAAGTAGTATAGTACTTGAGCGAGTCCGGCGCACCCCCCTCCCCCCCAAAAAAAAATTTTGACCCCTAAAAATACCCTCATTTCAAGTAAAAAAAGCCCTAAATTTTCATAAAAAAAGCAAAAAACACCAAAATTTTCTTACTCCCAAAATTTTTTTTTTACTTTTTTATAAAAAAAACCTTAAAACACCCAAAAAACAACAACAAAAAAATTCAAATAAAAAAAAATAATTAAAAAAAAAGCCGGGAGAACTGGCAGAGAGAATTTTGTGGGATTTAAGAGGGAAAAAAATCAATTTTTACTTTAATTTAAAAATGAAACAACCTACAGCTCCTGATTTATATCCAGAATTACCTATAGAAGATGGACAAAATTATAGACTACAAAAAATAACAGAAATAGAAAAAAACATTAATAAATGAGAGAGATAATCGTAAATCACTATACAAGAAATATAAACGCGGAGTTAATGCTACTGATGGTGTTCAGGAAAAGCTGTTTTAAAGTTCTCTTTTTGATTTACAAATATTGTTTGATTTACAAGATTTGTTTTAAATTGATGATCTTTTTTAGAATATTTAATACCTGGATTATATGATGCATTAGGATTATATTTAAATTCTTTTGTTATCATTTTCTTATATTAAAAATGTATCATACTATTTCAAATATTGATAAGAACAATACTTAAATAACAGAAATGGAAATAAACGTATTGGTTTGAAATTTATAAGATATAGTATAGGTTGGTATAATGTTTATCATGGGTTTATAAGGAAAACCGGAGAGACACAGCAAAGGCTTATGGATGGTTATTATAGTTTTCAACAAATAGTGGATGAATTTCAAAAAGAAAATATTGTATTATCCGTAAATGAAACAAATGGTATCGCTTCATTAAACACTCCTACTGAGTTAAAGATAAGTAAGAATTTGGGAAATATGTTAGGATTTAATAATAAACGTAAATTCGAACCTAATGAATTACATTATGGAAACAAATTTGTAGATTTTGCTATCCATAAATCATTATATATCCATTTGGAACAAGTTAGCACTTCTTATAATTATCTTGATGGTAAGCCGAGTACAGTATTGGCTGTTATTCCAGTCGAGAATAAAGAGTTTGGTGAAGTTGTAACAGCGAGATTTGAGCATCCGGAATATAAGTGTTTGGTGAATGATGTTATAACAGAATTGAAATTAGAAATAAGAGATGAAAATAATAACAAGATAATTAATCATTTACCAATTAATTGTGTTTTAGAAGTTATATAATTTATTTAATAAAATGAGCATACTTGGTGTCAAGAAAATCGTAGAAAAAGAAATATTAAATATGAATAGTGAGCTTCGAACAATGGATACTAAGGATAGAGATTTACGCCGGAGTGTCGCTACCCTAACCATCAGAGTTTTAAATATTGAAAATATAGTTTGTAATATTGAAAATAAACCAGACAGAAAAACAATAAGTATAAATGCTGGAATTGATGGTCCAATACATACAAATCAAAAGTTTTATTTTGGTGATGGTGGTGGTGGTTATTATGTAATGAACTTTCCAGGACAAATATTGGGTATTAGTTTAGTAAGTTTGAAAACAAACACAGATGATATAGCCGTTATGATGACTGTTAATAATAAGCCATATGGTTACGGAATAAGTTTGGGTGGTGGTGTCACACACGGTTATCATAACTTTGATACACCTTTTGAAGTTAAGGCTGGAGATATAATAGGTTTTGTTAGTAAGAGTGATAATTACACCTTTTGAAGTTAAGGCTGGAGATATAATAGGTTTTGTTAGTAAGAGTGATAATTCTGCATGTATCAATACTCTAGTATCACCGGTAATTGAATTATTTTTATAACAAATTTAATCCTTAAAAATGTCGGCATACGGAAACAATAAATCCTTACATAAAAATGAGAGAACCTCGTGGTGTGAAAGGTATTCGTCAAAGTGTAGTAATAACTAATAATGCTTCAACTATTGATCAACAAAATCAACAGCTATTAGTGAGATTCCCCAATCTAAGCAATAATGATGTTATTGTTCCTGGAACAACCAGATTGGCATTCGAAATAGAACTCACATCTACAGACGACAATACAACTATATATCAAAACATAGGAAGAGCAATAGTTAAAAAAAACAACAATTCGTATAAGTGAAAATGAAATTATGTCAATTGATGATAGTGATATTTATCATTGTTGTGTTGATTTATGGAAATCTACATCTGAACGTGTATATATGGCATACCAAGGTATTGGTGAAACAAACATGTTAAAACACAGAGTTGGCGCGGATAATAAAACAGCAGACACAGGCGATGAAGCAATTGCAACTGCATATGGTACAAGATTTTGTATCCCACTTGATTTTGAACTGTTAGAAACTCGTATGCCTTTTTATCAAGCAGGTCTTGGTGATAGACTTGAATGTGAACTTACATTTAATAATTATAGCAATGTTATTAAATCAACAGATACATCTGCAAGTTATACAATCAAAAACATTTGTTTAGAATTTGATATGGTTACTGATGCAGAATTAGCAAGACAGATAAGACAACAAGTTGATGGTAAGATGGTTATTTTGTACGATAGAATACTAAGACATAGAAAAATAACCAAAAACAAATCTGATACATTGTGGAATATCAATTTAAATGTTCCAGCTAGAAGTATGAAAGGAATTCTAATGTTGTTCGAAGATCCTGAAAGAACAAGTACCGAAACTTATTATAATTCTAACATAACAAAAGTAGAAATGACAATAGAAGGTGTTCCAAATCAACTATACAGTCAAGGAATGAAAGCATATCAACAGTGGGATGAAATAAATTAATTCTTTGCTTTAAATTCAAAAAGAAATAAAACAACAGAAGCCGTTTTAAAAGATGTATGTTTCTCTTATACAACATTAGAAAAATATTTAACAGATAATTTTGCATTATGGTTAGATTTACGTTCAACAGATGATAACTCATTACACGGTTCAGGAAGAAAAAATGAAAATGCCTCTGAAGGTATTACCATCCAAATAACGAAAAAGGTAGGAGCAGATGAATCAATAAATATTTATCTGTTTGTTATACAAGATGCACAAATTAATTTTGAAGATGGAAGATTTAAAGAAGTTAATTACTAGGAATTACTGTCTTGACGAACAAGTTCTATTATCCTATTCTTTTCAGAAATTAATTCACTTCTCTTTATTTCCAATGTAGTCTTTTCTTCATTCTCACAGGTTCTTTTTGTTATCAATTTTTTTAGCTTAGTCTTTGCACTAACTTTTTGTCTTATTAATCGTAGCCAAATCTGTCTCTTGTTTTTTTCAATTCTTTTCTCATGGAATAGACTTCAATGAAAGGTAGTCCAACAGTAGAAAACCTTAGCATGTATGGTCTCAGCAAACGTGATATCTCCATCAGTTTACGGGAATATGAAGATGAGATTCCGATATTCTGTTTCAACCAATCCTCCCATTTTTGCCCTTGCAGTCCACTTTCCTTTTCTTTCGCATAGAGTTCAAAGGTGACATCTAAAAGGTAACCATACTGCAGATTGAAACACATGCTAGTAGCCTCTTGTCTTTGAATTTGTCTATATCCTTCTTGCAGCTTTGCAACGGCGATGTCTGGGGTCGTTATGTCACTTGCAGAAAAGATAAAGACTTCTTTTCTTGCAGTTTTGGTTACATCTATCTCTTTTGTTATCAAGTACTGGTGAAGTTCTTCCGGTGTCATCATCTTTCGCATTTTTGCTTGCTCTCCATACAAAGATAACAGCTTTCTTTTTGGAAGAGAAGGAAACTTAGGTAGTTTTTTACTTTATGCGGGTCCTTCTGTGTGTATTCTCTTTACAATATTAACACAGGTTGTAAAGTAAGACAAATTTTCAGAAAGAATGGAAAGTTGATCTGCACTCCATTCACTTTGCTGATCCATATCTTTAGAAAGAATTAAACTGCTCTGCTCTGAATAATCCAACAGGTTTTGATGCACTGCTTGTGATTCACTAATGCCCTGTTCTAATTCCTGTGCAGTAGGACTACCTAACAATTCTTCTTCTTGAGAGGAAGAAATACTGGCCGACATGAAAAACCACAACACACTAAAAAGCACACACGTTTTCTCATCACTGATAATTTAAAACGAAAAGAACGCACCAGTCTTCTATATGTTTACATGTGATGACAACATTGTCTAGGCAACATGTAAACATACTATTGACAACCATGTAAATATTTCCAATGATCGATTTAGTCTATTTAAAGTTTTAAGGTTTTTTTTTATAAAAAGTAAAAAAAAAAATTTTTTTGGGAGTAAGAAAATTTTGGTGTTTTTTTGGGTGTTTTTTGCTTTTTTTATGAAAATTTAGGGCTTTTTTACTTGAAATGAGGGTATTTTTAGGGGTTATTTTTTTTTTGGGGGGGGGGGTGCGCTGGACTCGCTCAAGTACTATTTTACTGTCCAAATCTCCCCGACCATCATCCCGAATGGCCTCTATTATGACAAGACCTACCTATTGTATTTATTATTACATTGTTCTCGTCCTGAATATGCATGAAATATTTGCACTGAACGTTAAACAACCAACAACCAATCAATCAATCATTTATCCCCATCTTTTTTCACACCCTTCGAGGATATGATTCACATTTATTGATTGAAGCTACTGGAATATTTAAAGGCAAGAAAATCAAATGCTGTTCAAACAGCATGGAAAAACATTTCCATCTCAGTTGGAAATTTTAGATTTTTGGCTACTATCATTATATGTCTGAAAGCTGAGAATATTTGGTAGATTATTAAGAAATTGATGGGTTCACTCATTTCCAACAACTTTACGTGTTGTAGGTAGACATTGAATATGGTACTTGCACGACTCGCACAACTCTTATCCCCTAGCACCTTTACTTAAAAATGTAACGGATGATGAACAATCAAGCTAAAGCAAAATTCTGTATCGTAATCTATATAGTCAGCACTAAAAACGACAATTATGTCACACATTACCGATATTTACAATTGGACACAAACTTGGAAATAAAAATAATGAAAGTTCATAGAATGTTGAAATTTTATCAGTCTCCTAATATCCAATGCAACATACCTAGAAAGTAGGAGGCAAGGAATGATTTTGGCTACTTATATAAAGAAGTATATTGTCTATTCGTCTTTGTGTTGTCTATATATATAAAAACAGAGGATATGAATTATTCATAAAATGTATCTCTATTTTTCCCGAAACTGTTGTAGATGTTGGAAAAATTCTAGGGGGTTAATATTTCCCTCTGTTGACACAATCTGTCTCTTCGGTTGGGATTCGTCCCCAACCGTGTCGTGCTGTCTTTTTTCCCCTGGTGTTGATAATGGTTTGGCAATGTAGGGTGGTGGTGGTGGGGTGAACGTTTGTTCCTTTGGTTGTTGTTGTTGGTCCTTAAAAATTATACAAAAAAAACAACATTACACCAGTTGTTAGAAAAAATAACTAAAAAGTTGAAGAGATGAAAAAGAAGGACCTTTGAACAGTACCATAATGTTTCTTAACCTACCTCAAATTGAGAATGTAGCTGCTCCAACACATTCTGCATTTAAGCCATCTCGATGAATTCATCCCAGCCTAGGGAATATATGCCTGTGTTGCGTGGGTTATTATTGTATAAGTCCACATAAACATATCCATTAGCTTTTGTTCAAACAAGTGCCATGTTTCTTCTCACCTCCAAATTCCCCTTTATGCTGTTTTTTTTTTTGGCAGAATGAGTATTGCTCCATATTCGTTCGGTTGGATTAAATCGTTTTGGTAAAATGTATCAAACACTTTCATATTTATATCCTTTACTAGTATTTGATTTGCTAGCTGATTATAGAAAAGAAGACCACCTCCTTGTGGTTGGTTCTGGACAAAGTGCTTGATGGAGAAAAAAATGATTAGCCCGTTTAATCAGATCCTCTGAAACCACACAGCAGAATTTCATGAAATGTTGTAGATAATAAGGACATACTATGTAGATGTGCATATTATTATTCAATATTTTTTTCTTACACTTATTTAATTTCTCCAATGACAATGTGGGGTATGTGAGCGTGCTCACTAAGGTTATTTAATTCACCACTTACCTGCATCTCATCCTCCTCCTCTCCCACTTTTTGATTCCATGGGGGCTGGTTTAGGAATGTGTCAGCCATTCCAGTTCTGTAAATTAAAAAATAAAAAAAAAATATTTATATTTATTCTAGGAAGCAGAACGGAGCTTATTTATCAATTCTATAGAAGACTTCGACAAATGTATGATGATATGCAAAACCCACTACGGTTATAAATGCAACACCTGCACCACTCCCACCTGTTATCAATGGACCACCCGCACCACTTCCATCTGTTATCAATGGACCACCGGCACGCCTTCCACCCGTAATAAATGGACCACCGGCACCACTCCCACCTGTTATATATGGACCACCTGCACCACTCCCACCTATTATAAATGGACCACCTGCACCACTTGCACCTGTTATCAATGGACCTCTGGGACCACTCCCACCTGTTATCAATGGAGCACCTGCACCACCATCAAGCACCACTGAGGCGTTCAAATAGACAGAAGAATAAACCGGATTATTATCATATGTAAAAAAAACATAACTAACCTTTTTTCAAAATTTTGTTGCACATCTGAAGAATGCAAGTATTTTGTACTCTTTCAACCAAAACTTTTAATCCTATAAGTGCTGTGTTATCTCCATAGTATAGGAGGCCCTCCGACTTATTAATGTTCCCATGTAAAATGGTGTGGTAAAGTTATACTCGAAATTAATGCCATCTGCTTCCTACTGTCCAGGTCAATGGTACAGTTAAGACATGGAATCTTCCTGTAATCTACCCATCTCAGATTTGGCATCTTTTCTAATTCGCTAGAGACTTTCATAGAGAGATCCATTTTAATTTTAATTTAAAGAAGTATAGTTGTATCTGTTAATATAAGCAAAAATGTGATCTGTATATGGGAGGGGTACGGTATCTATACTTATGTAAAAAAAAAAGTAACCCACCTTTTTAATTTTTTTTTGCACATCTGAAGAATGCTAGTATTTTGCACTCTTTCAACCAAAACTTTCAGTCCTATAAGTGCTGTGTTATCTCCATAGTATAGGAGGTCCCATGTAAAATGGTGTGGTAAAGCTTAATCACCATTTTACCGAAATTGGTATTATCAATTATCATTGAAAGTTATTAGAAAAGGAAAAGCGGACTGCAAAGGGGGTTGCTAAATGTGCTATTGATAAACAAATACGACATATTCATTATAAACAATGCTTAGTTGATAACACGATGACAATAAATGATATGGATTTAATACGAAGTGAAAATCATACTTTATACATTAATAATGTTCGAAAAGTTGGTTTATGTAACTTTGATGATAAAAGGTTTCGGAAAAACTCAATTAACAGTTATTCATATGGACATTTTAGAATACCAAATGTAAACAAATGTTGTTCGATCTATTGTTAAAACATTTATAAATAAAAAGTATATTGTCTATACGTCTTTTGTCGCCTATATTCTACATATAAAAACAACTATTTTCCCTCAAACTGCTGCAATTGTTGGAAAAAATCAAGAGGGTTAAAATTTCCCTCTGTTGCAACAATCTGCCTCTTCGGTTTTGGTTCGTCCCCAACCGCGTCTTGCTGTCTTTTTCCCCCTGGTGTTACTATTGGCGTGGCAATGAAGGGTGGTGGTGGTGTTGGCGGGGTGAACATCTGTTCTTTTGGTTGTTGTTGTGGGTCCTTAAAAATTAAAAAAAAAAAACATCACATCAGTTGTTAGAAAAAAAATAACTAAAAAGTTGAAGAGATGAAAAAAGAAGGACCTTCGAGCAGTACCACATTACACCTTAACAAAATACAAAACTTACCTCAAATTGTGAATGTAGCTGCTCCAACATATTTCGCATCGACGTCATCTCAATGAATTCATCCCACCCTAGGGAACACCTGCCTGGGTTGCGCGGGTTATTGTTGTACAAGTTAACATAATAGAAACCGTTAACTTTTGTCAAAACAAGAGCCATGTTTCTACCAAACATGGTTCTCATCTCTAAATTCCCCTTCATGCTGTTCTTTTTGGCGAATGCGTATTGATCCATAGTTCTGTTGATTCAAATTGTTTTGGTAAAGTGTATCAAACACTGTCATATTTATACCCCTTCTTTGATTCACTAGTTGATTATAGTCATAGAAAAGAAGACCACCTTCTAGTGGTTCTAGACAAAGTGCTCGATGGGAAAAAAAAGATAAGTACGTTTTGTTAATTAATATGAGCTTAGCTGCTTCTGATTTTCACTTGATCTGGGTTTTTTTTTTAAGAAAATACAATCAATTTGCGTGATGGGTTTGATTTTCCGATTGTACCGCCACTTGTAGGACAAAGTGTTCGATGAAAACCAAAAGATAATTTAGTTTTATCAATCAATTTGAGTTCAGATGATTTTGAGATTTTGAGAAATATAGTCGAGGTGTGTGACGAGTTTGCTTTCTTTGATTTTATCAATACTTGAGAGATGAAATGTTTGATGAAAACCAAAGATAAGTTAGTTTTATCAACCGAGTACATGTTAGATTCTTTCTTTTTCTGATTTCAAGACAAAGTGCTCAATGAAAACCAAAAAGATTGATCAATTCTATCAACCGAGTACATGTTAGATGCTTCTGATTATCAGTTAATCACGCTTTGAAATTTGAGAAAATATGATTGAGGTTTGCGATGCTCTTTTTTCAGATTTTATCAGTATGCTCAATGAATATCTATAATGATAGACATGCTCCTTATCAAAGTTTGGAGACATGTTTTCTCAATATCTAGTGTTCTAACTATTAAGACCTTCACAATTTATAGTGCATTGTGTTCCATTGTTTGTGGTGTTTTGTTAACCGCTCGGTGCAAACTAGTAAAACACAGAAGTCAAGGGCACAGTGTGTCCAACAACCCAATGATTCACTTAAATTTAGAAGTACACAAATGTTTTTCATCGTTGTTACATGAATTGATGGTATTTATAATATATCGGGTATAATTGAATAAATATCGTCAGTTTCAACACTTTATTTCCAATAAATAAATAATGTGGTAACAAACAGTGTTTGAATATACTGATCATAATTTCATCATATGTATTTTCCTGGGGTATAGAAATATGGTCACTTGGTCTTCTCCCGACCGGCAGTAAAACGCTTGCTGGAGTGGGGCGTCCGTTTGGCTGTGCGGGATGTATCAAGTTCGCAGTCACGTCCGTCAGAAGGGGACGTTAAATCCGATGCCTCGTGTAAAGAGAGTGCCACGCTATTTGCACGTTAAGAACCCTTGCAACAACTCTTTGAGGGGTCCGTAGGTGGCCTGTTGCAAGGCAAAATTTCTGTCCCTATCCAATATACCCTCATTTTCCAGTGGCAGTCCAAATTTCCCCGACCATCATCCTAGATGGCCTCTATTACAACAACCTACCTATTGTATTTATTGTGAACTTGTTCTCGTCCTGAATATGCATGAAATATTTGCCACTGGACGTTAAGCAACCAACAATCAATCAATCATATGTATTTTCAAAAAACTGTTCAAATACACTTTTCACGATGACTGTACCGTATTTTCTACCAAAAGTTTTTAAACGATAGTTTCACGATGACCACACTGTACATAATACAACAATTGTTCCCCTTTGAACAGTGATCACATTTTTACCGTATAGTGTATGGGAGCTAACTCTATCATCCTAATTATACAACCGTACAACCATTCGTCACCATTCGGTCGATTCCGTAGGATTGCCGATTGAATGGACTTACGTAAAACAATCCCACAATGCATTTCACCTGCGACTGTAACTTATGTAAGAAATATGGCTGCTTTTGTTGTGATCCGAATTTGCTTTTTGTTTATGTTCATGCTTGGTGGTGTTGAGAGTCGTTTTGATGTACGGGATTGTGAGAAGAAGTATAGTATTGATTTTGTGTTGGAGGAATACAGCTGCAAGTTTCAAGGAGATGGACTTTACACCTATGAGGGTGTAAAGGACAACATCATCAAGATAAAATTTGACAGGTTAACAGAGAAATCTTTTCTCTTCATTGATGGAGATGTTGGCGTTGTAGAAATTTTGGGAGGAGACATCAGCTGTCCATCAGTGAGATGTACCTCGAAGGAAACAGAAATTTGGATCAACACACTGAAATGTGTAAGATTTTCACAAAATTTGCACTCATGCGTTGCAGTGGGGGTCTTATTCTAAACAAAAATCAAATCTTTACCAATCTTCAATGACGCCACTTTTTGGGTTACAAAATTACCATGATGTAAAAGTTTAAAGTTCTTGAAACTTTTTCTTTTCAAAGACAGATCAATAGATCCTTTCATGCTATGATCAATGATAGATTCTAACCCGACAACATGTACTACAAAATGTACATTTATATATTGAAACCATCTCCAAGACTCTCTGATGAAGACCATTTTTAAGCTATAATTGTTTACTTGTTATGACTTGAATAATAGTCACATATATTCCAGCACACACGTTCAGCATACACAAGTTTGTTTTTTTCAACAAAGGGGATTTAGATACAGAGTTATAAGAAGTTGTCTCATTGGCACTCGTATCACCTCTTATTGATATCTATATAGTTTTGAAATATTTAATATAGCATTGTGTTACCAATATAAAAAAAGCCTCCTTTATTGACAAGATCGAGACTTTTCTAAATATATGATCATGTTTTATTCATGCTTCATATCACATCATAGTATTTTGTTTTCACAGAATTCTGAGGAATCTTCAACAATGAAAACTGACAAACAACCAACTATTTCACCCACTTCTTCAAGTTCTTCAAGATCATCTGTAACTACAACGACCCCAAATGTTAAGAGGACATCCAGGCCTGCAACCTCAAATGTAAGAAAGACAACAGGAGGAGCGGATATGAACATGTGCCCCACCACACCACCAATGGAGTCCACCACTATGGTATGTATACATATGGGTAAAAGTAATACAATATTTTGAAACCTTCAATGCTTTGCTTTACAATTAATGAGTTTTGTTGGATATCATACTTTGGCATATAGATAGCTTAACATTGACATACACTCTACATTGAATGACAAAGACTTGTCTCATTTGTAATCTTACATCATTCAATTATTTTGCTTTTAAACAAACCTTAATTAGTGTTCTTCATGTTCTTAAAGAAATTAAAAAAAAAGCAGTTGACCCGAAATATATTTAATTTATATAACAAAAACAAATTTACATAATACATGATTATAATTGTTCCTCCTTGATTGAGGTACATGACGATTGTACCTCATCTACTGATTGTAAACTTATGGTCTCTAACATCTCGTCCCTGATTGAGGTACATGACGATTGTACCTCATCTACCGATTGTACACTTTGTGTCTCTGACATATCGTCCTCCTCTACCCCCACTTCATGGTTCCATGGAGGCTGATCCAAGAAGTTGTCTGTCATTTCAGTTCTGTAAATTAAAAAAAATAAATAATATATTTGTTTTATTCTAGGAAGCAGAATCAAGCAGTATTGGATGGGTGGTTGGGTTTGTGGTTTCTTGCATTGGTAAGTTGTTAATTTGCTGTTATTTCTTCTATTATCATTCATGTCATTGTAATCATGGTAATGCATGCAAGTTTGATCAACATGTTTAAAAAGAAATGTGCTCACCAGTTAATACAAATAATTACAAATTAATTATGGACATATCACTAAGATGATGATTAAAAATGTTCTTTCACTGTTCTTAATACTCTGACAAGTGTACATGTATACCGTAAATGATTGATTGCAGGGTATTTTTAAGGCAGATTTTTGAAATACTTATTTTATTATTTAGGAACAGTGGCATTTATAACTTGGGAAGTTGTTAAATTATTGATGAAGAGGCGCAGGAGGCAGTATTTGAGGAGAAATGTAAGGCAGCGTGCCTTTTCGGAGAGAATGAGGGGGAGTAGGGGGATTGAAGAATTTGAACTAACTACACCATAGTGATCTAATTAAATGTGTTCTATTTTCATTAAAGCAATCACAATTAGAAACATCACCTAAGGTTATTAAATTATTACCTCTCTAATATAAGTTAATTAATTATTGTAGATTGGATGCATGCAATATTTGTACTGATTATAGCAGGAGTGGGGCTTATTTTTCAATTCTATCGAGGACTTCGACAGATGTATGATGATATGCAAAACCCCACTCCTGTTATAAATGGACCACCTGCACCACTCCTACCTGTTATCATTGGAGCACTGGGACCACTCCCACCCGTAATAAATGGACCACCTGTAGCACTCCCACCTGTTATAAATGGACCACCCGCAGCACTCCCACCCGTCATAAATGGACCACCTGCAGCACTCCCACCCGTTATAAATGGACCACCCGTAGCACTCCAACCCGTTATAAATGGACCACCTGCAGCACTCCCACCCGTAATAAATGGACCACCCGCAGCACTCCCACCTGTCATAAATGGACCACCTGCAGCACTTCCTCAAGCACCATTGAGGCGTTCGAATAGATTGAAGAATAAGCCAGATTATTATCATAATATGTAAAAATAATAACTTACCTCTTTTTCTAAATTTTGGTACACATTTGAAGGATGCAAATATTTTGCGTCCTTTCTGCCAAAACTTTCACCCCCATCAACACCATATTGTCTCCATAGTACAGGAGGTCCTCTGATCTTGTTATGGTCCCATGTAAAATGTAGTGGTAGATTCCAAGCACCATTTTACTATAATTGGTGTTATCTGTAAGGTTGGATAGTAATGCCATCTGTCTCCTACTATCTGAATCCGCGGTGCAGAAGAGGCAGGGGATCTGTCTACAATCGGCCCATCTTAGATTGGGCACCTTCTCTAATTCATTTGAGACTATCGTGAAGAGGTCCATTGTATAGAAGTAGTTTTTTTCTGTTTAAATAAGGAAAAGTGTGATCTGTATATGGGAGGGGGTAGGGTATTTATACTAAAATCATGCTCAGCGAACATTCATCGAATAATTTTAAGAACTGGTAAAAATTGATTTATTCTAGAACTTTTTTTTTGAAATGGTATTAAATTCCATATTTTGTCTATATATTTGGTAGTGATACACAGATGACTTTTTTTTTTCTTCCAAAAAATACTTGTATTAATTTTGATTGCCTTAATGAAAATTGAACACATTTACTGATCTATTTCATGTATATATTTTGTTGATGCTTGTAAACATTTAAATAATAGACTTTTCAGTCAAATAATGTGATTTTTTAAATCTATCAAGTTAACAAGAGTCTTTCTTTTTTATTTTCAAAAATCATGGTGCTTTTCATTGTCCTTTTTATTTTATTTACCAAGATCATGGTGCTTTTCATTGTCCTTTTTATTTTATTTACAAAAATCATGGTGCTTTTCATTAACCAATGTGACACATTTTTAAATTTTCCAGGTAAACATGTACTCCATTTTGATATATTAAAGTTGTTTTTATTTACAAAATTTACAAATCATATAATCCTTTCTCATTTGACATTTTTTTTTATATATGTTTATGTATAGTTATAAATTAGATATTTTAGAGATTTCATATTATTGTTATAACAATGTCTATGTGATAAGAACATTTCCTAGTGGGAGTCTTTGAACATGTATTCAACAATGTGTTATTATTTTTTATTGTTATCTACCTCATTTACTTGACATATTTTCCATTCAATCTTAATTGTTTAATCAAAATGAATCTACATCCCTATGTCTTTTGCTCTCGGTTGGGACTCATTAGATTTATTGAAAATTCAATCCGCAATTCCATTTACTTTTACAATAAGCTTTATATTTTTCATGATGTAAATGTTCTTGATTAAAATAAGTTTTTTTTTTTTTTTTTTAAATTTAACCTCCATCATTGTTTCTCATATCTCATTGTTTTTTTTTTATCAATTTTCAATTAAACATGTTAAATCATCATTTCAATTTTTATGTATTTTCTAGTCAATGTTAATAACAAAATCAGTATTCAGATAAGTTGTATATGTTTTACTCATTTTAAAATTTAACTTAAATCAACATTCCAATCTTGGTTGTAGTTTCTAGTCAATGTTAAAAAAAAAAAATCAGAATGGTATAGATGTTTTTTTTATATATTTCTACAATAAATCTTATTAGTGGTTGTGTTGGTGATATATGTATATTCAGCAGTTAGCTGATTTGTTACTTTTATGCAAAATTGTTTTTAGTCGAGGCTGTTGTTGGTGGGCTTTTTTTTTTTTTTATGAGAAATGTAATGTCAATTTTCTTGATTGATATATGCATTAATTTTATTTATTTTTTAACTTAGGATTATAATTTCGATAACAACATCTGTTTTCCCCCTTATACTGGTGCATTTTGTGAGTTTATTCCTGTCGTTTAAAATGAAGTTATATACCTTTAAACAACACACATTTTGTTTGGGTTTTTTTGTTTGTCCTTTGTTTTACAAATTTTTACTTAAATCCTCATTCCAATCTTGGTTGCAGTTTCTAGTCAATGTTTTTTAAAATCAGTATTGTTTGGATGAGTTTTATTTTTACAATAAATCTTTTCTAATGGTTGTGTTGGTGATATATATATATATATATATATATTCAGCAGTTAGCTGATTTGTTACTTTTGTATGACATTGTTTTTGATTAATGCTGTTGTTGTTTCATATTTTTATGAGAAATGTAATGTCAATTTTCTCCATTGATATGTATATGCAAGTTTTAGCACTTTTATAGCATTTTGAATAAAAAAAAGTTTGTTCTTATTATCAGTGAGTTGTTTCCACCATATGTTATTCATGGTTAATACAATATTTCTAAAATCTCAGTAATTCAAAATGTCTCAGTGAACATTATTTTGGAATATGATTTCAACTCACCACTTAAATACTTTGGTTGTATTCGATAACTTTTACACATTTTTACAATGAATATTTTCTACTGGTAATGTTGCAAAAATTGTTTGTATGTATATATATAACAGTTAGCTGATTTGATATTATGATATTAAAATTGTTATTTGAAAAGAGTCTTTTTTTTTTGTCTTAAAGATCTGGAAATAAATTGTTTAAAAGTTTGTTTCTGTTAAAACATCACGAGAAAACTTTTCACACATTGGTTTTGTTATATTGAAAGGATGAATTGTAGCCTTTGACGGTCATTTACAATCAGATGAGGTTTGCTGGATTGACCATTTAAAACCCAGTGATTATTCACTGAACTGATAAAATCATGAGAGTTTGTTGGACTGACCAGTTAAAACCTAGTAATTATTCACTTAACTGATAAAATCATGAGAGTTTGCTGTACTGACCATTTAAAACCTAGTGATTATTCACTTAACCAATAAAATCACAAGCAATCCATTTGTATAAATGGATAATAAGCAAACAACTTGACATACAATGCTTATTTAACACAGCTTTATTGATAAAAATAAAATCACAAATATGATGGATTGTTTTAAATCAGTGCTTTAGTGATAGACTTGTCAATGTGTGGTATTAGTCTCTTTAGATATTGCCACTGTCTTGTAATGAAATAAAGTCCTTTGATTGTTGGGTGTTCACTAATAAATTGTCTAAAATCAATCCTCACTTCTCTCTGATATCGACACACAGTAGCCTTATAGTCCTGTGGGAGGTCAAATTGTTGAAAAAAGTCACATATGGATGAATTGTATTGTCTTAGAGAATCTACTGGGTGGTGTGTTAATCTAATACAATCTGTAGCATTGTGCGACTTGTATGATTTACAAACATGCAGATTGTTAGTAACGGCTAGTGTTGCACTCGTCACTGAAAGGAGGACAATTACCCCCATCACTTTCACCATGTCTAAGTGAAAGTCATAATTTGCGTACAGAGAACTTAAACTAGACCTCAATCTCGAAGTTCTAAATGTGATGCCTGCGACGCTATGATCTCTTGTTGAATTCATATCTTCATAAGGGTCTATAGTTGGAATCATGTCTATAAACTTTGCATTTGAACAAGCCATATGCTCAGCTTGAGAGTTGTTGCAAATATAATAAAAAGAAAATCAGTTATCATACTTTTGTATTTCTACCTTCTTTTAACACTGCATTCGAAGCTAGCAACATTCCTCGTGAGCACATTCCATGTGACCACATTCCACGTAATCACATTCCACGTGACCACATTCCTTACATTTTTGCTAATCCTTGCTAATTCTGTGCTGGTATGCCTATTACAGTACTACTTTTAGGTCTTTGTTGGGAGGTGTTTTGTGTTCGCTTGATGTGAAGGAATGTGTTGAGCAGTTCAACCCAATTGATTATAGTTTGGAGAGATACTATCGCAAGTTTAAAGGTGATGGGCTGTACACATATGAGGCAAAAAGAGCAGAAGATGAAAAGGATCATTTTTGACAGATTGTCAGAACATTCATTTCTGTTTGTGGATGGAGAGGTTGATGTGGTAAAGGTTCGGAGAGGAAAAATAAACTGTCAGTCTATAAATTTCTGTTAAATAAATGTGATTTATAGATATATGAAAAGAGGGACAAAAGATACCAGAGGGACAGTCAAACTCATAAATCGAAAATAAACTGACAACGCCATGGCTAAAAAAGGAAAAAAACGACAAACAGACATATAAACAACTACACGTTTAATAACTTATTGCGTCCGAAGCGCTTTTCTGGATTTACCTTCATCAGGAACGCTCAAAGCCAAACATTTGAAATCCGAAGATGGATAAGTAAAGAAAATCGTCGAAAGGCTATATGTCAACAATACCTAAATAAATTGCCAAATTCATCTAAAACAAACTTTTTGGAGTTGAAACCTTAGTTTTAAAATAATTTCCAAATTTATAAACGATCAATTTTAGTAAAGTTTGTTAAATCATGTCAATACCGAAGCACTGACTATAAGGTGTACGTCCAGGAAGACAGTTGTAATTATCAACGCACTGAAATGAGCGATTTTCACTTAAATTTGCACTCATTTGTTGCAGTGTATATCCAACCACCAAAAAAATAAAATATTTACCAATCTCCAATGACTCCACTTTTTTGGGTACAAATTTTACCATCGATGCAAAAGTGAAAATTCCTGTAACATTTGTTCAAAGACGGATCAATAGATCCTTCCATGTTATGAAAGATTCTAACCCAACAACATGTACTATATCAAAACTATCTCCGACACTCTCTGATGAAGGCCATACTTTGACCTATAATTGTTTACTTTAAATATGTCATGACTTGAATTATAGTCGTATATATTCCAGCACATATGTTCAGCATACAAAAGTTTGGTTCCCCAACAAAGGTGGTATAGATACAGAGTTACAAGTTGTCTCATTGGCACTCATATCACATCTTATTTATATCTAAATTGATTTGAAATATTCAATATAACCTTGTGTTACCAATAAAAAAAAAGTCTTCTTTATTGACAAGATCAAGACTTTTCTACATTATTAAAAAGACAACCATGTTTTATTCATCTTCCATATCACAGCAAAGGCTTATCATAGCGTTTTGTTTTCACATAATTCTGAGGAATCACCACCACAACTGATAAACAACACACTTCGTTACCCACTTCAACTTCATCTGTAACTAGACGTACAACAACTTCTAGACCTAAAACTGAAACCCCAAATGCAAAGAGTAGGACGACGACATGAACGAATTCAAACATGTGCCCACCACACCACCAATGGAGTCCACCACTGTGGTATGTATGTTAAAAGTAATACAATATTTTAGAACCTTCATTGCTTTGCTTTGCTACTAATGAGTTTTGGTAAAGATCATACTATAGATAGCTAAACATCAACATACGATCTACATTGTATGACAAATAATTATCTCATTTGTAATCATACATCATTCAATTATTTTGTTTTTAAACCAACCTTAATTGTTCTTAACGAATTTTTTTTTAAATGCTGTTGACTATATATATATATATATATTTAATGTATATAACAAAAACAAATGTCTAGTATATACATGATTCAACTTGTTCATCCTAATTGAGGTGCATGGTGATTGCACATTATCTACAGATTGTTCACCACTTTCCTGCATCTAATCCTCCTCTCCCACTTCTTGATTCCATAAGAGCTGGTTTAGGAGGGTGTCAGCCATTTCAGTTCTGTAAATAAAAAAAATAAAATAATAATAAATGTTTATTCTAGGAATCAGAACAGACCACTATTGAATGGGTGGTTGGGTTTGTGGTTTTTACTGTAATTTCTTCTATTGTACAAATGTATATCATTCATGTCATTGTAATACATGCAAAAAAAGAAATGTGCTCTCCAGTGCGAACATATATTTACTAATTAATTATGGACATAGGAGGGTGATGATTAAAAATTTTCTTTCGCTGTTCTTAATACTCTGACAAGTGTATACCACAAATGATTGGTTATATGTCTAGTATAATTTTAACGCCGATTTTTGAAATACTTATTTTATAATTAAGGAACAGTGGGATTGATAACTTAAGAAGTTGCCAAGTTATTGATGAACAGGCGCAGGAGGCAGTATATGAGGAGAAATGTAAGGCAGCGTGCCTTTTCGGAACGAATGAGAGAAAGTCGGGGGATTGAAGAGATGGAGCTTACTCATGGGTTAAAAAATCCACTAGCCCGACGTCCGGGACTACAGCATTCAGGCCTCGGGCAACCAAAATTTGTAACCCAATATGCCCGACGGACTAGTAACAAAAAATTCTTGGCGTTTCCAAAATAGAAAGTGGAAACTCCCCTCATCACTATTCTATCTTAGCCAATCAGATTCGAATACGTCATCCTGGATTCCCAGAATTTGAACTGATTTTGTAAAGGTTTTAAAATAGAACAAATAACTCGGGTGTGGATCCCGTACTTTCAATATCGATTTGTCAGTACACAAAGTACAGGGGGTATTGTACATTGATTATGCAACCAGAGAAATATAATGTAACCTGATTGTACCTCCTTCTGAATAATTTATTGCAATATAAATGTGAATCCCTTTTGACAGCAGAAACCTGACTTTTGTCAGATATAAATTTATAACATGTGCACATGTTATGGACGCCATTTTGTTTTTGTTTACATACTGTGAAGCTGAGACTACTGTTATAGGAGGGGCGTAAAAAGGGGGGGGGGGTATCTGCACGGAAGAACGCGAAATAAAATTGCCATTTCACGTTCATCGAACAATTGAAAATTTCTTGCACGTTGATCTTTTTACCGATTTCACGAAACACGGTGAATAACGAACCTTTTTCACGGCTGCACGTGAAATAAAAATGGAAAAACACGTTGCACGAAAATAACCCTTTACCACCCTCTTATAGCAGTTTCAGTGTGAAGCCTCCAGAACCAAGACCTAAACATTAACAGTCTTCAGAAAACTTAAACTTGATGCAATAATATTTCATTAATCATGATTATCTTCATTTATATTCAAATTAATTCGATTTTTGAAGTAATAAAATTTATAACAAATACAATTTCAGTTTAGAGACTGTGCTCAGTTTGTTATCTATTGATAGCCCACAATTAGCTTACCTAATAAATAAATTTAAATATGTGGATATTACTGTACTTCGTTTATAAAACAATTATAAAAGACACAAACTCTGGAAGGTGATATTTTTTCATATAAATATTTGAGGTCATTTGATTTATTTAAATAAATAGAACTTTAAAAGTTAAACTGAAAACAAATATGAGCATTGCATACAACCAGCTGGTAATTCTTTTACACAAACGTGATAATGTATCTGATAAAAATCACTCCAATCCTCTTTTATATAACCATGTATAGCAGTGGTCAAGACTTGTGCCATCTCGGGATTTGGTCAACTCATTATTACAGAATATTCAATTATCGATTAATTGAATATATCTGCTAATGGGATATTTTTTTGCTGACATAAGTTTTGGGTATCCAATTTGCAAAGATCTACTGTACAACAGATAAAAATTGTTAAGTTTATAGAATTCATTGTATATTGCAGTAAACTCTGAATTTGTAAGGCATACTCGGGCTAGCAGGTCAATTTTGTTGTGCTAGTAGTTCTTCCAACAGGGCTAGTAAAATCCTGCTACCAATTAGCCCTGGGCTAGTGAGCTATAACAAAATTTCTTAACCCCTGATTACTTCACCATAGTGAGCTAATTAAATGTGTTCTATTTTCATGAAGCAATCATAATTAGAAACATCACCTAGGATTATTAAATTATTACCTTTTTAATATAAATTAATTATTTTAGATTGGATGAATGCAATATTTGTACTGATTATTTAACAGGAGTGGGGCTTATTTTTCTATTTTATCGAAGACTTCGGCAGATGTATGATGACATGCAAAACCCTAATCCTGTTATAAATGGACCACCTGCATCACTCCCACCTGTTATCAATGGACCACCGGCACCACTCCAACCTATAATAAATGGACCAACGACACCACTCCCACCTGATATAATTGGACCACCTGCACCACTCCCACCTGTTATCAATGAACCTCTGGCACCACTCCCACCTGTTATCAGAGGAGCACCTGCACCACCCCCTCAAGCACCACTGAGGCGTTCAAATAGACTGAAGAATAAACCGGATTATTATCATATGTAAAAAAAAAATAACTCACCTTTTTTTAAATTTTGTTGCACATCTGAAGAATGCAAGTATTTTGCACTCTTTCAGCCAGAATTTTCATTCCTAAAAGTGCTGTGTTATCTCCATAGTATAGGAGGTTCTCCGACTTATTAATGTTCCCATGTAAAATGGTGTGGTAAAACCCAACTTTCTTTTTACTAAAATTGGTATTATCAGTTATACTCGAAATTAATGCCATCTGCTTTCTACTGTCCAAATCGATGGTACAGCAAAGACATGGAAACTGCCTGCAGTCTACCCATCTCAGATTTGGCATCTTTTCTAATTCACTAGCGACTTTCATAGAGAGATCCTTTTTAATTTTAAGGTATAGTTGTATCTGTTGATATAAGCAAAAATGTGATCTGTATATGGGAGGGGGAGGGTATTTATACTAAAATCATGCTCGGTAAACATTCATCGAATAATATTTAGAACTGGTAAACATTGATTATTCTAGAATTTTTTGGAAAAGGATGTAAAATTCCTTATGAAAATTTTGTCTATATATTCGGTTGTGATACATAGGTGAATATTGTTTTTTACAAAAAATGCTTGTATTACTTTTGATTGCGTTAATATATATAGAACACATTAACTGAACTATAACATGTATATATTTGGTTGATGCTTGTAAACAGTTAAATGATAGACTTTTCATTGTCAAATAATGTGATTTTTTTTTTAAATCTATTAAGTTTACAAGAGTATTTCTTCTTTATTTGCAAAGATCATGGTGCTTTTCATTGCCCTTTTTATTATATTTACAAAGATCATGGTGCTTTTTATTAACCAATGTGAAACATTTCTAAATCTTTCAGGTAAACATGTACTCCATTTTGATATATTAATGTTGAGTTTTTATTTGCAAAATTTACAAATCATATAATCCTTTTACTCATATTTGAATGTTGAACCTGAATTTTTTTTTTATCTTATTTATCTTATTTGACTTTTTTATATGTAGATGTAAAGTTATAAATTTGATATTTTAGAGGTTTCAGATTATTGTTATAACAATGTCTATGCGATAAGAACATTTTTGAGTGGAAGTCTTTGCACATGTATTCAACAATGTGTTCATTTTATTTTATATAGTATGGTTAGATGATAGGTCAGTTATGATATGGTTAATGTATACCCATTACTTGCTGAGGTTGTTTGTTGTGGAATCGCTGAAGTTAAAATTTGGATAAATAATTGATCATTACTGATGTAAATTAAAGTTTGTCGAGACTATTATAATAGAAAATGTACGTACAACTTCTGTAATATCATTCAATTGTTATCATGTAGTTACTACTTATGCATAGGTGACTTCGTTACCTTCCCCATCCTTGTAACTTGCCTTATTAAAATAAAACGTGCAACTCAACTGTGGTTGTTATTACAACTTCAATATTTATGACCCCCAATGGTGACTGGGGAAACGAAATATAGTCACTTGGTCTTCTTCCGACCAGCAGTAAAACGCTTGTTAAAGTGGCGCGTCTGTTTGGCAACGCGAGATGTATCAAGTTTGCAGACACGTCCAGCCAGAATGGCGACGTTAAATCCGAAAATTTCATTAGTTCGCCATTTATTTGAAATTTAAAAAAAAAAAATCAAGATTGTCTGTTATTCTTTTCCTGCTTCTTTCAATACTCCTCTCTACTTCTAGCTTTTGCTTACAATAAATAACTAGAGGCTCTCAAGAGCCTGTATCGCTCACCTGACTTTTCTTCGGTTTTTGAAATTATATAAAAAAAAGACTACAAAGTAACAACACTTAGCCAGCACCTCAAAAAGAAAGGAACAAACATGTTTGGTTTCATTCAATTCAGTGGTTCTCTAATAGAAGAAATTTGTATGTATTTTCCATAGGGTCCTATGTTAAACTAAGTCCCCCGTTGGCAGCCATCTTGGATGATGGATCGGCTACAAAGTAACAACACTTGATCAGCACCTCATAAGGAACATTTATGCCATGTTTGGTTTCATTCCATTCAGTAGTTCTCTAGGAGAAGTTCAAAATGTAAAAAGAACGACGATGACGACGGACGCCAAGTGATGAGAAAAATTGGTCGTCAATGAATCTATGTGCGACATCCACTTCCATCGATTCCTAAAACAAATATAGTAATAAAGTCTTCATTTTTTAATAATAAATAATGATATTTTTTAATAATTAATAATGATTAATTATTTGATATAAAACAAAATAAATAGTTTTTTTTTAATCTGGAAATACAATTAAAGATGATTGCCACGTTTTTGTTTGTTGTCGTGTGTTATTTGTTACCAATAACCCATCTGGGAAGTGTTACAAATACAGCAGAATGTTATAGGAGTGAACATATAATTAATTGTCGAGGTGACGGTGTTGCGTACTTAAGTGGAGAGATAGAGCCTTCTATCAACAGTGTTGATGAATTAAAAGCGAACAGATTCAAAATATCCATGTTGAAGCTACTTGTGTCTTTGAATTTACACTGTCCAATAACGAATTATTTGATACAGTGGAAGGGAAGATTAAAGTGATGAATAGGGAAGACTGCCTATCGTATTAGTATTTTATGTTTGACTTAATTTTAGTAGTAACAATTTGTTACAATATGTGATCATCTAAGGAAAAATAACCACTTGATATAAATTTGATTCGTATTATTGTTAAAAATAATTATATAATCACATTGAGGGAGATTTCACTTGCCTCTTCAAGCTCTTGAACTTATGCTATGTAGCATGGGTGACTGGGGAATAGAAATATGGTCACTTGGTCTTCTTCCGACAGTAATACGCTTGCCAAAGTAAGGCGTCCGTTTGGCTATGTGGTATGTATCAAATTTGAAGCCACATCCGGTCAGAATCGGGACGTTAAATCTGATGCCTCGTGTAAAGAGAGTGCCACGCTCTTTGCACGTTGATAACGCTTGCAATTACTCTTTGAGGGGTCCGTAGGTGGTCTGTTGCAAGGCAACATTTCTGTCCCTATCCAATACCCTCATTTTTCTGTGATAGTCCAAATTTACCCTATCACCATCACGGATTTTATGGATTAAAATTCACATTGGTCATGTTTATTATTTTAGTAGAGAAAATGCAGAGAGATTGGTGGATATCTAGTGAAGATTGATGATTTGTCAGAAAATAGTATTTTTGGTTGCTTTGCTTTCACATTTCACAAAGTGAAGTGATGCCGTTTCTTTAATGGGAATAATGCTAAAAAAGAATTCGATTTAATATAAATATATATATATATAAAGTTTATTATTTAACTTTTGATTATTTTTAGGACTACTATACACAATGACTTCTCAAGGAAAAGAATATCATCAAGTCGATATTTTCCATATTCATTTAAAAACAACCAACAAGAAAGTGACTCTTTTTAAAAAAAAATACAGGACGTAATTACGTAGAATCGTGTTAAAACAGATTTATTGGAATAGTTTAAGTTACCAGTTATTTGGCCAAATGAACTTCAACATACTAGAATAGGGAATATTACAAAAGTTGTAATGGAACAACGGAGTTCTGTTAATTCTAACAACACTTACATATCTTGACTTACATCTAGAAATTGACAATGAGGGTCGGTTGAAAACAAAACTTTACGACACAAGAGATGATTTCAGCTTTCCAATTGTGAACTTTACATTTCTTAGTAGCAACATTCCAGCAGCACCTGCATACGGTGAGAGCAGGATCTGCTTACCCTTCCGGAGCACCTGAGATCACTCCTAGTTTTTTGTGGGGTTCGTGTTGTTTATTCTTTAGTTTTCTATGTTGTGTCATGTGTACTATTGTTTTACTGTTTGTCTTTTTCATTTTTAGCCATGGCGTTGTCAGTTTGTTTTAGATTTATGAGATTGACTGTCCCTTTGGTATCTTTCGTCCCTCTTTCCTTTACATGGGGTTCTAATACTCTGCAACCTGCTGTGTTTTCTGGAAATTTACAAGATACGCGAAGAAATAGGTTCAAAGTGCACACAGCAACTACTTTGAATGATTCACTCATGTTCCTGTACAGATATAATTTCCCGGGACAATTGTCAGTTTGATCACTGGCTTTGGTCAGTAAGCACCGTTATCTTTAGATAAACTTGGTATATATCTTATTATGCTGTTGGACGAATAACTTTCAGAGTCTAGTGTTGAAATGTATTGAGAACTCATAATGAAGTTTAATAATGATATTTATAACGATGAAACAAATAGTTTTAAAGAGGAGGAAGATGTCAGGCCATTAAGTGCTGTAACATATAAGAACCGTTTGGAAAAGTTTGTCCGTTTCCACTGTTAAAGTGGAAAAGATGTTAAACAAGGAGCTGGAATCTAGTGATTTAATAAGACTTTGTCATATTGGCAAATAGAGTAGGAGGCAAGAAAAAACGAGAAAAGCAATGAGTGATGATTGCTCACGATAGAGACATTATTCGTTAAATCAGTAAAAATCCTTCACATGTAGATTCTACACAATTAAAAATGTTACCCTTCCTTCATCATTAAGAGTTTCTGAAGAATCATTATTTAACTTTCAAATAAAGAGGAAATAATATTCATTTAACATTTATTTTTACTCTTCTTTCGACTGTGGCAGCATCATCGGTCGCTTTTTTTTTTATTTTATTGTGAAGTTATTAAGACAATTAAATAAAAAGTTTGCCTTTTCATTACTGGTTTACAATTAAACACTATTTTAAATTTCAAGTTTGATAATTATCATCCGAAATTAAGACTTATTGTAAACATGTATTACACAGTTATTAAGACAATTCTTTTAAAATGATTTTTTTTAAATTTAATTACTAGCTTTCAATTTAACTCCTTTATAAACTTTAAACTTAACTTCGATAATAAGCATCCGAAGTTAAGACTCATTGTAAATTATTGAATCTTTTAAAAACTGTACAAGTGTTGAGTAGATGCAATAGAAGGAGTAATCAACCGGATAGGTTGACATATTATCAGCTTACTTCTTCCTTCGTTTCAACGAATAGCCCTTATAGCACAAAAATTGTATTTTCCATATAGTCAGTGGCAAATATAGCATGCATATTCAGGACGAGAACAAATTAACAATGATACAATAGGTAGCTTCTGTAATAGAGGCGTCCGGGAATAACGTCGGAAAAATTAAGACTGCCAATTCAAATGAGAGTATAATGGAGAGGGACAGAATTTTGGCCTAGCAACAGGTCACCTACAGATCAATCAAAGAGCTGTTGCAAATGTTCGTAACGTACAAAGAGCGTATCACTCTCTCTTGAATTATCAACATAATTTCTTCAAAATCATTTTATAATTTTTTATAGATACTGAGAAAATCAAACTAAAAGTTACTTGAAAATTCGTTTCAAAGAGGAGCGTATTGGGTCACTTTTCTAGCGGCGTCATATAAATACTGGAAAATTCGTGCGAGGAATGATGATTGTACCCAATCGGAAAGGACGACTATGTAAATAGCGGACCTAGAAAACTAGATACCAAAAAGGGATGTTTAAAACTACAAAAAATATTCACAAGTCGGAGTTATATTGACAACAAAGAGTGACTTCTTACAATTTGTGAGAAGAGAGGAGTTTATTTGAAATCGGCTTCCATCAGTTTAGATCATATAATATACTAATGCGGATCGTTCGATGGGTCATCTTTAATATTACTACCATTTACGATTAACCCTTTAAGGAATTTAAAGTAGTGTTATAATAGCGGTTTGGATTATGGTAATCTGATGGAAAGTCACAAATACGATTGGACTAAAAGTCACAGGACAAATAGTTCTATTTCATTTGTATACAAGTGTTCGAGCACAAGTTCTTATCACTTTCTTTTAACTTCATGAAAGGTTAACATGCGGTACATAAACATTACAAATGGATAACATGCGGATACTTTCATTTTGTATTACACATTGAGTGTTTGTTCAAAAATATTTTATCGTGCTTATTTTTATTAAATAAAGTATTAATACAGAGGGAACTTGAACATAGCATTTGCTTACTTAATTAATTACCGTCTCCAGGAAGTTCCTTTTATCCAATCATGATTGGAAATCATAATTTCTGCAGCCCTTATCTTTTACTTGGTTGGTATCTAGGATGCTAGCCAATCATTGTTCTTGATTTATTTAAATTATCCAATCAGATTGTTAATTACAGTCTTTGTTTTATCGCAGTCGCGCTTGATCACTTTAGAATTTGCACAAAGCGTGTGCAGGCTGCTTTTCATATTCCAGTTACAATTCAATTTTGTTCATCACTGGAATTATTTTAACTTTTAAAGCTGAACGTTTTTTAAACATGTTTGTTTAACATATGACGTCTGAACGTGCATATGTTCGTGCGGAACAACAAATTAGAAACATTCTTAATATTCCGGAATGGTATATTTTCTCTAATGCTGAAAATCGATATGTGGCCAGAGAACTTAAGAACTGTAGAGGAAATTTAACGAGCTTTTATTGGACATTACGAATGGATTGTGCAGCGCAATGCAACGAGTGTCTATTTTGTGGAGATATTCTCAAATTGTGTGATATTCACAACAGATATTCCAGACACGCGTAAAGGATTTGATATAGCCATTGGATTTACATTTTGAACACTTGCATCGGTAATAAACTTAAACAATGTTTGAATTAGAAAACGAGGAGAACGGAAACCCGATGGTCGAGCTATCTGAAATTGACCGGGTCAAAAAGTGGGCGGCCAACAAAAAAGTAAATGAACATTCGGAGGCGGAGTTAATCAGGCTAGGATATTACTCCAAAGAAGCGCTTTCTTGCCTCCTGTCTGAAGATTTGACGAAGTCGAAGATCCCCATCGGACGACAATATCCTAGAAGCGCTTTCTTGCCTCCGGTCTGAAGATTTGACAAAGTCGAAGATCCCCATCGGACAATAACGGCTACTGCTGGGTGCAGTAAGATCTACGTTTCCAGCGGAGAGAGAATCCAACATACCGGCGAATGAACATCTTCCGCTAACTTCACCTGCAGCTCAACTCAACGCATGCGCAACAGAGACGACAGAGGGCGGTGCAGTTCAATTCGGAAGTGGAGATATATACGTGCAAGCTATAACGAAACAGCTTCAACAGCAACAATCGTTACCGTTAGGCGATAGTCTAAACAAACACAAAGGACAATCAACAGTGCATCCTGAAATTATTCAAGAATTTGACTGTTTTTCTTACATTATTTAGTGGAAAGACCCACAATTATTTTTTAAATCTTCCTTTAATGATGTAACTATAAATTTTTATGACATTACTGATTTCGTAAATGTACATATGTCAGGTACTTCAGAGGAAAAACTTATTTATGATTATTGCTTAAAACTTTACACACTTCTTTGTTATATTAATCTAAAGATCTGTATACTTTTTGGTTTTGATTGAAAATTTTATTTTAGAGATATTTTTTTTTAAGAAAAAAAAGAGGGGATGGTGGTTCATATGTCCCTCCGTATCTCAAAAACAATATATGGTTATTGCTTATAACTTTCTCAGAAACTATTTATGATTATTGCATACAACTTTCAGAAGACGACGGGCGTATCATGCGCTCATGGCGCAGCTGTTTATTGTATTCTGGTCTTCAAGTTTGCTAAAGTGCTTCCACTATATATATACCTTTTTCTCTGCTTCTCTGATACATATTTGTTTACAATGTGAGTAAGATTATAACACTATTTTGACTGCTGTACCCCTATTTCTGACATTTTAACCTATTATGTTTGTTTGTTTTGTTCACACATCGCTTTGAATATAATGGAATTTGATGCGACTGTCATGCAAGTGAGCGGTTTAGCTAGACATTAAACCAGGTTCAATCCAACATTGTCTACCAAGTCAGGAGTATTGCTATCCATTTGTTTGGTGTGTTTGAACTTTTGATTTTTCCATTTGATTAGGGACCTTCCATTTCTTCTGAGTTCAGAATACTTTTGAAGTTGAGGAACATATTCATAAGCTTTGAAAAACGAAAATTGATCACTTCTAAATCAAGCATCATGAAGACATTTATAACAGTACCAAGATTAGCACATTGCTATCTTAACCATGACTTGATCAATTTGATGTTTTACGAAACAACTTAGATTAGAAAGAGTTGTATGATAAAAAAAAAAAAAATTGTTTTAAAATTAAAGTGTTAATAAATTTCAACGAAAGCTTTATCTCAAAACTGATGTATAATTATTGGTCATTGATTTTTCGTCATCGACTTTCTGTCCAACATCCACAGTTTACACGTTTGAACTACAAATTTAATTTGGATGAATTTCAAGATTACAAGTTTCCCATTACAAGTGTGAATTTAAAAGTAGTCCCGAACATGTCTTAGAAACAATGCAACACATTCAACACTAGTAATTGACAGTAACGCACTACAGGTTTAGGTCAAGATGTACAATACATCGTTGTGGAGTAATGGGCGGAAGCATTACCCTTTAATGAGAGTAGTACACTCCGATCCTTAACGGTCCTTTTCATCTTTACGAAGATCATTTAAGACTATTTACGTGTGTCGAAGGGTAATTGATGTATTGTTATTCAAAAGCTTGACGTGTTTGGAGGGTAAGTGAAACTGCAGGTATATATTCAGATAACGCCTATATTAGTCACTTCCGGTAACAAAATGTTTTTGTCAACATTGGTCTTTTGATACAGTACTGATTGCATACGTTCAATATAAGTCATAATATTATTGTCAGTTAACGCCTATATTTTTTGGCAACGAGCATCACTAAAGAGACATGTATTGTCGAAATGCGCATCTGGTGCAAGAAAATTGGTACCATTAATTTTATTAATGACTTCCGGTAACAAAATGTTTTTGTCAACATTGGTATTTTGATACAGTACTGACTGCATACGTTCAATATAAGTCATAATATTATTGTCAGTTTCTGTCTTCTTTAACCGTACTTATATTAAAATGTGTACAACTAACAGAAAGTGCGCATCCGTGTTTGTTCTGTATTGTTGGGTGTTCAAGTTTTAGGTCGAACCCATCACCCGTACATACGGATGGCCTAAGCCAATGATACACTGATACAGGATTACCCTAGAACACGACACAAAAATAAAAAAAAAATGAACCTGGTGCAGGCAGAACAAAGTCTTGTATTAAAGTAAACATATTTATTGGTTGTTTTTGCTGGTCTGAAAGGTGTTCCAGTTGCATGGGTGTCAAACAGTGTTGCAGAGCGATGTGTTGTCTACGTATCTGACTAGTTGCTTCAGCTCTGAAGATGTAGCTCTTGGTTTAAGCTTCCCGAACGCTGGCTCAGTTGCTGGATATCGGCAGCTGGTAAGAAGTGAAGTGCTATTGGAGAAAGGATGTACCTATATTCTGCACCCCTGCTGGTATATGTAGTCTTTAGGCCCAACTCTTGCGTCTTACTTCAATTTGCCTGGTCAAAGTGGAAGGCACAATATTTGATGGTAGAAGAAGGAAATTACGTACAGATAGCTTTCCCATGCACCTGGAAAAAGTAATTATCGATATATAAATATGTGCGAGAAATCTGTTATTAATATCCTATACACACTTTTGTTTACTTACTATAACACTATTGAGAGTAGAAGGCATCTGTTCAGATTAGAATTTTATTCTATACTAAAATAATCAGGCAAGTTGACATATTATATCGCGACAATTGATACAACTGTGGTAGGTATAACAGTCTAGGCGGTGCCATATGATTTTCATCAATTTGAGGTTTCAGTTCGTTCATTTGATAACAATTCATAGTATTAATAGTATTATATTTACAGTTTCAATTGGACATAACAATAGCCGTGTGGGTAAAGGCATGGATGGACCAAAGCTGAGCTAAGGGATCTGCAAGGTTCTTGAAAGTACCGTCACAGAACCACTGCTTGTCTTGTTGAAGGATATGAAACTGGTTGGGTGAAGCAAACATCACGTGTCTCTTGTCATTGCACACTACAAGTACTGTGTCCAACTTAAAGAAGAATACCAAATAATCAATGTTACAAAAAACTTATTTAAACGAATAAATAGAAAATCTTCCGTACTGTATGATGTTACTCTATAAATTTGAGACTGTTGCTGGACAGTTGACAGTCTTTGAGCGTTTGGAACACCTCCATTACGTAAAGTCACCCCTGTATGACTGACAATTAAAAAAAATACTTTCAAGTAATCATTATTACAACAGATGAAATAGTTATTTTTATTTAGTAATATAATGCTATTGTCATTGACATTCATAATACACACACATGTGAATAAGATAAGTTTTTGAAATGTTAAACAAATCAAAAGCAATACTTTTCGATCCATAGCAAGTAAAATTTTTATCAATATCATTATGAACAAGAAACATACCCCAAGGGTGACTGGGGTATAGAAATATGGTCACTTGGTCTTCTCCCGACCGGCAGTAAACAGCTTGCTGAAGTTGGGCGTCCGTTTGGCTGTGCGGGATGTATCAAGTTCGCAGTCACGTCCGGTCAGAAGGGGGACGTTAAATCCGATGCCTCGTGTAAAGAGAGTGCCACGCTCTTTGCACGTTAAGAACCCTTGCAACAACTCTTTGGGGGGGGGGGGGGGGGGGTCCGTAGGTGACCTGTTGCAAGGCAAAATTTCTGTCCCTATCCAATATACCCTCATTTTCCAGTGGCAGTCAAAATTTCCCCGACCATCATCCTAGATGGCCTCTATAACAACAACCTACCTATTGTAATTATTGTGAACTTGTTCTCGTCCTGAATATGCATGAAATATTTGCCACTGGACTTTAAGCAACCAACAATCAATCAATCAATGAACAAGAAACACTTGCCAGTATTAAACACTCTGTGTTGCCATAAACTACATGATTCAGATCGGTTCCCATGTTGAGAAAGATATTGGAATTTTTGTTTCATGTTATTCAAATCACTATTTGTGAGATCAAAGAAATCTCTGGGGTTTTTTCTGAATTTTACTCCATATATATATTTATGAGCTCTACGCGTAGTTATTTTAGACGCGTAGTATCTATTGTAAGAAACGGTTTGGATTTCGCGGGTAGTATACAAGAAAAGAAGCACGTTTTTTTAAAGGCAGTGCTTTAAGGCCTGACTTTCAAGTCATGAGGTTAATCTTTTCATACGCAATCTATGCAGGGGGTCTTTTGGCCAGGAATAGATTCGGAAATGTTCGAATTTCTCCTCTTCTTTTTATGGTATGATATGGTTTTTGTTTCTTTCATTTATATTGGGAACTAAAGAAACGATCAGTGTGTATTGTTCGTTTTATAGAACTTGTTATTAATGTGTATTTTGCATTATAAGCAGTCAACCTGACTACAAACTATCATTATTTGTATTCCGTGTAGAAAGAGGTCGGGTCAATTTCGAGTGTTATCTGACATCTAAAGATTTTTTAATTAGTTCAGACGTTGATATAACAATGAAAAGTCGACTGAACATGATTAATATTGCATCTTCTATAATTCAAAGCGGAATTCGGTTTATAAACGAGAAACCGTAAAGCGTTTTCAATTTCGGTATTAGTTATGTATGTTGTCTACGTATTATCCTGGTTCCCGGTACTACGTTCCGGGTATTAGCTATTTGATATATCTGATGTGTAACATTACGATCAGGTACCAGCCAATCTACGTGTGTATGTGTACATGATTTCCCGCCAAAATGACCGACTTACAGCTATGGAAAAATAGTCCATAAACGTTCCGTATAATGATATGCAAATTCATAATTAATCGTAACTTTTTTTTATCTTTGTATAATAAATATAAAAAAATGGATTCCACAAAATTGAAAATAGCATTATTTTACGAGGATTTCTAATATTTTTTTCACTTCCGGGCGCAGTAATACGTATGTTTTGAAGAAGGTCGAAGAAATTGACAAAGTGAATTGAGAAGGAAACGGATAGATATACGTCCTTGCTATCAGTTAAAACAATTTAAATGTACAGAAAAAACACATTTACTTCACACAAATAGTACAGGCTTAAGCATTGTATTGTCTTATACACGACTGTAGTCTAGTGTTTAAACGACGGCGGTGACCTACAAGGTACGGGTCATACTGGGTCAAGTCTAAATATGTAAACATATCCACGTGCTATTAGGTAGAAAGCATCGTAATGCAATATCTACAATTTTTTCCTCCTTTATACATCGTTTAACCAGATATATTTCTCTTTCAAATACACTTAAACACGGGTTGTATGTACGTATCTTTTCTTGTGTTTTCTTGTCCTTATTAAAGTTCATTTGTTGATGTTTTGAACGACTGAACACAGGAGTGAATGAATGCAACAATTATATATACTGAAGACTTGGGCTGTACAATGATAGTGTACGTATATCATACTGATAATTATTCTAGCAGTAATTATGTTAATTTAGGATGTAATGACAGGAATTCATGAGCTATGCCTGACAGGCTTTCTGAAAAAATATCAATGACAATGTAAACAGGAACAAAACATTGACACGAATGATGCTCTCTTCTATTTTATAGTTATTTGGGTATGTGTGTTGCACAAGTTTAAAAAAAACCTAAGTTATAAAACTTTTTTCAGGGCACAAACCCACTTTAAAGAGACTTGTCTACTGCCATACCCATCCTATTTTCATGCACCATTTGCAAGCAAGAGACTGAATGGTTTGCAAAATTAAAAATCAGGACGGTGTCCAATTAAACCAAAAGAACTAAACTGGATGAATATTGTAGGAGAAATCTAGAGGAAAGTTTTGATTTGTGAAATTGGTTTTCCTGAAAAGTCATTCATCCTAGCCTGCAGAAAGGAACTATAACTGTCCACCACCAACTGACGAGCTAATGTTGAGCTTCACATATGGAATTACTCAAATACCATCAATGTCTATGTTTTCAGCACAGATTTCACAAGTTATGACACACTGACAGCTGTGCTTTTTTTTTATACCTGTTAAAGAGTTGTATACTAAATTTTATTTTTTTATCAATAAATATATCTTGTGTCATTTAAGAACTTGTATTTTGCCAAAAGATGCATACTAGTGAATGAAAGTGGTGCAGTTCATTTTGCTTTGGTATATAGAATTGAATTACAATTGTTCATGTTATTGGAATGCATATAAAAATAAGGAGATGTGGTACAATGTATATACATGATATTTAGTGAGTTTATTAAGCAAAAGTGAATAAGAAATAGGTATAAGCAGTTACAGGTACTACTGTACAATCTCAAACAATGAGAAAAACTCATACCGTAAAGAGAATTTCATATTTACAAGTAAGTTTTGTTTTTGCGTTGAATAATTTTCTTCTATTGTTTTAATTGCAAATATTGACAGCTGTTATGGCCACAGAGCCTTAATTGAAAACTTTTTTTCATTCATACCGGTAGATTTTGCCTGGAGTTAGAAACATATCTGCCAACTTTTCAAAATGCACATGGGGGTTTTACGTGAAAGATGGTTCATATAGTCATACAAAACCTTCAAGGGGGCCTTCAAATGGAAGCAGGACAAGTCGCCCCACTGGCTAATCGCCCACTTTTAAAAAAAACGCCACAAACTGATTTATCAAATCGCCCCACATGTGAAATTGGTTAAATCATGTTAAATATTACTCCTGGCAACCCGCCCTACTTATAAAAAATAAAAAAACGGTAATATTTAGATTAATATATATATATATAATTAAAAATAAAAACTCGCACCACTTTAATGAAAACTAATCTACACAGAAAACAAACAAACCGAAAATTTATTTAATTACTATTATTGATATACTGAAATTATAATTCTAAAAAAAAAATGTATTGTTGAAGAATAACTAAGTTTTGAAGCTTAGTTATTTGCATAACAATTGAAAAGAAACCTGTTAATTGTATCATAATGCAATATAAGGAATTTAACTTATATTCAACGGGATAACATCTTTTTCCATAAGTGGGGAGAGTTGGCATTACTAAATTCATCCTGGTTAATAATATATTTATCTAGATTTCACCGATTTCCATTAGGTGGGACCAGTTAGCAGGAGTAATATTAACGGAATTTAACTTATATACAACGGGATAACATCTTTTTACATGAGTGGGGCGAGTTGGCATTAGTAAATTCTTCCTGGTTAATAATATATTTATCTAGATATTATCGTTTTTTATTAGGTGGGGCAAGTTGGCAGGAGTAATATTAAGGGATATAACACATTTCACAAGTGGGGCGATTTGGTTATCCAGGTTGGGGCAGTTTTTTTTTAAAGTGGGGCGAGTTAGTGAAAAAGTGGGGCTATTTGCTAATGGGGCGATTTGTCATGGATTCCCTTCAAATATATTCTAATGTGGTTTTTGGCTTCTTCGTGCATAAACAAGCTCATTGCCATTGTTGAATTAATTGTTTTCTTTAAAATAGTCGACAAAATTGCTCTTACAAAATTTCCATTTGGGAGCCTCGAGCTCGATGGGGAAAATACTCTGCAAATACTGACAGTTGGCAGGTATGGTCATCAAAAAAGTTGATGTGTTACTACGTACATTTACCATTATGTTACTTGATGTTCTTGCTATACACACAGTACAGAGACTAGTCAATCTTTGTGAACTATTTTTTATGGGAGTCATAAAATATGCATATACAATCAATAATTAAAAATAGTCTATTTTATTGAAAAGGAAAAGTTCTTATATGTCTAAAGAAGAGGGACGAAAGACACCAAAGGGACAGTCAAACTCATAAATTTAAAGCAAACTGACAAGGCCATGGCTAAAAATGCATTTCATGGCGAGGCACAGAAAATATACTGTAAACAGTAGACTATAGATATAGGTGAACTAGGTACAAAAGAACTCTAAATCTTAAATTCTACAAACCACCTCTGTTCTATGGAAGATAATGATATAACTGGACTAGAAATACACACAACCTGTAATTAACTGCCTTTACAGCGCTTTCGCGCTTTGATTCAGTTATCGAGGTTAGGCGGTGACCACTACGTTGATTTCTACTATACAGTGTAGACATATTTATAGTAGTGTAGAATTGTTATGTAGTTCAGAGGTCAATTGGATGTGTACTAATCATGATATTTGTTTATTTTTAGATATTCTGTAAGGCCAGTGTACCATGATTTTTTTATTTACTGGACTTTACGTATTTGCATTCAGTGAATCCAATGTTTTGGTGGACAATCAAAATTAATGATGATTAAGATTGTACAAATAAATGTTTAATAAAATGGACATGGTCACCGTGCTGGACAAAATCAGAAATGTGTTTCTTTATTTTATACAAAATGATATAGTTTGGGTTTGAAGAAGGTTTCAGAAATTAAGTAGCGATGTGCACATAAATACTTTATGTTCGTTTGAACAAGTGAATAAGAACATAACTATTTATATAAATATGTGTAAAATAAATGTTTAACTCCGCTTGCCTTTCTAAAAACATTGTATCTGTTTGATGTGACCATTTAAATATAATTAATGTGCAATTGGTGAAAACTAATAAATATTTAACATTCCTCAAGTATATGTATATTACAACTACACTGACAGAAATAATTAGTCAGTATGACTATTTAAAATAGTTAACTTGACTGTCCATTCAACAACTATTCTGAAAGTAATTTTGACTAGCCCTGAAAGTCATTTTGACTAAACCTGAACCTCTATGCAACTAAATATAATAGTCAAACAGACTTCTTCAAATGGTAAAATTGACTGATGGTTAAAGTTAAGATGACCAACTTCAATTGTAAAGTTGACTAGCCAGCATAGTCATATCTACTCTTAGTCACAGTCATACTGACTTGTATATTAGTCTATCAAACTAATATTAATAGTCAAATTAACTTTATGTTGGTCAAATGGATCGATCAAAATTGAAAAACCAATCCTTTAGAAAACTGTTTACCCCAAACAGTGACAAAACAAGATTGCACGTAATACTGATCAGTGCAGGATTCAATTTTCAAACTAACATATTCCAACTATGCGACTTTATGTATGAAATCCAAATATCAAAACTTTAAGAGGAATATAAAACAGACATAATTGTGGATAGTTGTTCCATTGGCAATCACACTTCATCTCCATTTTCTTTATATACCACAGATTATTAAGGAACTTTATTATTTGTAAAACATGAGGCAAAATTATAGGCTTTATAACAACAGTATCAACAGTCAAAACATCATTTATTTTGTACCATGTACTCAAACAAGAAACAATAATACAAAGTATCAAAATGAAGCAAACAGTGAGAAGCATTGATTGTTTAATAAAAATGTTAATTTTATTTCACTCAACAGAAATAATGATATTGAAAGAATCACATTCAAATAAAAAAGTTCTTTATTTTTCTCAACAGTGTTTACACAACATGACTCAATCTTGAAACTGAATAAAATTTACTTATAAAATAAGTACAAAGGCAAGACAAAAACAAATTAATTAAACACAAATCAAAACACTAAAACTAAAAAAAAATATATATACAATGTAACTAAATGAAAGAATATTTACAGCAAAGCCAATTTCATGCTTTATTTTACTGCACTCTATATAAATTTGTATGAAAAAATCAACATATTTTTGAGACAGAATGTCATTGGTCACAGGGATGATTATTATTAAATGAAGATGTATATATTTGTCAATCTTAGTTAAACTGCATTCTAAAGTTATAATCGAGAGGACTAGTTTCCCAAAACAAGATTGAAATTTTAAATGTGAACAAACTTCTTGATGATAATAAAAAAATATTTACAAAACACAAGTCTCAATTTATATGTGCATAAAAAACAATTATTTCAACCAGTATTTAATTAATTTAATAACAAAAAGTTGTAATCAGATATATTTGTCTTTTTAGTATTATTATTAGTATTCACAATATTTATATTGAGAGCATTATTGGTAGATTTTTGTTCCCTGCACATGTTTAGTCTCTCACCATGCTGGTTCATTGGCTAAAGGATCAATATTTCATATTTCACCTTGCCCTTTGAATAGCTAATGGATAGTGACAATTATCCTTTCTAAAGTTATAATCCAACTATGCGTCTTTATGTATGAAATCCAAATATCAAAACTTTAAGAGGAATATAAAACAGATATAGTTGTGGATAGTTGTTCCATAGGCAATCACACTTCATCTCCATTTTCTTTATATACCACAGATTATTAAGGAACTTTATTATTTGTAAAACATGAGGCAAAATTATAGGCTAAAGATTTGTATTTCAAAAGACTTTGAGATTCTCTATTTATGTCAGTCAGAACTGATACAATTCTTTTATCGACGTTATCACCATCTTTCAGGCCGAGAATTACATTTTGAATAAATGTAAGAGTTTTCTCCCAAACCTTGGGATACACCAAATTAAATGCATAAATTGTGGCTATTAAGCCAGAAATAAGTTCCAGGAAAGTGTCACACTCAAATAAAATGGAACCCTCTAACTTTAAAAAGAAGGCCTTATTGTCCACTGTAAGGACCCCCTGTCTAACATGGAGCTCCAGTTGAGAATCTTCTGCTTCTTCATCTCCAAAGAATAGTATTCTCTCTGATTTCTCTCTAAAGAGAACAGCAATCCCTAGAACTGCACAACACTGACTTGTATCTGAAATACAAGTGAATACAGTCTAATTTAATGTTTAACATTGTAAAACAAGTTTGACAGTATACAAATTTATCAATGTTTCTGGTTATTCTCCAGAGAAAATAATAGAGCCAGCAGTTTTTTTTTTCAGTTTTGGAGGAGACATTTCGTTTATTTTTTTTCATTAAGATAGATACTGGAAAAGTATATACAGATGAGAAATCTAGTGAATTTGTTTAATTACATAAAAGACTATTAACATGATTAAGGCAATAATTTTGACAGAAATGTAAAAACAAATTTATGTACTGATCTGATGAGTCAAACCCTATCAAACGGATTTAAACAATTCATTCTTATATTGTGCATAAACACAACTATCTTAGGTTAAGGGAGGAGTGAGTCTTCCCAAACATATTCAACCCAGCCACATGCTGATTGTAACTGTCCCATGTCAAGAACCTGCAATTTAGAATTGTCATTATTTGTTTTTTTTCCTGTTTTTGTCTTTTCACAAGTTTGTCCTATTTGGGCTTTTTATATTCATTACTTTGGAGTTCGAGTTTGCTCATAGTTAAAGGTTGTACATGTACAGTGATTTAAAGTTGTTTACATCTGCTTTGTTTGATGTCTAGTTGAATCATACCACATCTCCTTATGTTTATATTTATAAAAATACATTGTTATAATAAAAGATCAGTGATAGTATTAACATTAAAAGTACTTACATTTTCTCTGTGATTCAATTCTTTGAATACTTAATGCATCATGCATTTCTTGGAGTTGCTTGATGCATTTCTTTTTCCTTGACAAACGGACTATGGCTTCCATGTATTTTGCCAATCCATCATACAGCAACTCTTCAATATCCTTCACTCGAACATTAGGCCCAAGTCTTACAAACTCTCTCAGCAACTAAAATAAAAGATTTTCGTTTTATGTAAATCACAGTACAATGCTTGTAGTAAAGAATAGCTGTTTTGTTTTAACAGTTTAAGAAAAGATAACTTTACCTGTCTACATGCAGGATAAAATTTTCAGCATAAAAATACATGTACTTAGAAAAAAAAAATCTATCCATATGATTGAACAAATATCATTTTATTATATCAACTTGGCTATATTGTTGAATTTTAATATATCCTTTGTTTTTGTTTGTTATCATTAATTTTGTAACCATAATAAACTGAAACTAACCAATAATTATCTTTTTTTTTTTAATTTAAAAAGTTACCATACCTGTCTATGGGATTGAAGCCATGGATATTCTTGGATGACTTCTTTTACTGTTGCCTCTTTCAGAATGAGGCTTCTCCTACTTGGAAATGTAAGGTCCATCTTCATATCAAGAATGTTAAGGTCTGGTTCTGATCTCCGCCATTCCCTTAACATCCATTCTTTGTGGCTATTGATGGAGGCTTCATCCTCTGATATACTCTGAGAGGGTGAATAATTCTCTAGTCCCCATGTCAAAATTCCACCCTCTTTTCTTTCTGGTTCTTTCTCTTTCTTTCTCTTCCTTTCAACAACTTCAGGCAGGTTGCCATCATGTCTCTTTCTTGAATTTCCAAACTTGTAAACAAGCTTTCCTTTCCAATAAGCCTGAATTAATAAAAATTGAACATATAGAAACAGTAATCACAAAGACTTCAAAGAGAATCAAAATTAAGTGCAGTTAGATATCTTGAACTTGACAAGTACTGTAAATTCATTAAATACTGTAAATGCGTTTTTTTAAATTTAACAATTTTGAAAAAAAATCGGTTTGATGTATATGTAAATATTTCAAAATGTGAGTTCAAATTATTATGTTTACAATTCTGTCGCATTTTCCCCAATAATAAAAACATCGCAATAATTTCTGAATTTACAGTATGCAAAATTCCCTGTACTGAAAAAAAGCTCACCACATTTGTATATCCTATCAATTTGAACATTTAAAAGTTTGTTCATGTAATTTTTTATTGAAAAAAAACCTCATTGTTGAAAATTGGTAAGTTTCAAATAGATTTGTATATCAAGTATATGCCCAGAAATTTCTTTTCTACATACCCTAACTGATACTAATGGAAGACCGTCCACTTTCAGCAGATATGGATGAGCTCCAAGGATTGCATCCACTATCTCCTCATACATTTCTGATGATGGATATCTGAAAACGTTATTTAAATATTAAACATTTGCCATTTTTATTCATGGTACAAATGTACTCAGTGATATATTAAAACATTTCCAGTTTAACTAAATCCAATGCACTTTTGGATGATAAATGTAGTGTCAGTAATGCTTAAGGCCAATCAATTGTAAAATCCAAAATGTAAAAACAAATATCTATGAGCTGATGCATAAAAAGTTCTTTTTGAATTTACTCTAACTAATCTTTACAAGTAAACGCAAGTAGATATTGGATGCCTGACCATGACCCGACTTGTGTTAGTTTGAAAATCCTGAGATTTGATCTGAGCCAAAAAAAAATGTTGTTGTTTCATCAGTCAGTGGATTCAGAAATTTTCATTAGGGCCCACTAACTGCCGAAGAGGGTGCCTACACCAGTCATGCATCAGTAATTTCCTACTTAAAAAATTATAACAAAAGCTGAGGGGGCAACCTGGGCCTCCCTTAATTTGCCTCTGTCAGACTGAAGAGTTGTTCGTCCAATTATGTTAATCTTACTTTTATTTCTAAGCTTAAAGAAAATTGATCTACTAAACATGCTAAACTTACAATCCACCATCATATTTTGTAATATCCAGGTACAATGTGTCCATAAACATTCTCATTTCCTTTTTTGGGAGTGGTTGTTTTAAATCAAACTGTTGTTGCACAGATCTTGGTATGCTTTCAACTGGGAATGTGTACTTCTTTGGCCAGGATTTTCTGAAAGTTGATTATATTTGATTGTGTTAAAGATATTTCAGTATTTAGCATTATCTATGAATTTTGATCAAGAATATTAACAGCTAACAGAAATCTATTTTCAAATAACATAAGAAAAAAATCATGAATAAATTGTGCAAGTTTGTATACATGTATAGAGAGACACAATTTAATAAATGTAATTTAACTGTCAATGTAAATTTGATTGTTTAAATCACAATAGGCAACATACATTGTGCATGGTTCTAGTAATCATTTAAATTAAATATATCAAAATATAATTACATTAATGATAGTCTATTGGCTATAAATACATGTATATGAGTTTTCTTTTCTGCAATTTTGGAACCAAATGATCTTTAATTTTCTACAATAATCATTAATAAAATAATGACTATCAATTTCTTTCTTGAAGCATTTGGTGACATAAATATAAATGATCAAGTTAAAGGGATAGTAAATATATGTAGAACAAGTTGAATGTTATTCTGTGGACAAAATCTCTCAGTACAATGTATATATAATATATATTTACCCAGATCTCTTATGAGATGTTGCAGACAGGCCTGTTGGTGTTACAGTTCTTATCAAAGGAGATAACGGTTGACTGTGATGTGATGGTGTGGTGTTCACTGGTGTATGAGGTCTACTTTGAGAATGTTGAGGGGTTGATGGTCTTGAAGGTGACCCTGACCTTGTTGGGGATAATGGTCCTGGTATTGTTCTGGTCTGTGAGGAAGATGCAGCTTCTTGTGAGTCATGATTGTTGGCAGCATTCAGTGTGTCTTCCATCTCAGAGAAACCTTGAGATACCTTCACCTTTAGTACCTTGTAATCTTTTACAAAATCACAGCTGTTTAACTCTAGGTCTATATACTCATTTACATCAGTATCGAAATACTTCATTATTGGACTAGTCACACCTAACCGTTCTTTTATTACATTTACAATTCCATCATATGCCATTTCGTCCACTGCAGTTTTTTTGGTTGACTTCCAAATGAAACAACTAGGAATTTTTTATCCATGATCACACTCCTGCATAAAATAAATGAAAAGGTACACATAAATTTTGTACTATAAGGGCACCACGTTTTGTTTAGCTAAAACATTTAAAGTATTAGATCTATTTCTAAAAGGTGCAAAAAGCTGATCATGATTTTGTTACAACTGGTAAACATTTGTCCCTTACACATAGTATATACATTGTACATTGTACCATACAATGTTCCTAATATCTCAGCTTTATTCAGGATCAACAAATTGTGTTGGAAAAGCTAAAAGTTAAGATATTTTAATGTGAATATCTACATTGATATAAATAAGAATCTGTGTCGGTGGAAACAATGCCCCTTGCTCTTTATTTTTTATGTTATGTGAACACTAAAATCCAGATAAAAACAATTTGATGTTAAACATGGATAACATGTTAAAGTTGAAAAGTTCACATTTCATGTGTACCTTCTTTCAAGTTGATATGACAGCAATCTTTTAAATTAAAATCAAACAACTTTACCAAAAACTTTTACCCCATCTATTTTTAATGAGCAAACAGATCAGAAAACAAAATGCCCCTCGAGCTCTTCCCTATCAAAGTTTGGGAAAAAAATTAAATAAATCTTACCTTAAATTAATATCTAACTTCAAGTTGGTCTTACATTTTTGTACATAACATATTATATACAAACATTATTGTTGTAGGTATAAAATTATATTGGAAACAAAAGAGAAAAATTTACAGTAATATTTGTATATTTGTCAATGTTTGTACATGTACATACACATGTTTATATAAATGTATTATACATGTATGACTAAAAAATATTTACAATAAGCAAGTAAGTTTAAATTCTTTATGTCATGCTTTAATTTCATCTCATATCACTTATTTACATACGTATAAAATGTACATCTACAGTATTTAAAATTTACACCTTTCATTTAAGAATTGAATGCTCTTTTTTGTAAATTTATTGGGGTGTAAAAGCATTGACCGAAGTACATTTTGTATGAAGCGCGGAAGCGCTTCATACTAAAAATGTGCGCACGGTCAACGCTTTTACAATCCTATAAAGTTAATAATTGATGAAATCTTTATGCTTTCTGATAATGTCTTTCCAAATTACAAATACTGAAATGTTTCCTCTTAATTACAAATGTGAAATCAATCATAGCTTAATCTAAAAGTACATTATATTTCAGTACAACAAAGAAAGAATTTCGTGCAATAGAACAATGATAAAGGCCATACATATGTGGTTCTTTCAAAGTTTCAAGTTTTACAACATCACACTCATTGGTGTCACACACTATGTATGCATGATAATGGCAGTCAAAGTTTACTGTCCTCAGTCTTGTACAGAGAAAATATATCTTGCCATGTATTACTACACACTGACGAATTCGGTTAAAACAAAAGAGATCTCCATCTTGACTTCTTATTAGACTGCCACCTTTAATGTATTTAATACCATTACAAGACACAGAATTTGCTAAATATACTTCAGTCGATTCATGCAAGGCTTCTCTCAGAAACTCTTGATATTCATCTTTTAAAAGACAAACAGGTGTAACTGATCCATTTGACGTATCAAATTGACCTGAATGTAAAAAATTGTCACTTGCAGTGAAAATACATTGGTAATATTGATGGCGCAGTGCAAGTGACTTACAAATATTGATTTTGTTTTTTGTTCTGTAAACAAGTTCCTTAAAATAATTGTGCTTTCCTTCAAATCTTAGGGTTTGCAAATGAATCAAAGGACCAAACTTTAATGTTTCCATTGGGTAGTGAAGTGTAAAATGAAATTTGGGCTTAACAGTGTCATTTGGATAATTTTGACGATAAGATTCATGAAAGTCCTCAATTATTTCCTTCATAAACAAAACTTGTCCTCTATTTATTGCCGGAGCACATACATAGAATAACATGTCACGTAAATGCAAATAAGTTTCCCATATAGCATTTCCTCTATTAATTTTTCCTCCAATTATCAATGGCAAAAATCTGGCCAAACACCAAGTCTGTGCAGCCGTTTGCTTGATATTAAAATTTCTTAAAGTTTTTTGAACAGTGGTCGGTTTGTTGGAGACATCAGTCATTTCAAACTGAAAATTCAAAATTGCATCGTTCAGATCTTCTAATGTGAACAATCCAGCTCTTACAAGGCTCTCAACTGTATTAGTCAGTACATAACAAACAACTCCTTCAAATAGATCATGGGCCAAATCAGAGGGTAAACCTTGAGTTACATGAAAATACTCCAAACTGTTTAAAGGGGAATCACCTTTAACACCATAAACTGAAGAAAGGCTGCTATCTCTTTCTAAGTTTTTTAATTGAGCACTATGCATTTCCTCAGTCCTTAAGTTGAAGTCATCACAGTTGAGCTGTGTTTGCATATTATCCCTTGTTACAAAGCAAAACCTACAATTTCGCAGGCAAGAAAACGATTCTAAAAATCCACCAATTCCATGAGCCCCCAAGTTATCTGCTAGTACAACACTTAGACTTCCATAAAATTTGTGATCACCATCAGATTTTGTAATGGTTATTCCTTCAGTCTCTAAAAGTTTGAGATCATAAATTAATGGTTGTAAAACCTCCTTAAAACCATGTGTCTTAAGCAGACTGGACATACACAACGCTACAAGTTGAATAGTGTACAACTGTGATCTGTATTTAGGAGGTATATTTCCAAGTGTCATATAAAAGGCACCTATCTTGAAGTTTTTTACTTTATGACCAATAGGATTACTTGCAGTAAACTCATCAAAATAAAATATAATTTGTAAAGCAGTATGATCTGATGAGAAAAGTTCATGGTTTTTATACAAATCACCATCACAAAAATCCCTCAAGTTATTCTCACCAGATTGGTGGTCATTTATTATATAGGAAAATACATCATCATGGCTTAAAAGTTTTTCTAAAGTTTGAAAAATAGGTATATATTGATATTTTCCATGCTTTGAGTTTCTGTTCAAATCATATTGAACTGGTGGTACAAATCCAAAATTTTCTCTCACATATTTGTTTAATTTATATTCTGAATTCAGTTGCAAACAAGCACTTTCAATTTGGGATTGTTCTGTCATTAAGAGTTTAAGTTGATCAATTTCGCCTTCACCTAATCCTTTATCAGAACAGAATGAAATAACTTTCTTTAATACTTCAGCTTGATGAAAACAAATCATGTCTGTCAATTCGTTTACAACTTGTGAAATGGAATTTGAAGGTAGCTTAAAATTTTCTCTTAAATTCAGAAGGAAAATTGCAAATCGTCTCTTAAAATCAATGTCAGATATATCAATTTCATTTTGCTCCTCAGCATTGTCCAACAAATTTTCACCATCAGAATCTAGACAATTATCTTCAATTGGTTGTAAATTTTGAGCAACATCTGCCTGCGCATTAAATTCTCGCCATCTTGACAAATGATTCTCGTGAAAAGTTTTGTGTTTCCTTTTAACATGTTTAAGAAATGAGTCTGTGTTATTATAAGTTCGAACACATCCATCAACTGAGCACGTAATTTGAAAATCACGTTCATGACTGTGTACAAATCTATAATGAATTACAAGTTTTGCAAATGTTCTTGTTTCAAAGTTACACTTGGTACAGTGGTTCATTTTCAGCAACTGTAAAATGTAAATGTTTCTAATCCATATGCATAAATTAAAGCTGCTAAAATGATGTTTTTAACTTATTGAGTCTATTTGACAGGAGCTGAAATTCTTTCCATTTGAAGTATAATGGATCTGACATGAAAGGGTCATCCAAGCTAGGTCTTTTAGCCTTCTGTGTGGGTAATTTCTTGTTAATTACAAGGGATTCTGATTCTGACATACTGAACGGAGACCTACATGAAAAATCACTAGTTTTAGATTCTGTGTCCGAGTCTAAATTTCCAGAACTTTTTGTGGACTGACTTTCTATTGACTTGAGTTGCTCATTTTCTGTATTAACATGTATACCACTCATATTTTCAGACACATTATAATTTTTCTTGTCCAAGTCTTCAATATCACAAGACTGCTTTAAAGTAATAACTGCTTTATCTGAAGTCTGCTGTTTCAACAACTTTTTTTTCTGTCTTTTTTTAATTTTTCTGCGTTGTCTATATGCTTGAACATTAGCCTTGTTGTGACGTCCCATTTAGTAAAGCTACAACGAATCAATTCATTCTAGTACTATTTGTATAAATATATTCATATGCTTGTTTATACATGATAAATGTATATATGATATACTGTACATGAATATATACACGTACAATGTATAGAATAAACATGCGTGTATAAATGTACAAAAAAATTTATCATATTTTGAATTTCTAACTCCTTGCCAAATCAGTAATCACCTGCTTAGATGTCAAAAATAATAGAAATTATTGTTACCATGTATGTGTGTGTGTATGTATGTATGTACGTAGATTCCTCTGTTTACAGAGCATCACTCACAAGCTGCATGTGTAGTGGAACTCGTGTAAACACTATTAGGATTAATGGAGACAGGTCACTAATGCAATTACTATTTTTACAAGGACATTATCGCCACCCAAACACGAAAAAACACAAAAATTTGTTATTATGACAATTTATGGTCGAGAAAGCTTAAGTATAGGCGGGAACAACCAAACCAAAGACATATCAGCAGATTGATCTCAAGAAGAAAGGAGCAACTTATATTTACAAAAGAATAGTGCCAAAATTAAACAAATACTAACATGACATGTGGTTAAAACTATTTACATGTAACTACTAGATTTACTGTTCTATATTGTAGTGAACAGTAGGTGTCAACTGTCATGAATAGTCTTTGACGAGAAGAAGCTCTACTTTGATAGTCGACAGTGTCGGATCCAGAACTTTTCCTAAGGGGGGGCCCACTCCAGTCATGATTCAATGATTCCCTATATAATCAACCAAATTTTTCCCACGAAAAGGGGGGGGTCGGGCCCCCCAGGACTCCCCCCTCGGATCCGCCTATGGTCGAGTTTGGTATGGAGAAGCTCTACTGTGATAGTCGAGTTCGGTATATCTTTACCCCGTTACTGTGATAGGATTTTAAACTCCTGTGGTGTACGTTCAACAAGTTGAACAACGTACATCGTCAATCATTGGCACCAAACCTATCAAGAAAGACTACACTATGAATATATCTTACTAAATCATTAGTAAATGATGATCTCAACATTCACATCGTAATAAAGACAAACCTTCGGTTTAAAAACCCAATTAAATAAATAATAATATGCAACTGGCATAAGCCAACGTTCACAAACTTTCCCCTCCATGAATAATGATACTCTATATCTGGTTCTTATTGGTGTAGGCCTAATCTTAAATATAATTATAGCACAGGGAACCAGGTCAATAAAATTTAAGAATTATGACTAGGGAAACGAATAAAATAATCAATACATTAAAAAATAGATTAAAAATTACAATTTGTGTATAAATGCCGTTCTCTTTCCGAATTTATGAAACAACAGAGATGTGTGAACGGAGACCCATAGCCTATACGTTATCTTTTAAAGGGGAACCACATGTACATTGACTTGACCCCCCCCCCTTTTTTTTTTCTTTTCTTGGCGTTAATATGTTTTTCTTATTTCTCAATAATTTATGTAATTTCCCTTGATTACTAACTGTCATATATACTTATTTTCCTATCTAGATTACAACTAATATATATATAAAAGGGGGAGGGCCAATGAATTGTACTAAAATATGTCAAGTTACTGTACACCTACTCGTCGGTGAGTCCCAGATATGCAGAACCCAGTAGGATTGTCATTCGTTTTTGACACAAATTTGTGAAAACAAATAAAAGTCCTAAATAAAAAGTATATAGAAGATCTCGAATCCTGCAATAGTTCATTCCTGGGGTTCATTCAATTATGATGAACTGCGACAGTGACATACTCGGTTAAATGTGACAATTACATCAAAGAAATGTAAATAATCATGCATAATACTGTTTTGTAATTTCAAAAATCATTAATGACTACTAAGTGTTACAAAATTACCAATATAATCTTCTTTCTTCCTTTTTGATCCTTTGTCTTCAACTAACACGCGGTCAGAAGCGGGATTGAAATGCGATACCGGACGCGCACACGTGATGGATATCGGTCAGTGGGAGACGACTTATCTTCGTCAATATTTGTTTGACAAGCCTGAATTATTGTATTACTACCTTTTCTAGTCATTTTGACTATTTAATTCTCTCAGTGTAACCAGTTAATTAATGCATGTATGGGTAACATTAAATTTAAGAGTAAATTTTTTTTATTTTATTTTTACCAAAAACTTATGAAACACCAACTAAAGGTTTCGAGCGCCAATTTAAAGCTCTCGTCGTTCCTAGTTACATAATAACATTTAAAAAAGGCAAACAAACAAACTTAAACCAAAAAATAAAGTTTTGAATAGGTTCCACAATCAGTCTTGATGGGCTTTCAGGTGTACTAGCTATAGGAATTACTACAGGTTCAACAGGTATACTTGTTTGTTTTGTCTGATATGTTGACTTCTTTTTTATAAGTTTTTCAAGCTCTCTCACTCTTCTCTGTAACTTTCTGTGGTCGTCTTTTATTTCAAGGAAATCTTTGACAGTCACGTAACTGAAAGAGGAAAAACATTTATAAATAGGGCTGTGAATATGTGTAATTATCTGTACTATAAGTGTGTGTTTAATGTTCCCACTGTTGCATATTGCCATATATCCCAAGCCACCACAAAAAGAGTAAAATGTCACAAAACTACAGTAAAATAATTAAATGTTTAGTTTGAATCTGCCGCCTCTGTCTGTCTCCTACGTTGATCCTGAGCATGATCCGCAATTTCATCTTGGACTCCCGAAACGTTCCCAATGAACATCTATAGGACCATGGTGCAAAGAGCATGAGCAAATGTGTTCCCTTCTTTCGGACAATATGTCCTCTCCCATATACTTCCTTGTAGTTACCAAAGTTACGGAAACTATTTCTCCAGTTTCTGTAACATCATCTTCATTTGTTTCTTCTACCTGTACCTGTACTTCTCTTGGAACCGTCGAACAAATTCCATATGGACTTGGACTTGATGCGAATTCTTAATTCACATTTTGATTTAACACATATACATGTAGGTCATCTGGTTTATTATCTTCAACATGTTCTTATTTCAACATTTTTTTTATACTAGTACTCCTTCGAAATCTGGTTTTAACTTTCTAACGGTTCATTAATTGTTTCTTCTTGATCATCAATACCAAACTCAGAACTATCTGCATGAACTTCTATCAAATCTACAAATGTGTTATCTTCGTATAAGTTTCGGTTTTACACTGTTCCAAACTGAATAATACAGAAGTTTGGTATGGTTCCTTATAAAGTTTATATTTTGATAGCTTAGAAGCTGGAATTTGTGCAAAATTTCTGTCCCTTTCCAATATACCCTCCTTTTCCAGTGGCAGCCCAAATTTTCCCGACCATCATCCCGGATGGCCGTTACTACAAGACCTATCTATTGTATGTATTTTTATTTGTTCTCGACCTTAACATGCATGATAATTTGCCACTGGACGTTAAACAAACAACAATCAATCAATACTTCTGAACAAAGAATTCTAAACCGAGACTCAAGTCTATCACATTGAAATAATTGCTTATAAGAAAATTGTGTGTAACATATATCTACATAGGTTAAACCAGTATCAATTCCAATGGAACGGAAAAATTTACTTAATTATGCAGAGTAAGTGCAACTTCTGTCTTATCTACATATTGTTTGTTTTTGGGATACGATTGCTTTCAAGCAATCTGTAGACTTATACCATTGACTCAGGGCCATTCCCTTACGTCAACACGGAAAATCAGAATTAGGCAGTATCTATATTTAGTGTTTTTATAAATTTAGAAACACGTCAGAGGGAATTCCCCAGTTTTGATAAAATGCGAGAGTTCTCTGAATTCAGATAAAACATATTTCTGTCATATGGAGTTTTCTTATATGTCACCGTTATGAAACTGATATTTGATATTGTACTTCCACAAATAAAGGTCGTTTAATTAACATTTAATATACGTTGTTGCTTCAAATCACAAGTCTAGAGTTTGTTTAGGTAATTATGCGCATGCGTATAATTTTCTTGACTTCCAGGGGTATCAGATTGAATGGTTGCTCTGGATCCCCCACTCCATTGAATAATTTGAAACTCACGAGATCTTTTCTGTGTCTGTCTGCTAATGAGGGTTATTGTTGTTGAATAATTTTAAATCGTATGCATCATTTAAATTAAAATAAATGTAGTCCACATCGTAAAGGTGTAACTACAACACCCTTTTAGCCGAAATGAAGTCTTCCATATTATCGTTTCGAGTTGTCTCCCTTTCGTATGTAACTTCCTAAATACGATAAGTTAGAAATGGGGTTCCTCCTAGAATTAACGTAAGAAATAAGGTTATAAGATACGAAATGAAATACCTTCTCTCACTCTCAGTGACTGCTGTGGAAAGTAAACTGGGACTTGATAGTACAAAACTAAATTACAATAAGTACATTGTTCATACACTTGTATCGAGGGATTGGCTATTTTAAGAGTTGAGTAACTATTCAGATTACATTTTTTCATGTGTAGTTGAATTAGTTTTGAAAAATCAAAATAATACTATCCAGCCATACATGTGTCAATGAAAACAATGGCAATCGTATCCCTCGGAGCAATCTGCTCTTTGATTAAAACCAGAACTAATCTGTGTAGACAGATTAATGCTGTTCTGATATTTTAGACTGTCAGTAGGTGACAGTATTCAATATAATATCAATATACATGGATATGCATTCATCTATAAGTCTAAAAAGTATAGCATATGTACCAAACAATATATACAGGTATGCACGTAATGTCGTAAACCATAATATTCATTGAGCAAAGACACTTTTATTGATGCCGTAAAAGTTATTATAATTCTTATCCTATAAAATTCACATATCATTGTTCTCTATGGAACATTATTTGTTGAAGACACAATTATGAATGTTTCTGTCGAAATATAATTCTTTTCAGACTGGTTGTTGATGGGCAAATATACTTTTTTCTGACTTACCACTGATTTTACTTGTACCGGAAATTCTAGTTTGGTACCTTGACTATTAACAATTAATTTCAAAAACCAATGAGAAGACAACGGTAGGCCTTTAAGGTCGTCTTTGTTTTCGAGCTAACTGTTGTATGGACCAAATAGGAACTTGAATAAATTGGTTGGAAACGGAATAGATATTATGTTGTTATTTGATGAAAGGGCGTGCTTGAATGGCTTTTTCTAATATATCAGAATATGCTATTAAGCACTCTTCTGATACTTCTGATTGTTTAAAATTCTCTTTCCTATTGAAATATTAACAGAAAATAATACTAATAACCAAAAACATATTGTTAAAATTACTTAAATGTTCAGTCCGCATCGTTCGCCTCCATCTGTCTCCTATGTTGATTCTGAGCATGAGACGCAATTTCATCTTGGATTCCGTCAAACGTTCCCAATCTACATATATAGGATCATGGTGCAAAGAGGATGAACAAATTTGATCTCTTCTTTCTGAAAATATGTTCCCTCTCTGCATACCTTCTTGTAGTTACCAAAAATATGGACACTATTTCTCCAGGTTCTGTAATATCCTCTCCATTTGTTTCATCTACCTGTACATGTACTTCTTTTGGAACCGTAGAACGAATTCCTTGTGGGCCTGGACTTAGTTCGAATTCTTGGTTCACATTTTGACTTAGCCGATATACACGTAGTTCATCTGGTTTATTATCCTCTTCATGTTCTTTTTTCAACATTTTTTCTATGTTATACTCCTACGAAATCTGGTTTAAACTTTCTAATATATCATCCATTGTTTCTGCTTGATCATCGATACGTAAACCACGGAAAGGAGGTGAATTCGTTGGAGGTAAAATCAAGAAATATTTACAACACCAAGGCTTAAAACATTTCACAAGTCAGAATGAAAATAAAGCATCACAGGTATGGGGAGGGTTGAGATCCATCTTGCATGTTTAACCCCGCAAAATTCTGTAAGAAGGTGCATGTCCCAAGAGGCGGATCTGGAAATTTTCACTATTGAGGACCCGCTCTGGTGAGTGGCCATGCTTCGGTGATTACCCACTAGTATATAATTAACCATTTTTCCAAGTAAAGGGAGTGGCCCCGGTCACCCCCTTAATTCCGACTGTGGCCCCAATATCAAGTCCGAGCCTGCAATTCAGTAGTTGCGTTTGTTGATGTGCTGCATATTTGTTTTTCGTTTATTGAAGTATTTTTCGGATATAAAAAAAAAGATATAAAGAAATCGAATGAAAAAGGAATTTATTTTTTTTATCAAAAAATCAAATTCCTGATATCAATAATAATTTTTTTTTATATTTATATCAGAAAATCATCTTGTTGATATTTGAAAATATACTTCATTGTTTGATTTTTTTATATCAAACAATAGGGAATAAATATAAAAACGGCCCCTCATACTTATTCAACGTCTTGTGCTATCAAAGAAAGCTAAATTGTATAGATTATAAAATTTAGAAAGGAAATGGGGAATGTGTCAAAGCGACAACAACCCGACCAAAGAGATGACAACAGCCGAATTGTTTACAAAACCTAGAAGATATCGATAGTTTGACCATTGACCGCTGACAAAGGTGTTATTGACTGCAATTTGGGTTTAGGTAGCAATAAACAGTTAGGAAAAAATACTTAAGTTTGCCCTTATGAATTTTACCATCCCCTTTTCATTGCTTTCTTGCAATATCAAGCTTACTGTTTGTGTCATATATGGGCATATGTATGTAATCAGAATCTTACATAGATTTTATATCCAGTATATAAAATGGTAAAATATAATTTCTTTTTGGTGTATCCATGGCAACAATCTGCATTTATTTGTTATAAAATTTTGCAAAAAGGGGGGAAAGATGTCACATATTTCCCCAAAATTTGGCTAAAAGTAGAATTTCAATCGCTTGAAGTAATACCTTTTCTGAAACTGTGTACATATATTATTCAGCAAATCCAATGAAAATCATATGTCTTTCGTCTCATTTTTTTGTAAAATTGCGTCAAAAACTTCGTGTAGAAAAAGAGTGTTTGTAAACAGTACATTAATTTCTGGACCGATGGCCGGTCTAGCTATGAAAATACGGATTGTCAAACAGAAAACAGCCCATAAAACATGTAAAAAATAATCTTGATGCACTTATAAACCATCTTTGAAGGCTAAATTAGCACTCATCTGTCTAAAAATGAATTTTATTACACAATAACTTTCCTATTTGAAAAATCCACCGGGGCCAAAATGCGAAACTAAACTCCTAACTGTGTATTGCTACCTTAACATGGCCTGACTTGGATTGAACACCAATTGCCCTCCGTTGTAATACGGAATTTAACTTTCAATGTTATCAATTAAAAATCATACATACAAACAAAGTCAATAACATAAATCTTTAGTCACAACTATTGTCACCGATTATATGCATAATTGAGGATCCTGTCACGAAAATATGTCTCCGACTCCAGGAACTGCACCTTTATATGTGCTGTTCTGTGAAGTTTGTGTTAATCATGTTGCACTCAGTTGAATGGTCTTCTGTTGATCCATTAATGCCCGGATGTATAGGTACTCTCCGTCTGGTTGATGAAGATGCAGATCGAATCCGATTCCGGTTATTGAACTGTCGGCTATGATGTCGAATTGAGGCTCGGTGTCATTCGCCACCATGTTGATGCTCCGTTTGCTTGAGTTTTCTTTACAAATGTCTTCTCTACTGACTTTTAACATATTTTCTTGTCCTTGCGGATTATTGAATGTTTTATGTCTTCTAATGTCCATCAAAGACAACGATTCAGTGCGGTTGAATCCCTTCTTTAAAATTTGTCTGCAGTATTTTCATCTAGATTTTTTACGGTTGGTTGCCCACGCTTGCACCTTCTCGATATGCGCCATTTCTAATAGTAATCTGCATAAAACCTTGAATAACACAACTCCAAAATTGGTAAGGTCGAATGAAGCATTTATATGGGCTTCCGTGAATTTAAAACCTTTGTTAACAAAGATAAAAAAAAAAAAAAAAAAAAGAAAGGAAGAAAGAAAGAGCCAATAATAACACGAAAATACGTAAACGAGCATAAAAATTTCAATAAAGACTTTCACAATTGCAGGAACGATAATTCTATCACAACTTACATCACAAACATATATGGCTTGCTGGATATTGTTCATCTGTAAGGACTGTCACGAATCTATCATATTAGACGTGTTTAGTAAAGTCGATACTAATCATTAGATGTGAATTTGGAATCAATTACGTGGCATATTGAAGATAATTACAACCATACATACGATATCTTAAGTGTTTAATTAAAGAATGCTAAGAAAAGGCAAATATTATTCTTCTGAGGGCAAAAATGGGAAGAGGAAAGGGGGGAGGGGGTCATTTTTATTTCTTGCCAAAAATTAAGGGCACAAGACATTTGTCACGAATTAACTCCATGTGGACACAAACTATTTTTGTCTCACAACAAGTCCATCACACGATTCAACTATTTGATTTAGTTCGTTCCTCTGGTGTCTCCATAAAATTCCAACGACCCTAAATGTTATCGATTTCATTCATTACTGCGGAGATTTTGCCATTTTTTTCCATCATGTTCATACTCAGCATCCAATGTGGTAGCTACAACGTAACCATACAGATACAATGGCGGGAAAAGAGCCTCTATAAGAAACAATTTAGAATCTGCTTAAATTTTTTATGACCTTTTTGATGATACATTGGATTTTATAATCTTCTATATATATAATAAGAAGAGTTGATGTTATGTGACAAAATATAATATCTCATCCTGTTCCGTAGGGGAAAAAACACCCCCCCCCCAAAAAAAAACAAGAATGCTTAACAAAAATGACAGAGCCTATTAATAGACACCGGCAAAATATAAAAAGGAAGTTCAATACCACAAAAGGAAGGTTGTGATTGATTATGGGGGTTATGATCCCAAAGGGTAAGAAATTAGGGGCAAAAAGGGGCCCAAATAAGCATTTTTATAGTTACCAGTCTATAACTTGTGTTGAAGTGTATAAATATCTATAACTTGTGTTGAAGTGTATAAATATCTATAACTTGTGTTGAAGTGTATAAATATCTCTTAAACTATACCACACGTTTTCATACTACAAAGGAATGGTTAGAGGGAGTATGGCTCAAATCAGTTAGCAATTAGGGGCAAAAAGGGGGGAAACAAGGGTTTTTCTATATAAAGGACAATTTAAAAGCAGTGTATGGGAGGTAACCCAATTCCATTTTAAAGAATACTGTTATGTATAAAGGACAATTTAAACAATTTAAAAGCAGTGTTAGGGAGGTAGGCCAATTCCATTTTAAGCAGGAGCAGGATCTGCTTACCCTTCCGGAGCACCTGCGATCACCCCTAGTTTTTGTTGGGGTTCGTGTTGTTTATTCTTTAGTTTTCTATGTTATGTCATGTGTACTATTGTTTGTCTTTTTCATTTTTAGCCATGGCGTCAGTTTATTTTAGATTTATGAGTTTGACTGTCCCTTTGGTATCTTTCGTCCCTCTTTTAAAGAATACTTTTATGTATATATGTTTGATTACCTCCCTTACATTGCTTGAAAATTATGTATTAAGATGATTAGCTGTAAATTTATTCTTAGTAGTTACTATTAATAAATATTAAATTTAACCATGACTATAATATTTGAAAAAAAGTGGGGATGAGGGGTTGGGGTGTTGAATAAGAATTTGTAAAGGGGGCACTGTTTTTCTCATTTCAGATTTCAGAAATTAAAAAGAAAATTTTTTTTTTTGAAGGATTAATATTCTACAGCATAGTGTTTTGCTAAAAAGCAAAAAGAAATTTTTAAGTTTCATTTAATTCACATTTATTCTGTGTCAGAAACCTAAGCTATGTCAACTAATAAAATCACAATCCAAATTCAGAGCTTCAAGCTTCCAAGCTTGATTGTTATGTCCATACTTGTCGACCTCTGCGGTTGTATAAAGCTGCGCCCTGTGGAGCACCTGGTTTTCTAGGAGTTACGCCCCCTTTAACGTATTTGTTTCAATATACTACTGCAACAGTTTGTCATCGCAACTCCTCTGATACCACACAACAGAATTTCATGAAACGGTCAAGATAATCGTCGTGTCCGTCGATTATGCTGCCCCATTTGTTAAAAAGTCATGGTCACTGATGAGGGTGGACTCAACAACTGAATGATAGATACATACATGACATAACATGTGTAAAATGTTTTGTTCTTTTGTTGTTTTTTAGCTCACTTGGCCCACAGGGCCAGGCCATTCAACCAAGATGGCCGCCATGGCTAAAAATAGAACATAGGGGTAAAATGCAGTTTTTGGCTTATAACTCAAAAACCAAAGCATTAATTTTCAGATGAATTGGACAAACCGTTGTTGGGTTGCTGCCCCTGAATTGGTAATTTTAAGGAAATTTTGCTATTTTTGGTTATTATCTAGAATATTATTATAGATAGCAATAAACTGTAAACAGCAATATTGTTCAACAAAGTAAGATTTCCAAATAAGTCAACATGACCGAAATGGTCAGTTGACCCCTTTAGGAGTTATTGCTCTTTATAGTCAATTTTTAACAATTTTTCGTAAATCTTAGTTATCTTTTACAAACATCTTCTCCTCTGAAACTACTTAGCCAAATTAATCCAAACTTGGCCACAATCATCTTTAGGGTATCTAGTTTAAAAAATGTGTCCGGTGACCCGGCAAACCAACCAAGATGGCCGCCATGGCTAAAAATAGAACATAGGGATACAATGCAGTTTGTAGCTTATAACTCAAAAACCAAAGCATTTAGAGCAAATCTGACATGGGGTAAAATTGTTTATCAGGTCAAAATCTATCTGCCCAGAAATTTTCAGGTATATCGGACAACCCGATGTTGGGTTGCTGCACCTGAATTGGTAATTTTAAGGAAATTTTACTGTTTTTGGTTATCTTGAATATTATTATAGATAGAGATAAACTGTAAACAGCAATAATGTTCAGCAAAATTAGATTTACAAATAAGTCATAACCATTTTTCGTAAATCTTAGTAATCTTTTACAAAAATCTTCTCTGAAACAACTAGGCCAAATTAATCCAAACTTGGCCACAATAATCTTTGGGGTATGTAGTTTATAAATGTGTCCGATGACCCGGCCATCCAACCAAGATGGCCGCCATGGCTAAAAATAGAACATAGGGGTTAAATGCAGTTTTTGGCCTCTAACTCAAAAACAAAAGCATTTAGAGCAAATCTGACAGGGGTAAAATTGTTTAACAGGTCAAGATCTATCTGCCCTACAATTTTTAGGTATATCGGACAATCCGATGTTGGGTTGCTGCACCTGAATTGGTAATTTTAAGGAAATTTTACTGTTTTTGGTTATTATCTTGAATATTATTATAGATAGAGATAAACTGTAAACAGCAATAATGTTCAGCAAAATAAGATTTACAAATAAGTCAACATGACCAAAATGGTCAAATGATCCCTTAAGGAGTAATTGCCCTTTATAGTCAATTTATAACCATTTTTCGTAAATCTAAGTTATCTTTTACAAAAATATTCTCCTCTGAAACAACTAGGCCAAATTAATCCAAACTTGGCCACAATCATCTTTGGGGTATCTAGTTTAAAAAAATATGTCCGGTGACCTGGCCATTCAACCAAGATGGCCGCCATGGCTAAAAATAGAACATAGGGGTAAAATGCAGTTTTTGGCTTATAACTCAAAAACCAAAGCATTAATTTTCAGATGAATTGGACAAACCGTTGTTGGGTTGCTGCCCCTGAATTGGTAATTTTAAGGAAATTTTGCTTTTTGGTTATTATCTAGAATATTATTATAGATAGCAATAAACTGTAAACAGCAATATTGTTCAACAAAGTAAGATTTCCAAATAAGTCAACATGACCGAAATGGTCAGTTGACCCCTTTAGGAGTTATTGCTCTTTATAGTCAATTTTTAACAATTTTTCGTAAATCTTAGTTATCTTTTACAAACATCTTCTCCTCTGAAACTACTTAGCCAAATTAATCCAAACTTGGCCACAATCATCTTTAGGGTATCTTGTTTAAAAGATGTGTCCAGTGACCCGGCCATCCAAGCAAGATGGCCGCCAAGGGTTAAAAATAGAACATAGGGGTAAAATGCAGTTTTTGGCTTATAACTCAATAACCAAAGCATTAAGAGCAAATCTGACATGGGTTAAAATTGTTAATAAGGTCAAGATCTATCTGCCCTGAAATTTTCAGATGAATCGGACATTTCGTTGTTGGGTTGCTGCACCTGAATTGGTAATTTTAAGGAAATTTTGCTGTTTTTGGTTATTATCTAGAATATTATTATAGATAGAGATAAACTGTAAACAGCAATTATGTTCAGCAAAGTAAGATTTACAAATAAGTCAACATGACCGAAATGGTCAATTGACCCCCTAAGGAGTTATTGTCCTGTACAGTCAATTTTTAACAATTTTCCACTGAAACTACTGGGCCAAGTTCATTATAGATAGAGATAATTGTAAGCAGCAAGAATGTTCAGTAAAGTAAGATGTACAAACACATCACCATCATCAAAACACAATTTTGTGATAAATCCATCTGCGTCCTTTGTTTAATATTCACATAGACCAAGGTGAGCGACACATGCTCTTTAGAGCCTCTAGTTTATGAATCCCCAAGGGTGACTGGGGTATAGAAATATGGTCACTTGGACTTCTCCCGACCGGCAGTAAAACGCTTGCTGAAGTGGGGCGTCCGTTTGGCTGTGCGGGATGTATCAAGTTCGCAGTAACGTCCGGTCAGATTGGGGACGTTAAATCCGATGCCTCGTGTAAAGAGAGTGCCACGCTCTTTGCACGTTAAGAACCCTTACAACAACTCTTTGAGGGGTCCGTAGGTGGCCTGTTGCAAGGCAAAATTTCTGTCCCTATCCAATATATCCTCATTTTCCAGTGGCAGTCCAAATTTCCCCGACCATCATCCTATATGGCCTCTATTATAACAACCTACATATTGTATTTATTATGAACTTGTTCTCGTCCTGAATATGCATGAAATATTTGCTACTGGACGTTAAGCAACCAACAATCAATCAATCTAGTTTATGATGTATTGTAAAATTATTTTGTTGATTAATGAATGCCTTCAACCCCATTGGGGTATAAATGTGCATTTATTCAATAAACATTATAATAGTTCACGTTTCTCAACAAGAGGCTCTCAAGAGCCTGAATCGCTCACCTTAATTTTTTTGGTTAAATCTCTCATCAATGATTATTTTGGCTCTTCAATTTATTTAAATGTTCTTTGAATCGTCCTATTTTTCTTCAAAAGCAAAAAAAAATCATTTTCTCCTATGTTCTATTTTAGCCATAGGAGCTATGTTTCTGACATACAAGGAAATGAAATATAAAATTTATACTAGATACTCTGAAACTCATTTAGCCTACGTTTGGCTGAAATTGATACAGCAGTTTCAAAGGAGAAGATTTTTTAAAGTAAGTCAACATGATGAACAAATTGTGAAAAAAGTCTTTAAAGGGCAATAACTCCTTAAGGGGTCAATTGACAATTTTGGTCAAATTGACTTATTTGTTGATCTTACTTTGCTTAACATTTTTGCTATGAACAGTTTATCTGTATCTATAATAATATTCAAGATAATAACCAAAAACTGCAAAATTTCTTTAAAATCATCAATTCAGGGACATTATACCTGAAAAACCAGTTACCCAATTCGGCTGAAAATTTCAGGACAGGTAGACCTTGACCTAATAAATACTTTAACTTCTTGTCTTATTTGCTCTAAATGCTGGAGTTTTTGAGATATAAGCCAAAAACTGCATTTTACCCTGTGTTCTATTTTTAGCCATGACGGCCATGTTTTTTGACGAAATAATAAATAAAGCACAAACTTTATTTTATACACCCTACTGATCATTCAGTTGAAGTTTGGTTGAATTTGGTTTAGTAGTTTTAGAGGAGAAGATTTTTTAAAGTTAGCAAATATGATGAACAAATTGTGAAAAATTGTCATTAAAGGACAATAACCCCTTACGGGGTCATTTGACAATTTTGGTCATATTAACTTATTTGTAGATCTTACTTTGCTGATCATTTTTGCTGTTTACAGTTTATCTTTATCTATAATAATATTCAAGATAATGACCAAAAACTGCAAAATTTCCTTAAAATTTCCAATTAAGTGGCAGCAACCCAACAATGGTTTGTTTGATTCATCTTTAAATTTCAGGGCTGATAGATCTTGACCTAATGAACATTTATACCCCATGTCAGATTTGCTCTAAATGCTTTCGTTTTTGAGATATAAGCCAAAAACTGCATTTGACCCCTATGTTCTATTTTAAGTAACGGCGGCCATGTTTTTTGACGGATCAAAAATCAAAGCACACACTTTGTGCAGGATAATCTAAGGAACAATCATGCTAAGTTTCATTCTAATCCATTCAGTAGTTTCACAGGAGAAGATTTTTTAAAGTTAGCAAATATGATGAACAAATTGTGAAAAATTGTCATTAAAGGACAATAACCCCTTAAGGAGTCAATTGAAAATTTTGGTCATATTAACTTATTTGTAGATCTTACTTTGCTGATCATTTTTGCTGTTTACAGTTTATCTTTATCTATAATAATATTCAAGATAATGACCAAAAACTGCAAAATTTCCTTGAAATTACCAATTAAGTGGCAGCAACCCAACAATGGTTTGTTTGATTCATCTGAAAATTTCAGGGCTGATAGATCTTGACCTAATGAACATTTTTACCCCATGTCAGATTTGCTCTAAATGCTTTCGTTTTTGAGATATAAGCCAAAAACTGCATTTGACCCCTATGTTCTATTTTAAGTAACGGCGGCCATGTTTTTTTACGGATCAAAAATCGAAGTAGTTTCAGAGGAGAAGATGTTTGAAAAATTGTTAACGACGACAGACGACGACGACGGACGCCAAGTAATGAGAAAAGCTCACATGGCCTTTTAGGCCAGGTGAGCTAAAAATGCAATTCTTAACGAATACCTGTCTTCTCTCAAAATATCATTCTTTACTAATACAATCTTCTCTAAAAATACAATTCTGTACTAATACAAGTCTTCTATCAAAATGTTCCCTCTTTACTAATACAAGTCTTCTCTCAAAATATAATTCTGTACTAATACATGTCTTCTATCAAAATAAAATTCAGTACTAATAATGTGCAAATAAGTTAATATGACCAAAATTGTCAATTGACCTCATAAGTAGTTATTGCCCTTTAAAACATTGTTTCATAATATTTTCATCTAGTTTGCCTCCCTTTAAAAAAATTTCTCCTGTGAACCTGCTGAATCAATGTCAGCCAAACTTGAGCTGAATGAGTTTTAGAGTATAAATTATTTTATGTAATTTCCTTGTACTTCGAGAAACTATGGCTTATATGGGACATAGGGGTACTATTCATAAGCTTTTGACGAAAATATGACCAATACAAAGAAAGTATACATGGCAAACCGCAAACCATTACAGGTGAGAGCCTCTTGTTTCACGAAAAACAGAAATGCCTACTGTTTCTTGCAATAATTCTGCAGCATTTTTATGATATGCACTGAGAAAAAGCGCTATGTATTGAAATACATAGATTTATATTTTATGTATTTGAATTTTTGCAAAAGATCATCACATATATATTTATTTTTTTTTGGGGGGGGGGGGGAATTACCCTGTTAGTCAGTAATTATATACAAAGGCAACAGCAGTATACCGCTGTTCAAAATTCATCAATCGATTGAGAAAAACACAAATCCGGGTTACAAACTAAAACTGAGGGAAACGCATCAAATATAAGAGGAGAACTTCGACAGAACAGAACCACAACATTAAAATGTAACACACAAAGAAACAAGCTATAATATAACAATCGCCATTTTCCGGACTTGATACAGGACATTTTAAGAAACAAATGGTGGGTATATCATTTTTGATGTTTTAATAATAACATTTCATGAAAATATTTCACTATAAAAGCTGTTGCCTTATACCGCTGTTTAATATTCATAATCCTATTAAACAGAAACAAGTACGAACAACAAATTAAAACCGAGGGAAACATCAATCATAAGAGGAAAACAATGTAACAACTAAAACACTGAACTAGTAGAAAAGCTAACGACAGCATACATAAACTAGAGGCCCTAAAGAGCCTGTGTCGCTCACCTTGGTCTATGTGCATATTAAACAAAGGACACAGATGAATTCATGACAAAATTATGTTTTGGTAATGGTGATGTGTTTAAAGTTCTTACTTTACTGAACGTTCTTGCCACTTACAATTATATCTATAATGAACTTTGCCCATTAGTAACAGAGGAAATTATTTGGTAAAAATTTACCAAATTAATGAAAATTGTTAAAAATGACTTTAAAGGGCAATAACCCCTTAAAGGGTCAACTGACCATTTTGGTCATTTGACTTATTTGTAGATCTTATTTTGCTGAACATTATTGCTGTTTACAGTTTATCTCTATCTATAATAGTATTCAAGATAATAACCAAAAACGGCAAAATTTCTTTAAAAATTACCAATCAGGGGCAGGAACCCAACAACAGGTTGTCCAATTCATCTGAAAATTTCAGGGCAGATAGACCTTCTCTTGATAAACAATTTTGTCAGATTTGCTCTAAATGCATTGGTTTCGGAGTTAAAAGCCAAAATCGCCATTTTACCCCCTATGTTCTATTTTTAGCCATGGCGGCCATCTTGGTTGGGTGGCCGGGTCACCGGACACATTTTTGATACTAGATACCCAAATGATGATTGTGGCCAAGTTTGGTTAAAGTTGGCCCAGTAGTTTCAGACGCAGGACGACGACGGACGCCAAGTGAAGAGAAAAGCTCACTTGGCCCTTAGGGCCAGGTGAACTAAAAAATTACTGTCTGATAACAAATGACATACAGACTGTCTTTAAAATGTTTATTTAATTTTTGTAACGCTGTAAAAAAAGATGTTTGTATACTAAATGATATGAGATAAGTGCAATACTATTGACCTACGACCGAATAAACTTGTGACTATTAAAGGTGTGTGTAATCTCTAGACCAAGATGTTATTTCTCACGATATCTGATTAGAAATTGTCAATTATATTAACTATGTCGTGTGTTAATATTATGCCAATATTCAGTATAATTCTATTGTTTACCTTGGTGACATCTCAACCAAATACACATGACTTAGATCTCACATCAGTTGTGAAAAACTTGCAAGATGAACTGCACCGCTTGAAAATACAGGTTGAAAACTTGGAGCAAAGTCATAAAACGTGTGTCTCATCGTTAAAGTCTTTGGGTATGTAGCATATTTTATTTATTGTTATCTAATCATACGATAATGCATTTCTTATATATGACTAATAAAACCAAACCAACGACGTCTAGACCAGAAATATGTTACCTTACCTATATTTGACAATACCTTTAGTATCAATGCTCTTAAACTTCGTACTTTTTGTGGGGTTTTTTTTGTGACCGCCACTGATATGTTTTTTGTAGACGAAACCCGCGTTTGGTGTAAACATAATTGTTGAACAAGTTGCTAAAGATGTTTGTAAATTAATTAATATTAACATCACTGGTATCCAAAACCCAGCTATAGCTGCCGATATGAACTCTTTAAATCCATCAAGTTTATATAACTATTTTATTCAGGAATAGATTACCTTAGCCGTATTTGGCACAACTTTTTGGAATTTTGGGTCCTCAATGCTCTTCAACTTTGTATTTGTTTGGCTTTACAACTATTTGATCTGAGCGTCACTGATGAGTCTTATGTAGACGAAACGCGCGTCTGGCGTAATAAATTATAATCCTGGTACCTTTGATAACTAATTAGTATATGAAGCTTATGCATTTCCACTTTTTTACAGGACTTGTACACAGAAAACGATTGTTGTTACCAGAAATTGACCAATCTGACCATGTAGCCTTTTCTGCGCATATTTCATCCGGATTTACAGCTGCTAGCTTAGGGAAAGGCCATGAGGTTGTTTATGATGTAAGCGACACCAACGTCGGAAATGGATATGACAATGTCACAGGAACATTCCGTGCACCATCAACCGGTGTGTATGGCTTTACGTGGACAATTTGTGCTGACAATCATGGTGAAATACAAGTTGAACTGGTTATTAATGGACGTCAACGTGGGGTTAATCATGTTGATTCGGAAATCACCAACGATCTCGATTGTTCAACCGCCTTTGTCATCGAAAAGGTCAATGTTGGTGATTTTGTCTTTATTCGGTCGGCAAGTGCCGGCGAAGGACTATTTATGAGCGACGGTAGAGCTCGATGGGCATTTTCCGGTTGGAAACTGTTTTGAATTGGTACCTAATCGAAGGATTTCAGATATAGACAGCAATATTTATTAAAAGTATGCTATTAATAGATGTTGTTTATATTTTTGGTGTACTGGGCATATATATATATTTTCCCCCAAGGGTGACTGGGGTATAGACATATGGTCGCTTGGTCTTCTCCCGACCGGCAGTAAAACGCTTGCTGAAGTGGGGCGTCCGTTTGGCTGTGCGGGATGTATCAAGTTCGCAGTCACGTCCGTCAGAAGTGGACGTTAAATCCGATGCCTCGTGTAAAGAGAGTGCCACGCTCTTTGCACGTTAAGAACCTTTACAACAACTCTTTGAGGGGTCCGTAGGTGGCCTGTTGCAAGGCAAAATTTCTGTCCCTATCCAATATACCCTCATTTTCCAGTTGCAGTCCAAATTTCACCGACCATCATCCTAGATGGCCTCTATTACAACAACCTACCTATTGTATTTATTGTGAACTTGTTCTCGTCCTGAATATTCATGAAATATTTGCCACTGGACGTTAAGCAACCAACAATCAATCAATTAATGTTTATATTTTTGGTGTACTGGGCATATATTAAACTGTTAAATTCACTAAAATAATGGTAATTTGTTGTTTACAATATTTCTTGTTTTTTATGCTGTAGGTTTCGGACAATATATGTTGCTTTACTCCTTCAAAATCTAATACAAACGTTTAAAGATGATAATAAAAAAAGAAAAAAAGAGCGATATCCAGACTAGAAAAAGTAATCTGAGTTATGCATTAAGGATAATATTCCTCAATAAAATAAAATCGAAATTTTATGACAGCAAATTCAGTTAAAACAACACCTGTATTTACCTGCCAGTTCCACATTTACATTTGCAATAAGAACACGACCATTGTCACAAGGGGAGCTTGATTTGGAACGTTAGCTTAATGCGTTGGGTCGAGAGTGAACATACAATAACCATTACGTCAATAGTTACCATGATTATAATTTAATACGCCAGATGCCCGTTTCGTCTTTTTGATTTGTTATTTTCTTGCTTGGAACTACACAAACATCAAACAGCAATGCAAACAAACTTTATTCATTCAACTTGAATAAGTATTGTTTTCATGTTTCATTGTTACGATGTTATTTTCTTACTTTCTGAAGGTCTGATATTCAAACTTACGAAAAACGTCTTGAATATTGATATTGTAGATAAGTTAAATATCATTATACAGTAATATGCTTTTTAAGGATGCGAAATTGCTGGAATCACCATAAATTAATTAAGTCGTATATATTTAATTCCTAATCCTTATAGAAATCACGTGATTAATGATTTTATAGTTTCACTTTTACTGCTGATTTCATTTGTATGAAATAGTTACCACCATTTGTCACTATATAAACTCCAAATTAAGAGGATTCCAAGGAAAATCAAATTCGTTCTTGCAAAAAAAAAACAGACTACAGCTAAAATTGAGGCTATCAGCAGCTCGGTAGTCAGTACTACGGTACTGACATGATTTCTTACAAAGTATCTAAAATAATCAATTTATAAATTATATAGAAACTATGGTTTCAACTCCCCAGGAAAAGTTGGCTCCAGATGGATTTGGTTATTTTAAGATCCTTTTTGGTTTATAGCTTTTCAACAAATTCTGTCCTTATAGATCCTTGGATTTTAAATATCGGCTTTGAGCGTTCCATATGAAGGTCAATCCAAAAAAGTTCCTCGGACTCATAAAATTTATAACGTGTTATTTTCACATTTTTCATAAAAAGGTGTCAAACAAGAACATAAAATACTACCGAGATCTAAAGATTTAGCATTACGATTCAATTTAAAAAGCAATAACAACCTCACCAAAGACTCCTTTAGTATTTTATTGAAATCTAAAAACTCAAGTTGATATCAAACGATGTTAAATTGTCTTTTGTCATGAACCTTATAATTATCGACCAGATATGTAAAATAGAATATATTTAGAGTTGATATATTAGAAGCGTTTTAACTTTAAATATGTGTAGATACCCGATACCCCTATTATTCATCATATTCATAGAAGTATATATATGAGACTTGTTATCCAAACCTTAAGAAAGGTTTACAATCAGTTCATCAATTCTATGCAATATCTCATTCTCAAATTCCTCACTATTTCCTTCTCGTATAACTTGACCATGAATAAGAAGATATGATACTGAAGTCTTTCAAGGAATGTAATTTAAATCCTCTTTTCTGTTCAAACTAACCGGGAATATTATTGAGGGCCCTCATGGGGTTTTTGATTATGTGATTACTTGGCCGTTTTTTTAATGATTATTTGATTATTAAGCCAAATATTTCATGATTATTTGATTACCTAGGACTATATTTTTAGTTTATGATTATTTGATTACTAAAGATAAGCAAATATTTAATGATTATGTGATTATATTGGCAAAAAAATGGTGATTATGTGATTACTAGGACCCCCCCCCCCCCCCCCCCCCCCATGAGGGGCCTCATTATTCCTGTATCTCAATTCACGATCTCATCTTGGGTGTATGAAAATGACAAATTTACCAAGTTTTAACATTCCAAGTTGATGAAGTGCAGAAAGCATAATTGTCTAATGAACAATATAAGAATTAATTTAAATTCTAGGAATTTATAAAGAGTGTAGTGGATTGAAAACTCGGAGTCATCTGTGTCATCTCGCACACCCAAGCAGACGCATTTGAAAGGTCAGAAGAAGACCTACGTGAACATATTTCTATTTGGAGACGTGAAATCCGAAGTGGCAAATAAATCGTGTGCCACGCTGTTTGAACGTCTGTTCGTGGCATTTTGCAAGGCACAACTTCTGTCCTCTATCCTGGATGGCGACTATAACATGGCTTCCTATTGCATTTAATGTTAGTGTATGTTCGTCTCGAAATACTTATCACTTAACGCTAAACAACCAACAATGAATCAATCAAAGTTGGGAAACAAAATTTCCTTCAATCCTATTTGACTAATTCCATTGTTTTGCTGTCTACCATAATTGATTTTCGTATTATATTATTGGCCTGAATTAAAAGACCGTTGCTATTTTCTTTGAATGGGACAGTTTGTTATCAAATGGTCGTAGGGTGTGGTTTGATATTTTAAACATTCTTTAGAGCTTTGTTAATTTCGACCCTTGTCATACGATTCAAATTGAAGTTTGGTCCGAGTTTGTGTACTATTTTTTATTTTCATTTATATCCCTAAAGAAATGAAAAAGAGATTGTAAGTCTTTGCTTCAAAAAAAGTAAAATAAAAAAAAACGGAACTCCGAGGAAAATTCAAAACGGGTCCCTAATCAAATGCCTAAAACTCATATCTGTAATTTTACAAATTATATTTTGGGAACTTATATTATAATCAACAAAACTCTAAATTCTTCTAGTTAATTTATCAAATCCATCTGCAAATAATTTAGTACAATTAATTTGCTGTTAACGACCACACGGCCGACACTCGGCTAACCGAGAGATAGGTCGGTTAATCTATATTGAGTATGCGGCTATATCGGCGGTTGGTCTGTTAATCGGGTTGGTTATACGTCTGTTAAGAGTAAAACGCACAATTTTAATATTAAAATCTATTTAATATACAGATTTTAGGTACATTATAAGAATCAAATCAAAAAAAGAAAAGTGTCTGACAAAATGATATATATCATAGAACATTTTCCAACGATAAAAACATTTCATAGTCTGCGCAGTTTTCAGTAAAACTAAAAGGCGTCGCGCAAGTATGTAGTATTTATGCTTATACGCATAGCAATTTTTGTAATGAAAGGCGAAAAAAACAATTTTAGATATCATTTAAAGGACACAAAATCGTACTTTGGTTCTAAAATATAAATTGAAATTAGTAAATATTTCATAATTGTAATATAACGTGAGTAATACTACGTTTTAGTGAACATTATGGGAATAAAGTCTGTTAATGGGTTGGACAATTGAAATTGTGTCAGTTAAGAGTTATTTAGCCACGACAATAGTTGTGCTACCTTTATATTTTCCCTTTGAAAAAGTTAAGAATGAGATGCTCTTGAGCAAAAAAAATGACAATACGCTGCAACAGTATCCTTCTAGTAAGAACATTTTTATTTTGACTTCCTTTGCATTTTATTAAGGGGTGTGTCACTTCAATATATGGATATGGATTGCCTGCTGGAATATCTATTATTAACGTTTTCTTCAGCCTTAATTTTTGTGTCTGTTTAAAGTAGCACGTTCTCAAATCCGTCCGAAAGTGTCTTTCTAATACAACACAGGGTACATATAACGTGTTGTCGTTCTCATATGCACATGATATTTGTCACTGGACGTTAAACTCTAAATCGTCAACATCATCCGATTGGTTCTTTTCTTCTATTACTGAATCATCTGTTGTTTACAAATCAGTCTAAAGAAGTAAATGGAAAGGAGCGAATGCAGCTACATTTGGTTATCTTAAGTTTTAATTCATTTTATTCCGTTTAGTTTCTTTCTACATAAGTGCAGAGGAGAACTGCAGTTGTCCGCATGTAAACTTTTAGCATTTATTACCAATATGAGTACATAGCAATCCGTTACTGTTTCAACACCCAGGGGTGTTTAATGTCTTTATTCTCAAATAATTATTTTTTTCTATCTTTTTTTTTATTAATGCATCACTTCCTACTGTCCTTATCTATTATTCTATATATTCTGTGTTTCCATCCAGATTCTCGTGTATACAATGAGGGTCCGGATTGGGGGTGTTGTTTATTTCTATATTCTTTAAATTGTCTGTTACTTTTCTCTACATTTTATTTTATCTTACTCATTATTATTTCTTTATTCTTTATATATTCTAGCATCCCAATATATTTTACTTACTGATGTTTAGTTACATTACGACGTTTATCTCTGATTTATATACTGGTTAATACCAATTTAGATACAAATTAGTGTCATTCATGACAACCTAAACAGAATCTACATGATATATGCGACCATTCTTGGATGAAATCAATATGTATAGATTATAACATGCCCTTTTCTATATTAGCCCTGGTATCATCCCGAGACTCCCATATCGGCCTCGAGGCTTTAGCCGAGGGCCGATATGGGTCGAGGGATGATACCAGGGCAAATATGGAAAAACATGTTATAATCTTTAAGCTATTTATCACATATTTAAGTGTTGCAGAAAAGAGGGAAAAAAAGTTCAATTATAACAATTTAATGAAACATAACAGGTAAATCTTAAAAATGTATCCGTATCCGTAACAAATATGTGATAAGATATAAATAACACATAGCTGAGAGGGTGATAGAGCAAATTTGGTCCCGAGAAAACATTGTCAACCGCGGCGAAGCCGAGGTTGACAATGTTTTTTCGAGGGATACCGATCTGCTCTATCACCCTCTCAATTATGTGATATTTGATTTATTATAATGAATGTCCTATCATCATTTTCTTTAACAGATGAGTTTTATTATAAAGTATTTTCTATGTAGTCACGTACTTGACAGCGTAACGGGTATCTGAAAAATCATCAGAAGTGAAGTAAATAGACAATAGTAGTGCATTGACTTGACATATAAACGATACAAGGATTAGGCCCGAAACGGGAAAAAAGCTCTGCTATCAAGAAAAAAAATATTTTCAATTGTTGTTATTTTGTTATTGTTATTTATTTTATTTAAATTTTGGGTAAATATCCCTTTTAAAAGGCCTCATATCTGGCTGAGAAATATACATCACAATGAACATGATGAAATGTACATCACCAGTTGAAACCCATCGATGGTGAACGAATGCGTTTAATATCAACAATAAGCATAACACACAATGATTTATAGGTTTTAAAGTAAAAATATTAACAAGTGAAATACGTTTTTCCAACAATTGTAAAAGAAATAAGTTTGAGTCGTTCCACGCTTCGTTGTATAGTAAATTAGAACTTTAAACATTGTCTATAAAATAACTTGATGTAGATTCAAATCATTGTCGTTTAAACTGCCCGTTTTTGATTGGTCTAGCCGAGAGGGTGACATTCCAAAACATTGTCACCCGCTCAGCCATGTGATAGAGTTAATTAACACCTTAGTATTAGGCAATCAAAATATGGCATTTTAACATGATGTATAATAATACTTTAATATTACACTTTTTTATATCAGTTTTCAATATTCATGGCCTAAATTCATTGTTCATGTCAGTGTTTCCGTATATATTATGTTTCATTGCTCATGTGTTGTTTCCGTATATTTTAGCCACTCGTCTTGAGCCTACCCATGTGATCCGATAACACCCCATACAGCAATAAAATTATACTTTTATTGCCATTCATAACTCTTAACAGACCAATTAACAGACCGGGTTTTATACATCCGACCCATTAACAGACCAGGTTTTAAATAAAGATTGATTTATGTCACCAAAATACAGATTTTTGTGTAGATTTTTCACACAATGATATCAATTTGGTTGACAAACATAACGCCTGTCTTTGTTCGATGTTCAAAATATCAAAATTGAGAAAGGAAATGGTGAATATGTCAAAGCGACAACCACCCGACCATAGAGCAAACAACAGCCGAAGGCAACCAATGGGTCTTCAATGTAGCGAGAATTCCCGCACCCGTAGGTGTCCTTCAGCTGGCCCCTAAAATATGCATAATAGTACAGTGATAATGGACGTCATACTAAACTCCGAATTATACACAAGAAACTAAAATTTAAAATCATACAAGACTAACAAAGGCCAGAGGCTCCTGACTTGGGACAGGCGCAAAATTGCGGCGGGGTTAAACATGTTTATGAGATCTCAACCCTCGCATGCAAGTAAATTCAACCAACGTGTCTTTTTGTGTACATTTTGTGTGTGTAAAATGTGTATAAATTTATTGATGAGTAACACGCCTTTTCATTTTATAGATCGTACATCGAAGCTAGAAAAATAATAATTACACCACTGGATTCAGTACATTGAATTGTTTTGTTAGACATGAATAATTTTTATGATAAACATATATTTAAAAAGTTATACAATGAAACAGGCAGAATTTCCAATGATTTCCTCGATAACACCTGATTAACAGACTTTAGCCAACCCGATTAACAGACCCACCGCCGATATAGCCACATACTCAATATAGATTAACCGACCAATCTCTCGGTTAGCCGAGTGTCGGCCGTGGACCAAATAAGTTAACATAATAATCAGGTGAAGGACGTTGTCTAAGAATATATTTATAAAATCAATGAATAATACATGCACATGTATAAAAGCTAGAATTACTATGGGATAATCAAGAACACAATCATGTACGTGAATACGGCGATGGAAGTTTTAACTACCTTGACCAGCGACATGAATATTGATCAGTCCATTCAACTTTATAGTACACGTGTTCCAGCCCCGTTATTCCGACACCCAATAGTCCGACACCCCATTAGTCCTACATGGATATAATTGAACAATATTATAATAAAAAGTAAGATATGAAAATACAAAACTCCGAAGAAAACGGAAAGTCTAAATTAGTCAAATGGATAAATCAAAAGCCCACTCATCAAATGAATGGATAACAACTGCCATATTCCTGACTTGGTAAAAGCATTTCCTTATAAACGGTAGTTTAAATATGGTTTCATAGATATAGTTTCAAGATTCAAGATTTTAAAGATTTTATTCATAACCTCAGACTCATACAGGTGTACAACAGGACAATATATACAAACATGAGATAATACATAGCGAGACAGAACAGACGAAACATAAATACATATAGTATATTATAAAGGACAATTGGTATAATTAGTTAAAGTATTTCATAATTTTCTTCACGAAAATTGATAATTTCCTTTGAACTTGTACGTTACATATCGACAACAAGCCAGTAAATTTGTTCTTGCTTGGATTCATAACATAATAATTTGGTATAAACGTTGATTTAAGAGCAGTTGCATCAGCATTTTTACAGATGAACAATATATGAAACTCATCCCTATTCCCTCATTACATAATGTACATATTCTCTGAACCTCTCCCTTGCATGACAGTCGTATAAAATTCCACTATATTGACAACAATATGTGAACAAATTAAAACAAACATAATAGGTAAAAATGTCAAAATTAGGGGTACAATAGTCAACATTGTGTTATAATCTCTATAACAATAAACATGTAACAAGGACACACAACTAGAGGCTGCAAGGAGCCTGTGTCGCTTTCCTGATATTTTTATTTATAATTGATGCATGAAATAATGCAACCGTTATTCTTTTGCTTTAGTTTCAGAAATATAAGTCAAAATCTGCGATTCCCTCCTTTGTTATATTTTTAGCCATGTCTGCTATGTTGGTTGGATGGCAGGGTCACCAAACACATTTCTAAAACTAGATACCATAATCATAATGCTGATTGTGACCAAGTTTGGTTAAAATTTCCTCAGTAGTTTCAGGGGAGAAGAAAAATCCAGGGGTCAATTGACCATTTTGGTCATGTTTGAATTTGTAGATCGTACAGTGTAGCTCTATCTATCATAATATTTAAGATCATAACCTAAAACTGCAAAATTTCCTTAAAATTTACAAATTTCAGTTGCAGCAACCCGACAACGGGTTGTACGATTTGTCTGAAAATTTCAGGGCAGATAAGATCTTGATCTAGTAAACAATTTAAACCTATTTCAGATTTGCTCTAAATCCTTTGGATTTGGAGATATATTCCAGAATCTACATTTTACTCATATGTTCTATTTTTCACCATGCCAGCCACCGCCTTGGTTAATTGGCCGGTTCATCGGACACATGTTTTTAACTAGCTGATACCTAAATGATGATTGTGGTCAAATTTGGTTGAATTTGAAATTTGGCCCAGTAGTTTCAGAGAAGGTTTTTGTAAAAATTAACGGACGACGCCGGTCGACGGACGCCAAATGATGGGCCAGATGAGCTGAAAATGCATATAATAGACGAAGCACATTAGGAAAAATGAACGAAGAAATACATTATCTTCATTTCAAGAGAATAATATCATTAGTTAAAACAAATCCTAATGAGAGTCCTCATAATTATAATAACATAATTCATGAAGTACTTACAATATTATAAGTTTGCTTAATGTACAGTGACAAATATTACATGCGAAAACAATTTAACAATAAATACAATAGGTAGGTACTGTAATAGATACCATCCGGGGTTAAAAAAAGGTCAATGAAACTTGGAGTGCTGCTGGATGATAAAGGTATATTGAATAGGGACAAACATTTGCCTTGCAACAGGCTCAGACAAAATGCTACCGACGATCCCTAGATTTGTTGCAATGTTTCTTAACCTGCAGAGAGCGTGGTACTCTCTCTACATGAGGCATCGGATAAAACGTCACCACTCTGACATTTGTGGAAAATTATATACCTCGACCAATCAAACGGACTTCCCATGCACCCAGGGTTTACTGATAGTTGGAAAGAGGCAAAAGTGACCATAATTCTATTTCCACTTTAATTTTAAATAGATATCAAAACTCATTGACCTTGTCCATCGAATGACTGACAACAGGTAATGCAACTTAGGAATATCAAGGTTGGTTGGTATTAGTGAAAATAATGGCATATATTTATTCAAACCGGATACAGAAAATCTGATTCAGATGCCGAGTAGCGAACATTTTGTAAAACTAAATGTACTTTTTGTCGAATAACTAATATGGCGATACGCTACTTTGTGTTTCTCCCAAAGGAGGGAAATAAGAAAGTTTAGGCTCCAATTAGGCTTTACTGAATAAAAGTTTGTATGTAAGATGCGAAGTTGATTCGGTGTGGTGTACAGAAAAGACTATTTAAGCTTAGTTTGTCTTCATGCAACAATGTTTGTACTTATTGAAGAGTGAATTATTTAAAGCAAATACATTAAACACTTAAAAAAAGGGTGAACCAAACAGAACTTTGTAAAGTTTGGTGCGTTCTCCGTTAAGAATCAGCCAAAAATGTACTGGTAAAAAGAAATAATGAAAACCAGTACATTCCTGTAACAGTGTCAATGTCACGAGAAGTGGAGTTTGTTGCTAGATTTATTTTCATGTCACATGTTTGCCTGGTTTGTTTAAAAGACAACCGACAAGTTGTGTTTTTAAAGATGCAACAAAGAACACAAATGAAAATAACTAAAATTAATTACAGAAAGTTTGTTGCTTTATGAATATGCAATTACAAATATTGTTGCTTATGTCATCATTCATGGACATGACGGTTTGAATACATGATTGGTAGTTAATGTTTGTCTAATGTCCAGTGGCAAATGTTTCATGACTATTTAGTTCATGTTCATTCTGACAGCACATTTCATCCATTTATATCGAAGTTTCAAACTTAATCAAGTCTTCTTTGTATAGAAAGATAATTACCGATTGGACAATTTCACTATAGATGTTATAAACTTAAAACACTCTCCATGGCTCTCAGCGTTCGATAATTAAGTTCGTGTACTGTATATATATATGAATCGAAATAGTAATGGTTGGAATCAATAGTCCCTCTTTATGGTAAAATGACAGTTTTTCCAGTTTTGACTGTATCCGAGACCTTATCACGTGTACACGATTCATTATGATGAGAGACTGCTGATAACATTTATTTTTTTAGTAGAATGTGTTCCCATATAGAACATATCTTAAATTAGTTTACCAAAACTTGCAAGGACCTTGGTTTTTCTTATATGGACGTAGTCATGGTACTTCTTCAATATTAATATCAAACAGGTGACATGATATTATCTGTTTCTGTGATATACTCGTAAGCAAGAGTAGTTCAAATATCAAGATTCTACGAAGGAGTGTTGGGATTTGGGGAGGGGTCGTTCATATAGATATTCTTTAATTGATATGCAATTTTCTCTATTCTTTATACTGTTTGCAATTATTCTCTAACCTTTATATTTCGGCGGTTATTTACCTTTGTCGGACTATTGGGGTGTCAGACCAATGAGGTGTCGGACTAATGGGGTGTCGGACTAACGGGGTAACGGAATATCGGGGCGACCATTCCATTTTCGTAGGTGTGAGTTCGAATGTTTGAATTAACCAATGAAAACGATCGTTCCTTTGCGAGTTCATCTAATAAAGTTTGTTTGACAATTTATGTCGCTTGTCCGCAGTTAGGTGTACCATATCTTAATATGAAAAATCATTATAATCAAACAGATTTTTTTTTTTAAATCTATCATCGCGATCATTTGCTTCATAATAATGGGTAAGATCGCTAAATAAGAGAACATAAATACACACCTTTTAGCAAAATTATGTTCATATGGGGGATTATAATCCAAACACAACATCTTCAGGCAAATTTAAGGTTTTTCTATTAATTTAATTACAAATACAAATGAACAGTTCGTATTCAAGGGATTCCCAATTTTCTCAAGTAATTTCTAACAGCAAACAGCAATACCACCAGAAATACAATTTGATATTTTTAAGAGCAAAATAATTATAAACCTATGTTTAAGACTTTGTTTTTACCGAACTCATTTTATTTTTTGTGATGTAAATATCCTGGCCACTTCAATCAAAACGTCTCTTTGCCTTTGTTCCTCCTATTCGTCTCGTTCTTGTCTTTTTCGTCTTCTTTAGCCTGTATCCCTATTCTTTTTACGTTTCTAGCTTTCTGATACATTTCAATAAAAAATACCGTCAGTTTTTAAATATTTTTTTTTAATTTTTGGCAATCTGTTTTATTATCCGACGTAGTTTGCTTTTGATTCACTGGTGTCAGAAAAGTAATTTTGATCCAAAAGTATAACATTTCTGAAAGACGGCAGTTGTCTTAAAATGAAAATTTTGATATTGAAAGATTTATAGTATTTTGGCAAATTTATTATTGTATAAACTCTGTGTAGGACTAGAAACTTCGGACGCTATCATAAAATAGATGCTGTTTGCGCGGCGAATATTTCAAGCATATTTAGGACGTTGAACATGTTAATAAATTATGTTTTAGACATTTGATGACACAATAAAATACGATTAAATGGTGGGAATTGTATAAGTTTCCTTATCCCATAATGTTATTGTAGGTATCAATGTAAATCATCTATATTTTATTGGATGTTTGTTTATTTACAGTTCAAATCATCAAATTCTAAACTGTTTTTCCCAGCCAATACTTGATTCCAACTATACCAAATATGATTTCATTGAGGTACTATGTAATAAAATAAAATTGTAAAATGCAATCATCAACGTCCATTATCACTGAACTAGTATATACATGTATATGTTTAGGGGCAAGCTGAAGGACGCCTCGGGGTGCGGAAGTTTCCTGCTGCATTGCAGACCTATTTGTGACCTTCTGCTGTTGTCTGTTCTATGGTCGAGTTGTTGTCTCTCTGACACATTCTCCATTTTCATTCTCAATTTTATTCATATTAAATCAAAAAATAAATTTTAACTTCCTGTTTTTTAATGTGTCGGAATATTAGATTTTTTTTTACCCAAATCAGAAGCAGTTATTTGAAGTTTATACACATATGAGCTAACAAATTGAGAAATATTAAATAGAAAAAATATTCCCCTTCGTATTGCTAAGATAGTTTTATTATGTTTGTCCTCCGCGCAACACTTTGTGGAGACAAAGAAATACCGTCCCTGTCTTCATAGCGCTATCGCATGTACAATTCTTGCCACTTTTTAAAAAACAAAATCAGCAATGTCTAGGACAGGTTGAAAAACCAGTGCCGAAAATAATTTTAAAAGAGTTATACCCCTTAGAAACATAATTTAGAAGAAACTTATTGAATCGCTAGCGCTCTTATGTGTACAATTATTGCCAACTCTTACAAAACATTTACAAATGTCTAGGACAGGTTGAAAAACCAGTGCCGAAAATAGTTTTAAAAGAGTTATACCCCTAAGAAACATAAGTTAGAAGACACTTATTGAATCTCTAGCGCTCATGTGTACAATTCTTGCCACCTCTTACAAAAAAATCACCAATGTCAAGGACCGGTTGAAAAACAGTTTTAAAAGAGTTATACGCCTTAGAAACATAAATCAGAAGAAAAATTGAATCGCTAGCGCTCTCATGTGTACAATTATTGTCATCAAAGGGAAATAACTTTATTAAAGACAACTGACGATTTCTTCTGTAATAATCATAGTGTTTAAGGTAATAACTAAACAATTTCTTATTCGAGGTCTTGAATTCATATTTAATTTTGACATATTTTGGACAATTGGTGGAGCTCAACATGTTTAACAATTTTATTTTGTCAGCGTTTTTTTCGGTTTTCAAAATAGTACGAAAAAATTGCATTTTACCCGTATGTTCTACTTTTACTTATATCTACCGTCTAGTTTGGCAGTCCAGGACATCAAAATAATTTATAAACAAGATAACCAAATGATGAGCGTTGCTAGGTTGGGTTTAATTTAGCCCATTAGTTTCAGAGAGAAAGATTTTTGTAAAAATTATCGACAGACGACGGACGCTAAGTGTTGAGCAAAGCTATCTTGAACCTTCGGGACAGGTAAGCTAATAATATGGAAATATTTTTGTGAAACTTAAATTGTAAGTTTATATCAGTAGTGTCTCGGACAAGTTCGAAGATTAGTTCCGATCAATAAATGTTATATGAGTTATGGCCCTTATAAATATTGATGACATGGAAAATTGTAAGCGCTCTCATGTGAAATATTCTTGCCAGCTTTTCATTATTCTTATGTAGTAGTTTTATATCAGTAATGTCTGGAAAAATTTTGAAATGAACTGCCAATCACATGTTTTAAATTAGTTAGAAATATTAAAACATCAGACATTGCTCTTAAGATAATCTTAAACAAATATAAAAAACAGCAACGTTGATGTTGGACAGAAAAAATAGGTGCAACACGGGGGACATTGGAACTTTTTCCTTCTATTTTGTTATTAGTAATTTTGAAGTACACTTCAACTTATTTTGTTATGTTTGTTTGGGACCTATTATGGCGAACCGTCGACACTTCGGACAATAAATCAAAAATGCATCCACCAATTTTCATGAAACTTTAATATTTTTGTATATCTAAATTGACGTTAGCTCCCATTTTTATTCACCAACAAATTTATTCGTAGACAATGGACGGTTCTATAATATTCTGACAATAACCGGTAATGCTCTGAAAATTATTTTTTTTAAACTTTTTTTTCAAGTGTTTATAAATGATCAATGGAGATCCCCTTACAATTTTTATGTTATAATTTTCTTAGATAACATATGGGTAGTATTTTTTGGCATACCTCATTATACGAATGGTTGTGTTTTTCATACCAAAAGCGGAACGTCTAAATCCATATTTGTAGGTTGCAACATCACATCATCCATCTCAGAAAAAAAAAACGGGTCAGAAAATCCAAAAGTAGTATCTTGACTATGTTAACATTTAATGTTATGTCATGTAATTGGAAAGAGGAAAACTGAAAACACTTTCTAAGCTGTGGTGATTAAATGTATGTGTCTATGTCAAACTTACATCATAAATTGATACCAGTTAAATTCCCACCTTTTTCGTGGGGAAAAAGACAGTTCTTACATGGAATTAAGCTCTAAACACTTTGAAACTGATAATTTGGTGTCTGGCGTATAGAAAAACTTTCCTGGGAATCGAAACCTTTCAATGATAAAATATTGTCATTTCTTTGAAATAAGCACGTGTAAGGAAATATTTTTCAATTTGCTGTGATACCTCCCATAATCATATATAGAACTTTGAAACGACAACTTAACAGTCACTTGAAGACTAGAGCGAAAACTGTATTTTACAAATACGAAAAACCTATGAAGACATATTTTGGAACATGCTGACCATTCAAATGAGGTTTGCAGAAAGAAAGGTTTGATACTTGTCTAGCATAATATAAGAAATTGATAATGTAGCACCATATATTTACATAAGTAATATAACTGACATTAGGTACGTAAAAATATGACACGACGTAATTTTTCATTTTGATTAGTACTCTCGCCAAGCGTAGATGCTATCTCTTCTACAGGAACTAATTAATTGAAATTCATAACTGAATATTACATAGCAATACGTCAATAAATGGGTACTAAAATGTACAGAGATTGACCATTCGGGTTGTTGTTGTAATAGAAAAAAATTGAGAATGGAAATCGGGAATATGTCAAAGAGATAACAACCCAACCAAAGTGCAGATAAAAGCCGAACACCACCAACTGATCTTCAACGCAGCGAGAAATTCCGGCACCCGAAGTTGTGTTGGAATTGGAAATGGTCTTGTCTTTGTAACCGGCCACATATTGACTTCTGAATAAATAAAGGCAACAGTAGTATGCCGCTGTTCGAAAGTCATAAATTAGTTGAGAGACAACAAATCCGAGTTACAAACTAAAACTGAGGTAAACACTTAAAATATAAGATATCAAAATTTGACATAAACCAATAGAAAAAAAACTGAATTCACAATCCTTTCTGTTTCTGTTATGTTTAGACTTATAACACCAAACAAAACGGTTAGATTCAGCCAGAATATATACTCTAAGATTGCAAGTATACAGTTTTAACTGAATAAATAAACTCGTCCAATATCAGGAGAAAATGTTTTAACGTTAATATGTTTGATGTATTTAATTATAGTCCAGTTGTAATTAATTTTTCCTTTTTACCACTTTATCGTATCAGTGAATTTAATTGTAAATTAGTAGTTTCGCTTAGAACTAAACTATAAGTACGTTTTATACCTTTTGCATTATATAAAAATAAAGTCTTTTGTTTGAATATTGAATATGGCTATCGCTGCGATATAGCTATTTTGTGCTGACGACTCCAGTTATGAAATTTGACTTGAAACTAGAAAAAGCGGCAATATACATTGTAGTACATGTACTACGTGAAATATCTTGTTTCGTTTCAAATAAATAATCATAATTTAGTGATATTAGCAGGATATATGTAAGTGTGCTATTTAATGTTATATATGAAAAAAGCTCAATCAGGTACAACAGCAGACTTATAATCAATGAGTAGAAATAAATAGAAATCCGCTAATCAGTATAACCCACGAAAGGAGGTCTCTGTTTAAAATTGAAAAAAAAATGTTTGTTCAAACTTTGTCTGAGGTTTTTATTTGTTTAAATTTGTTCAAATTTGAAAATCTTACCGACGAAAACCTAAATAAAACAAAACCTAAATTGAGTTTTATGCCAATTTTTTATTTTGTTTTTCTTCATATTTTGCAACTGTTAATCAATATTATATAATAATTCTAATGAATTTATTGCGTGTCTAATTAGTCAACTGAAGTGTTCTTTCTATGGACCTGTATTTAGTTTTCTTACTTTTTACTTTTTTTTTCACAGTAACAACACTCTCTTATTAATGGTCAAACTAATGCTTAAAGTCATTATGACAGTCAGGTGCCCTCTCAGTGATATTTTGACATACAAAATGGAACCACAAATGTCTTAAAATAACAATTTATTATTTAATATACCAAACTTGTAGATGTTTTAAACATATTTTTAAACATGTGATATATATAGAGAAAGAAAAAAAAAGCTATTTGCTGGTAAAATGAATTACTGATTATTTGGGTTATTTGACCTTGTGAAGATTTCTGTTATCCTGTTTATGTGTAATATTGTCTATTTTATCTACTAAGATTTGTACATTTCACTTTCAATGTACAGCGCACCACCACTGGATTGTACCTTGATGTAATATATTTTACCTCCCCCCTAATTGAACATTTAAATATTACCCGTTAAGGGGTGTTCCTTATAATAGGAAGCTGATACGAAGAGAAGAAAGTAAAGACTGGGTTTTCTTTTTTTTTCAACTTAAAATGCCAAAATGTAACTTACACCGCATTTAGAAATGTCGTTTTGTTTCATTATAACATAAGATTTGTTTACTTAGGACTATTCAAAAACAACCAAGATGCATTCATATAACATATAATAACGGCAAATACAACTTTGGCCTTATTCATTGACACTGAATTTAATTCATATAAATTTAATTGGATACATATAATAGGAGAAATTGAAAAGGGTAATATTCTTGCCATATAGTAAATTTTAACAAAATAATGTTTTTATTTCAGCAATTCTACAAAAATAAAAATACCAAAGGAAAATGTGTTCTAAACTAATAGTAGGAATTATTCAGTTTAGTATCGTTTTGTTGACATTTGTGGCAGTCAATTGTGTACCGAAAAACAATACAGGTAATATTTTAAAGACTTTTTATACTATTTGGTCCCTTTGACGCATTTCCCATTTCCATTCTCAATTTCATGGGGTTCGTGTTGTTTATTCTTCAGTTTTGTATGTTGTGTCATGTGTACTATTGTTTTTCTGTTTGTCTTTTTCGTTTTTAGCCATGGCGTTGTCAGTTTGGTTTAGATTTATGAGTTTGACTGTCCCTTTGGTATCTTTCGTCCCTCTTTCATTGTCGAAACAAATTTTGATAAAATAAATAACATTTGAAAAGTAATGGCCGATGCATTCCATCCATGACGTCTGGCGTACAACATTTTAATTCTTATATTTAAGATGAGTTCATTCTCCACATAACCTAGAACACTGTTTAAAGATGTTCGCTACTATGTTTTAAAATAACAAGCTATTTAAAAGACTATTACAATTTGATAGTATATAAACAGGAACTAAAAATGCAGAAAACAATATTCCTGTTTTCGAGATATAAGGCATTGAAAATTTGGCGGGAAATGATTCTCTCTAGGATTTTCAAACATTTAACATTTAACATTCGCTACTTTTTTCTTTCAAAACAATGAACATATAACAAGGATTTTATAAGATTTACAAATATGGCTTCTTTTTATTTTATATGATAAAAATATGAGGATTAAAAAACCAGAGGATTTCGAATATCTGGCAAAAATTCAAAAACAAGAGGAGCGAACATAATATTTCCAGCGGAGATGAGGGCCCTCATGGGGTTTTTGATTATGTGATTACTTGGCCGTTTTTTTAATGATTATTTGATTATTAAGCCAAATATTTCATGATTATTTGATTACCTAGGACTGTATTTTTAGTTTATGATTATTTGATTACTAAAGATAAGCAAATATTTAATGATTATGTGATTATATTGGCAAAAAAATGGTGATTATGTGATTACTAGGACCCCCCCCCCCCCATGAGGGGCCTCGCTAATGGCAAAAGATTACCTCCTTTATAAATACTGAAAACTACCTCATCTATATTGTCTTCAAATCGTATTATCCCTGTAATTATAATAATAATCGAACAAATGGTTCTGTTGTCTGAATAGTATAGTTCCGATTTATTTCACCACTTCAATAATGCAAGAATTATGTTATCCTCAATTTTAACATATGCAACAAAATCGTTGTTAGCTATCAATTTAGCGTTAAATAAAGGCAAGAGTAATTTACCGCTGTTCGAAATTCATAAATCGATTGAAAGAAAACAAATCCAGGTTACAAACAGACCTGATTTAAAATCAAAAGATTTTTATCTTTTTTTATTGAATAATAGAAAAAATACAAAGGATATCGGGTATCTATCCATGACAATATCAGTAAATGCACAACAAAAAACATACAAAAAACAATCAAATAAGTTTTAAAATTAGTACTGAAAAAGTGTTTGTTTACAAAGAATAGCAAGAACCAAAGGCAACATGAGAATGAATATCTGGTTGCAGTAACTATAAGGATATATTTATGTTTCGTAAAAGGATGACTCCTTTCAGATTCTGTTTTTATTTGTTACTAGAAACAGGAATCAAACATAAGACAGTCTTGTTATTTTTCTTTTGTTACTGAAAAACTTGTTTCCTCGTCCTTGAAAGAACTAACTAATTAAGTACATGCACACTCACAGAAAATCCATATTATTTTATAAAGTGTAAGAGATCTATAGATTTTCAAATATATATAATGAGATGTTGTATAAGTGCCAATGAGACAACTCTCCATTAAAATCACAATTTATAAAAGTTAACCATTATAAATCAAGGTACGGTTGTCAACATGAAGCCTTGACTCACACCGAACAGCAAGCTGTAATGGGCCTCCGAAAAATACTAGTGTTTAACCATTCAAACTGGGAAAACCAACGGTCTAATCTATAGAAATAAAAAGAGAAACGAGAAAGACTTATGAACCACATCAACATAACGGCAACTACTGAACATCAGATTCCTGACTTAGGACAGGGGCAAACAATTTCAAGCTCATATTGTTGTTTTAAATTACATGTTGGTATTTTGATATAATAACAAATGATTGCTCGAAATTATCTATATACCAGAGGATTTATTTTCCATTTATTTTTATTATTCGTATTATTTTGTGCTGATGGAATTTATGCAGTACTCGTTAACACCTGCCTAGTGTATCTGTTTATTAATTCTACTCTTCTGGAATGTGCATGAAATAATGCTGCCTGATGTTATGTACATATCAATTAATCAATAATTTGGTCGGTAGTTGATAAATTGATACAAGTGCATGCAGTTTGTATTGATCATTTTTGTTTTACCACTGTAATTGAAAAAGAACGATGGAAAAAACAAAATAGTAAAGTCAATGAGGTTTCACAATTATTCCCATAGTAAGCCCCTTAATTAATATCTAATTAAAAGAAATATCAGTATTGTACGTTTTGAATAATGCAAAAAAATATATATAATGTCCCAATAAAACAAAACGAATATAAATAAAATATTTAAGATTGTAAACTATCTGAATGAAACAGTGACAAAATGTTACATCAAAATGACATGCAAGGAAAGGATAGTAATAGGTATAAAACCACTAATTCTTAGACCATTGCTTTCTAAGATAAATTCTGCGATTTCAAACCATAATAGGTACCTTGTCTTAAGTTTAAATAAAGTGTCAGTCATTTCATTTCTAAACTTAACGTTATCCTGACTTGTGCTGCTGAACGATCCAACATACTCTTATTTGCATATAAGAGAGTACTGGTTCTCAGAAGTTTAACAGTACAAAAACAAGTATTTTCGATCTCAACAGCGAGTCAAATGTGCCATCCTCTTACAATTTTATGGATTTCTTTATTGTTCAAACTTTCAACAAGGGTTCTACAGTGAACGTAAGTCCCTAAGATTTCATTTGAAACCATAACTACACAAATAGTTCATCTATTGACAAAGATACAGCTAGTTTTAATACTGTCTTGTATGTTCTTTCCGACCGAATTTGTAGTTTTATACTTTTACGACATCTCACTTATGGTTATATGACCGACCACATTCTGTTTTTTATTCAGGATTTTATAATAATGTGTATTATGTAGACGCAACGAATGTCTGGTTTACCAACGTATAAGACTGGAATCATTGATGAGATTTTTTATTCCAGATGCCTTGTGTAAAGTAGCTTTTGAAGACGAGAAAGATGGTCAAAGTAGAGTCAATACATCTGCGAAACTTTTACACATTACACTGGACTTTCAGAACACTACTACAATGTTAGTTCTACAAGACACCATCACTTTGTACAATCCACACGAATGGATTATAACATCCGGAACATATGGAAGTGGATTGTTGCAGTTAAGATCTATCTATGAAATCCTCTCGTTAAAATCATTAAGTGTGCACACAAGAAGAAACAACATTAAATTAACACAATTTCCACATGACTGCTTACAAGGAATGAACGCATCAGAATTTGAATTAATTATACGGATGTTCTTGCTTCAACATATTGGTACAAATGAAGAAGTTTGCAATATCCATATACGGGACGACTACGGTTTTGCGGAATTCGATCATGAATGCTGTTCTTTAGGTGCGGACACGGTTGAGTGCTATGTTGTCAGGAAGAATTTACCGATGAATATGATTGACATTTGCTCTTATATAGTTGTCGTTCTTGTTATCCTGTACTGTCCCCTTCTGATACCGTCTTCTTTATACAAGCGAAAGCTAGAGTTCGTCCACCGTCTAGCTGAACCATTGAGAATAAGATGTAAAAAGACGGGTACTGACCTTACTTGGAGACAGAATGGTTTAAGAAGGCTAGTATATCTGGCAAGATTTGTTAAAAATAAACCAGAGGAAGACGAAGATAAGATTGTCTCAGAATATACATTCGGGAAATATTTTCAAAGTACTTTGGAGAAAATGTCTCGTAATGGGTTTTACGAAATAGTCATAAGTCAATTGCATTTCAAGGTTAAACACAGAGAGATAATTTCCGAAAGTAAAATTGAAACTGGGTTATTACACATTTGTTATAACTTGTTCATCAAATGTGGACGAAGAAAGAAATATGATAGAAATATTTGGATTAAGAAAAATCCATTTAACTGTTGCTATCGAAATGTACTCGGTTGTTTCAAGCCATTAGGAAAGGAATACCCTTGGTACAAATGCTTACGCGTCTTTATGCATATCGTTCTCGCGGCAGTCGTCTGCTCCCCTTGGGTGTTCCGAATATGTGTCTATTACCTCTACGAATATTCACTAAGAAATGAACGTCTTAAAGCGGCAGAAAAGAGGAATTTAAAGTTAAGACTACACGAAAACTTAATGTTCTATCTTACACCTATCCATGTACTATTTATAGCTTGCTACGTCATCCTAGCGTTAGAATGGATTTCCTTCAGATTTATGAGTAAAAATGTCAAATATTTGACAAAGGAGATGTTGCAAATTTGCTTTCATGGTATGAATGATTCAGCAAAAATGAAAAAGGTATTCTTTTGGGCAATCAATACACTGAGTATTCCAATAAAGAGCTGTGGTATTTTCGGATTTTTTCTGGGCGTGATATTTTGGCCAATAACATTGCCGTACGTTGTAATTGTCGTCTGCTATCACATATTCCCCACAATCAGGCTTTGTGTTTCGTTGTTTTGGATCATTGTTTTCGACACCATTCCGGATTTTCGATCTTGCAGCGTCAGCATAAAACAACACCGGTTCCCATTGTTAACATTCTTTACAGATCCGATTCAGAATACATTTGATATAGGATATATTGAATATCGTAAAAGTCGCGGGAAAATTATAAGATTCGTACAAATTCTGTTCTCCATTTTAGCAGTGTGTTCAATTGGTTTAATCACGGTAGAGTGCGTAGTTTTCCTAATCGATGTTGCGGTATATACAATGATTGGCCTAATTTTAAACTCATCCCATGCAATGCAATTGGTTTCTGCCTTCTCTATCGCCTGGTTTTACTTCCAAAAATGCTTTGAAGGGAATAGTGGTATCTATTTGAAATATACAAAGGTAATATTGCGCATATTACAAAACGAAAATAAAGACGAATTACAACTGGTGGCTGATCTAGATTCAACCCACCAAACTAACACCGCCTTCCTAGTCAAACACGCCAAATGCAACGCGGAATTTTTCGTCAATAATAATGGAAAACCCATGTTGACAACGAAAGGCGTAGTACTGCTTCTGGATAAGTATGACAATCTATATATAGAACGAGCTTTTTTCCGGAAGGCTTGTCAGATTGATCACCCATCGTGTCCGGGGCCGGTTCATGAACAGATTATGAAATCATTCCGGCGTTTTATGTCCATAGTCATGTTCCTGATCTTTGTGACACTTATAGTGCTGGCATTTGGTGACACATACAGCATTTCCATTTCAAATCAGCTCCTAGCGACCATTGCTGGTGGTTTCGTGCCATGGGTCCTGATGAAATCTGACATTTTGTTTAAAAATCCAGTTGAACCTGATTTTGATCAATTATCCGAAAACATTTGTTTTCAGTCAAGACTTAAAGAAAAGATAAACAACGACGAGGAAACATGGCGGATCTCCGATATGGAAGTAGAAAGTATAAGGGAAATACAAGCCACCGAAAAAATCGACTTAATCGTTAAACTGCCACAGTCGGGTATGCAAACTGCACTCTAGGAAATTAACTTAAGAGTACTATTTTGCTACTTAAAATGCTATTTAGGAGATAACTGTTTTGTATTTTAAGCTTGGCCTTCGTGAAACGTAGATTTTACTGTCGCAAATTGAGTTTACCTAGCGACGCGCTAATGCATTCTAATTATAATGCTGTATATAAGACTAAATACTATTTAAAATATATTTTGGCGTAAAATGACATAATGAAAAAGTCCACGAAACTGTTGCATTGTCTTTAGCAGCTAAACAATGTGACGTAATGTGTATACTCACGATGTCAAACATAAACACTAGACGTATTTATACCTTTGGTACGCTTCAAAATGGTTGCAACTTTAACAAAAAGAAGATTATAAGGCTCAAAATGTGATATATGAATATTTTGTGAGATATTACATACCGAAAAAATATCGGAATTATGGTGGCTCTCTTAGTTACGGACTGATAGAACGTGGAACTTTCCCCTTCAAAATATTTGTCAACGTCCAATGAAAATTATCGTTACAAAGGAATAGCGTTAGAACTATTATTTATCATTATTCATATTGTTTTTTAGCTCACCTGGCCCGAAGGGCCAAGTAAGCTTTTCTCATCACTTGGCGTTCCTCGTCGTCGTCCGTCGTCGTCCTGCGTCCGTCGTTAACTTTTAAAAAAAATCTTCTCCTCTGAAACTACTGAGCCAAATTTAACTAAACTTGGCCACAATCATCATTTGGGTATCTAGTTTTAAAAATGTGTCTGTTGACCCGGCCAACCAACCAAGATGGCCACCATGGCTAATTATAGAACATAGGGGTAAAATGCAGTTTTTGGCTTATATCTCTGAAACCAAAGCATTTAGAGCAAATCTGACAGGATAAAATTGATCATCAGGTCAAGATCTATCTGCCCTGAAATTTTCAGATGGCAATCCGTTGTTGGGTTGCTGCCCCAGAATTGGTAATTTTAAGGAAATTTTGCCGTTTTTGGTTATCATCTTGAATATTATTATAGATAGAGGTAAACTGTAAACAGGAATAATGTTCAACAAAGTAAGATCTACAAATAAGTCAACATGACCAAAATGGTCAGTTGACCCCTTAAGGAGTTATTGCCCTTTATAGTCAATTTTTGTCAATTTTCATAAATTTTGTAAATTTTGTAAATTTTTATTCGTTTATGATATGCCCATAGATCAAGGTGAGCGACACATGCCCTTTAGAGCCTCTAGTCTAATTGGTTTATCGTTACATGCTTGCTTAACGTCTAGAAAAAAAATCATTTTTTTGTCCTTACGGATGACAAGGGGAAAAAATATGGTCATCATAGGACTTTTTCCTCACAGCAGGAAAATCCTTACCAAAGTGGGGCGTCTGTTTGGCTCTGCGTGATGTATCAGAATGGGGACGTTAAATCCGATGTTTCGTGTTAGAGAGAGTGCCACAGTAGACAGATAACTATAGTACACGAATAAAACCACTTACCTTCGACAAGAAAGCTATCAATCTTAATCAATTAAGATAGCAGTCGAACTCGCCTACCACGAGCGGTGTTTGAACTAACAACCTAATTGTTGATAGATAACTTGGCCATAGAGGCCCCGTTAACTTTTAGTAAGCTGTGGTGATTAAATGTATGTGTCTATGTCAAACTTACATCATAAATTGATACCAGTTAAATTCCCAACGTCCTCGTGAGTTTGTGTTCGTATTATGACCCCCGCAAAAAAAAGGAATATACTCTCAGGTGTTCTGGAAGACCAAAAACATGCAGTTATACTGCATACATCAAATAAATTGGTTTGTGTTTTGTCCAATATATATGTGTGTGATCTTTTCAAATTTATATGCTGTTATTATTTTGAATATTTTCCTATATATCTAGTGAGCTTACAATAAAGTTTATATAAAATTACACTGTTATATCAGGATGTTCTCGGATAAGAATAACTGGCTTTCTGTACGTTTTGTGCCCCATGGGTGACTGAAGGATAGAAATATGGTCACTAGGTGTTCTTTCGACCGGCAGTTAAACGCTTATTTTCAAAGTCGGTCATCCGTTTGGCTGTGCGGGATGTATCAAGGTTGCAGCCATGTCCGGTCAGAATAGGGACGTTAAATCCGATGCCTCATGTAAAGAGAGTGCCACGCTCATTGCACGTTATGAACATTGTATTACCATAGGTTCAGTTAGTGTTTGTGACCTATGAAAACCACATGCAACGAGCGACTGAGGTACGATCCCTTTGACCAGCAAAGTTTTAAGAAGACTAATTTAAATTGATAATATTTATGTTGTTGTTTTTGTTCAATTCGGAACGTTATTAAATTATAATCTGAATGTTACAATAAAAAAATGGCATTTTAATTTGAAGTAAGAGGACTATCAAAAATTCAAGAATTATACCATAATGACAAATTACAAGGCCCGAAGATGGTTGAAGACCATCTGTTGACTTTATTATATTGTTTTCAGATTTGTTTGGGAAAATAAACAGATAAAATCATTCAATTTCATAAAAAGGTCAGGTTTAGATAACATCAAAACATTTCAATGCCCTTTGTAGACTAAAAAAATATCCGGGTAATTTGAAGATTTATTCACAACCGAAAACAAACCGCCTTTATTATATAACAATTTTTCCAAGAATTATATAACATTTAGCTTGTTGTAACAAGGAAATATTGATATACGATGTCAATACGAAATAAATCTCAGTCATAATGGAACGTGTAGGAATATACATTTTGTCTGCTATGATGAAATACAACACTTATTTTTTCCCATTCTATGTATTTTTTTAAATTGATTGTAAAGTAAAGACCATTTTGATAGGTATATTTAGGTGACTCATTAGGATTTCTTACTTGTTTGGATCAACATGGCTTAAGTAGTGTTGATTATGTCTTAATAAGGGAAAGTCTACTGTCCGCAGTTCTTTGTTTTATTTCTCTTTAAGATATTAACTATATGTCATGTATGCTCAAATTAAAATGCAATTGCAAGCATGACAATTCAAACTATCCTATATGTTTACTGTCTGGAATGCAACCAAAGATTTCAAGTGGTCAAAAAATATATAGTTATAAAATCATTGATTCAATTTCTACTGAAAATGAGCAAACAAAAGTGTTGACCTTAAAATTAAGTTTGTTCACTGAAAATCAAAAAGGAGTTATACACAGTGCTATAAAAGAACATAATTCATTGTTTTATTGTTGCTGTTGAAGTTTTTTGTGGTGAAAAGTTTTACAAGACACCTTTGAGAGGTTGTGTTCTCCATTTGCAAACAGGTTTGATTAAATATAAACAGGACACATGCGAAGAAATATATCAGGTTGACAATGTTGGCCATAAAAGAATTTTAAAATGTCCAGTTCCTGAGGTCCTTGTACACAATTAAGAATGTTCACGTTTTTTTTAAGCAATTCCTTAATTTAAACATACCTTATGCAGACATCTTTGAAATGAAAGGTTCTTGTAAAGCAGATTAGAGAGCAAAGATCAACAAAACAAAACATGTACCAATTAAAACATTAAAACATTCTAAGGGAAATAACTCAATTGTGCTGACATGAATTGTCATTGATATGGTTATATTTATAAATTTACTGTTTACAAATTTTTGAATGTTTTGAAATACTAAGGCTTTTTTACCTCAGGCATAGATTACCTTAGCTGTATTTGGCAAAACTTTTAGGAATTTTGGTTCTCAATGCTCTTCAACTTCGTACTTTATTTGGCCTTTTAAACTTTTTTGGATTCGAGCGTAACTGATGAGTCTTTTGTAGACGAAACGCGCGTCTGGTGTATATACTAAATTTAGTTCTGGTATCTATGATGAGTTTATTTGTATATAACTTTAGTTGAATCTCACAACACTTTTTGTTTTTCTTTATTTTTATGAGAAACGTTTTAAGATTACCGAACTAAACAATTGTTAATTGTACTCAGAAACTATAAGTAGGAAAAGGTCCAGCAAGATGTACAAATTAAAAAATCATGAAAATTGGTAAATGACTTCTTATACAATTTTTACCAAATATTTTGTAGCTTTAGTAATATAATACATATGAAGATAGAGAGAAAAATAGTACACGGTTAAAATGGTAATCAAGACAACATCTGATTAAAATAAACCAAATCATTAGCAACTACATTTTTTTTAATTTTGTTGTTTTTACATTGCATTATTATTGATATATGTATAACTGATGATCCTAAGGGTACAATTTAACCCGTAGATCGTATATGTCTCTTTGAAGGTATTTGTATGAGTTGTTAACCTAAAAGAAAACATAATACTTATTTATTTGCTCTTTTGGAAACTTTCTAAAAAAAGAGAAAACAAAAAACTGCAAATAAGATCTTATTATCAGCAACTATAACCAAATGGAAAAATGGTAAAAAATGTTTTTTAAAATGATTCTTTTATCTCTTCATTTTTTACCATTTTTTCATTTGGAGTGTTTCCGGCTTTTAAGAAGTATCTTAATTTAATTTCATGAAATATCCTGATCGATCATGATGCAGAATATGCTGCGTTTCAAAATCGATCGAGTGAAAGTTTGCCCTTGACGAGTCGCCAAGGTTAATGGATGCAATCATCTACAGACTTGTTAAGTAGCATCGAGAGACACTAATCATTTGGTAAATATTTTGATCTCTCATAAGTAGATGTTCAGCTTGCAGATACAAAAATATGCATTGGTTGCGAAATAATATTATGTCTGAGTTCAATCTACCATTATTTTTTTTTTATTACGGATTGTGGCTTTAAACACGTTTTTATTTTAAATGGATACATAGTACATAGTAATACCGGACGACTATAACAATAACTCAGCAGCTCTTTCCACTGCAATCCCCGGTTATTTATCTAATTTATTCTTCCCGTTAGGTGAACGATCTCAGCGTGAATTCGTGACATTTAAAGGTACAATTAATATAAAGCCAGGTGGCATATCAGATCGTATATTACTGCAATCAACAACACAGCAGTAGTCCGTTTTCAAATCTTTTAATGTGTCAATTATTAATAATTAAAGTTGTCTGGTCAATATAAATTTTATATTTTGATTCAAATGATGCTCATGTTGTTAGAAATGTAAACACAAACACTCAATCAGATGCTTGTTTTTCCTAGTCTTAATGGTCACTGCTTACAACCGTTAGCCCCCAGTTGATAAACTCTCGAGACTTATCGCGTGATTTCTTAGTTTTGCTAATTAGATTAGACATGCGCAGTTAAATGTGAAACTGGTGTATTAACGTCATGCCACTTCCTTTTTAGAACAGCTTTACCATACGGTATGGATTTTGCTAAAAGTAGATTTCTGTGTAGTGGTCTATGGCTACGTTTATACCTTTGATATCTGGTGGATAGTTGTCTTATCGGCCATTATACCGTATTCCCTTATAACTATGCAGAAACCTCTGGCAATTTTTACTTTTCCTAGTTTAGACGGTCGGTCTTTCATTTGATCAATCCTGACACCCCTCGGTGTGTTCTACGACAAGAAAAACCTTAATATATGCATTATCTATAACTTAAACCCATTAACTGATTTCGTATTGTTTATCAGTTTCCACCTTTATGAGATATTGTAGAAATCTAGACAAAGACAGAACTGCAATATTTTACCCTTCGGTTATATCTATTCTAAACGATTTAACCACTGTTAAATCATTGCCTTAGATAGTTATTCGACTGTTCTTGAATATATTTATTAGGTAGTGCTTGTTGGAACATATTTAGCAGTGTACTCGAGTAAAAGTTAACAGTGTGTGTCTGACTCATGTGATGAATACATAAGGTTCATTATCGCTATTTTGTGCATTTTTCTTTTGATCTTATTTTGTGATAATTTTCATATCATGCTTCTCGCTTGAGATGGAAAAATTATCGCTAGAAACTAAGGACACGTGGCGTTGCTAACGAAATTGACATGAAATTGTCAACGTCGTCACAGGTAAAATAGCGATAAACAGATTATCATTGGTCATCTCAACTCGATTGATTTTCTCACTTTCGCTGTTCCAGCTCAAGCGAGAAAATCAATCTCGTTGAGATGATCAACGATAATCTATAATTATCCGATGGACAAAATGTGACCCGTACACTGGAAAATCATAAACACAGATATATATATTAGATTTACATGTCTCGATGGGTTCGAAATAAACCAATTAGATGTGTTAACATGCTAGTACATTAGTTTACATAATTTGTCATGTCGGTGCCTTTTGTAGCTTAACTATAGTTCTTTACATTCTTTATACTTGGTCTCTGGTGGATAGTTGGCCACTTTAATATCGCATCTCTGTATTATTATAAAAACATATTCTGACGTTCTAATTTTTCTTAGATCAATCTTGCATTGTCCCAGCATTTCCAAGAGAACGATAATTAACTTCCTATTAGAAAATATTGTATACTCCAATTACTTGGCATGGAGCGATAAATTTGCCATATAAAACAAATTCCGATAACAATACCGCCATCTCATAAACCCATTAATTGACTAAGAATTGTTTATCATTTCTAACCTTCCAGAGATACCTCGGACTACAGATAAAGACAGATTTGCAATATTTTTACCCTTTGGCAAAATCTATTCTATATCTATTCTATATCTATTCTAGGCAATTTAATCACTGACATCATTCAACTTTATAAGACTGATATATAGTTACATTATTGCTTTATATATCGTATTTCATTGTTCGTGTCTTCTTAAGAAGACATTTATTTAAAAGTAGTATTAGCTAACACTTGTGTTCCGTAAGTCAGGCTATGTCTGAATCGCGTGGTCAATACAATCGGTTCCTTATCAGACTCAATGCTGAAATACAAAAACTTTGCACTGTTGTCTCTTCTTAAAAAAAATAATATGTATATATACCGGTTTATCAGACAAACGTCAAATTTTATTTATTTTGCATATCAAAGACTCTTGGAAGTAGCATGCATGCAAACTACATATATGTAAGTGCAAATGTTTATCATATTCCGTTGGGTATAAATATGTTTATTTTGACTCCTGGAAAATGGCATATTTGCAGCAACTCATTTTACGTTCTGTAGGTGGTTTATAACAGGGCCCATGAGTGCCCTAATCAATCATATGATTCCTCCTTTTCCAATGGCAATATAAATTCCCGCCTTTTTTCCCCGCTCTACCAACTCAGGAGAACTTAACTATACTTAATTATTGTTTTCATTTGCAATCGTCCTGAATATACATATACATATATATATATATATATAGGTAATATATGTCTTCGGGTGTTGGGTAAATAGCAATACATTATTTAAGTGATCTGCAGTTCTACAAGCTGTTTCGCACACATGTACGTAATATTCAGAATACTTTTTACTACCCATATATTTATTTCTTCATGAAAATGTCTTAATGGAAACGGGAATGGGTCATAGATAATCCGACTAAAGATCACAAAACAGCCCCAGGCCACCAAAGGGTCATCAATACAGAAGGAAAATCCTGCAACCCTAGGTGGGCTTTAGACCGCCCTGTGTTATGTCCTATTTGTTTATATATCAGTCTATCACTTGTTTTGTTACATTGACATTGGCCTTTCACAAGTTTGTGTTTGGACGTACCTGATGAAGGTAAATCTGGAAAATCAACGCAGACGCATACTTGTTTTATAAAATGTGACTTTCATATACTGTGGATTCATTTATTTTCGTGGATTAAGGAAAACTTACATATTCGTGGATGTTCATGTTCTGCGGAATTCTATTACATAGAAGCTGATAGAAAATTTAATTTTGCGGTTTACCTTTACCCTCGAAATCATCAAAAGTTGGTATCCAACTAGTAATAAACAAGAATGTGTCCTAAGTACACGGATGCCCCACTCGCACTACCAATTTCCATGTCCAATGGACCGTGAAATTGGATAAAAAATCTAAATTTGCAATAAATTTAGAAACATCATACCATATGGAACATGTGTACTAAGTTTCAAGTTGTTTGGTCTTCAACTTCATCAAAAACTACCTTGACCAAAAGCTTTAAGCTGAAACTCGCACTTTCATTTCTATGTTCAGTGGACCGTTAAATTGGGGTCAAAAGTCTAATTTGGCTTTAAAATTAGAAAGATCATATCATAAGCAACCAGTGTACTAAGTGTCAAGTTGATTGGACTTCAGCTTCATCAAAAACTACCTTGACCAAAAACTTTAACCTGAAGCGGGACGAACGAACGGACGGACGAACGAACGGACGAACGAACGAACGAACAGACCAGAAAACATAATGCCCCTCTACTATCGTAGGTGGGGCATAAAAAAGAATCTACAGTTGTGTTTTAGAGGAAGTAACACCCGTAATTTTAATAGCCTTTCAATAGTCGTCTGGCGCGGAAAGGACGATAACTCAATTCTAGTAAAAAGCACTCCAGTAAAAGGCAATAATAAAACAAAAATAAAATACAAAATACAAAATACAAAATGTAATAACAATAAATAAACAAAACATTTAAATAAATAATGATGATCAACTTCTACGATTTATACACATTTAAAAACATTCATAATTGCAATCTAATGCAATTTCAAATACATAATTATGATTATATTGCTGGCAAGATAGTTACACTTACTGATTGCCAGGAAGGGATCAAAATTCCCGCTGATTTAAATTTTGTTTGTATTGCAAACATTACATTATCGTGTTGCTGTAATTAATCGTTTCCGATTCTGATGCCTGCTGGGTAATATTTTCGAAAGTGTACATCGAAACATTGCGACTGCCATACACTCAACACAAATGTGTTTAAATAATAGCGTAACGGTATTGTAATCTTGGTGTACGAAATTACCCATTTTCTTTCTAATTCTGAAAAGGCGAAATCATATCAAAATTCAGAAAGTCAGAAAGTCCACATCAAATGTTATGTCTGAGCACGATTTGTTTTCAGCAACACAATGATGACAAAACTTATAAAACAGTGTATGTCTCTAGAAAGATAGAAATCAAACTGAACAGTATGTATATTGTGTATATACTTCCTATCTAGGAGCACCACAGTGAGATAAATGTCAAATTTAAAATATCCTATGAATCTCCTCCCTTATTTGTTCATCATATCCTTGTGGACAGCTTCTAACTGAGGTATAGGTTGGTACGTCTCTGGGTAAAATACTTTCAGCTGAAAAATACAAAACAGTAAAAAATGCCGTGCGGTGCAGTATTCAATATTGTAATAACTCTCGATATAGAAATGAGCAGATGTATGCAACATGAACCAAAGACAAAAGGACGACGATATATGCAACTAGATATCACTGTTCGGCTTTCAATAGTGAGCTATACCCATAACAGTATCGTACACGTAGTTTATAGAATAATAAAACCACGGCAATAGATCTAGAAATGTGAAAAAATAAAATCCAGAAAGATCATCACCTTTTAAAAACAATAAACGAAAATCAGTAATGGTATGAAAGCAACCAACAACATCGTTGACTTTTGTATGTCGTTGTTTGTCGTTTTGTGTTTGTTTGGGTTTTTTTGTTGCCATGGTATGGCCAGTTTGTCTTCGTTTTTTTTTTAGTATCTATATTCCTATTATACGGCTCTCGTATACCAAAATCTGTATTAATTCAATACAAAACAATAATTTGAATGTGCATAACGAACTTACCGGACTTGTTGTGGGACTTGATTTTAGATTTCTTTGTAGTTTAGAAGCAGGAACAAAACTGGAAAAAAAACATTAACTGGTCATGCATTATTCTGAAGTTTAGTAGACAAATTGACCTGCATAAATGTATTCACCTTATGAATACGTAAATCATGTGGTAGCATTTGAATCGGCAAGAGATTATTATAGTTTATAACACGGCATAAACTCCATATAAGTTATGTAATTGTCATGACATACATGTAGAGAGCATGTTTAAACGGAAGTTGAAATTACAAATTCTTCTATTGATGGTTTATCGGGTCAAATTACCAAGTCTTCTATCGATGGTTTATCGGGTCAAATGACCAAGTCTTCTATCGATGGTTTATCGGGTCAAATGACCAAGTCTTCTATCGAGGGTTTATCGGGTCAAATGACCAAGTCTTCTATTGAGGGTTTATCGGGTCAAATGACCAAGTCTTCTATTGAGGGTTTATCGGGTCAAATGACCAAGTCTTCTATTGAGGGTTTATCGGGTCAAATTACCAAGTCTTCTACTGAGGGTTTATCGGGTCAAATTACCAAGTCTTCTATTGAGGGTTTATCGGGTCAAATTACCAAGTCTTCTATTGAGGGTTTATCGGGTCAAATTACCAAGTCTTCTATTGAGGGTTTATCGGGTCAAATTACCAAGTCTTCTATTGAGGGTTTATCGGGTCAAATTACCAAGTCTTCTATTGAGGGTTTATCGGGTCAAATTACCAAGTCTTCTATTGAGGGTTTATCGGGTCAAATTACCAAGTCTTCTATTGAGGGTTTATCGGGTCAAATTACCAAGTCTTCTATTGAGGGTTTATCGGGTCAAATTACCAAGTCTTCTATCGAGGGTTTATCGGGTCAAATTACCAAGTCTTCTATCGAGGGTTTATCGGGTCAAATTACCAAGTCTTCTATCGAGGGTTTATCGGGTCAAATAACCATGTCTTCTATTGAGGGTTTATCGGGTCAAATTACCAAATCTTCTATTCATGGTTTATCGGGTCAAATTACCAAGTCTTCTATTCATGGTTTATCGGGTCAAATTACCAAGTCTTCTATTGAGGGTTTATCGGGTCAAATTACCAAGTCTTCTATTCATGGTTTATCGGGTCAAATTACCAAATCTTCTATTCATGGATTATCGGGTCAAATTACCAAGTCTTCTATTGAGGGATTATCGGGTCAAATTACCAAGTCTTCTATTGATGGTTTATTGGGTCAAATAACCATGTCTTCTATTGAGGGTTTATCGGGTCAAATTACCAAATCTTCTATTCATGGTTTATCGGGTCAAATTACCAAGTCTTCTATTGAGGGTTTATCGGGTCAAATTACCAAGTCTTCTATTGGGGGTTTATCGGGTCAAATTACCAAGTCTTCTATTGGGGGTTTATCGGGTCAAATTACCAAATCTTCTATTGAGGGTTTATCGGGGCAAATTACCAAATCTTCTATTGAGGGTTTATCGGGTCAAATTACCAAGTCTTCTATTGAGGGTTTATCGGGTCAAATTACCAAGTCTTCTATTGATGGTTTATCGGGTCAAATTATCAATTCTTCTATTGAGGGTTTATCGGGTCAAATTACCAAGTCTTCTATTGAGGGTTTGTCGGGTCAAATTACCAAGTCTTCTATTGAGGGTTTATCGGGTCAAATTACCAAGTCTTCTATTGAGGGTTTATCGGGTCAAATTACCAAGTCTTCTATTGATGGTTTATCGGGTCAAATTACCAAGTCTTCTATTGAGGGTTTATCGGGTCAAATTACCAAGTCTTCTATTGAGGGTTTATCGGGTCAAATTACCAAGTCTTCTATCGATAGTTTATCGGGTTAAATTACCAAGTCTTCTATTGAGGTTTATCGGGTCAAATTACCAAGTCTTCTATTGACGGTTTATTTATCGGGTCAAATTATCAAATCTTCTATTCATGGTTTATCGGGTCAAATTACCAAGTCTTCTATTGAGGGTTTATCGGGTCAAATTACCAAGTCTTCTATTGAGGGTTTATCGGGTCAAATTACCAAGTCTTCTATTGAGGGTTTATCGGGTCAAATTACCAAGTCTTCTATTGAGGGTTTATCGGGTCAAATTACCAAGTCTTCTATTGATGGTTTATCGGGTTAAATTACCAAGTCTTCTATTGAGGGTTTATCGGGGCAAATTACCAAATCTTCTATTGGGGGTTTATCGGGTCAAATAACCATGTCTTCTATTGAGGGTTTATCGGGTCAAATTACCAAGTCTTCTATTGAGGGTTTATCGGGTCAAATTACCAAGTCTTCTATCGAGGGTTTATCGGGTCAAATTACCAAGTCTTCTATTGAGGGTTTATCGGGTCAAATTACCAAGTCTTCTATTGAGGGTTTATCGGGTCAAATTACCAAGTCTTCTATCGATAGTTTATCGGGTTAAATTACCAAGTCTTCTATTGAGGTTTATCGGGTCAAATTACCAAGTCTTCTATTGACGGTTTATTTATCGGGTCAAATTATCAAATCTTCTATTCATGGTTTATCGGGTCAAATTACCAAGTCTTCTATTGAGGGTTTATCGGGTCAAATTACCAAGTCTTCTATTGAGGGTTTATCGGGTCAAATTACCAAGTCTTCTATTGAGGGTTTATCGGGTCAAATTACCAAGTCTTCTATTGAGGGTTTATCGGGTCAAATTACCAAGTCTTCTATTGATGGTTTATCGGGTTAAATTACCAAGTCTTCTATTGAGGGTTTATCGGGGCAAATTACCAAATCTTCTATTGGGGGTTTATCGGGTCAAATAACCATGTCTTCTATTGAGGGTTTATCGGGTCAAATTACCAAATCTTCTATTCATGGTTTATCGGGTCAAATTACCAAGTCTTCTATTCATGGTTTATCGGGTCAAATTACCAAGTCTTCTATTGAGGGTTTATCGGGTCAAATTACCAAGTCTTCTATTCATGGTTTATCGGGTCAAATTACCAAGTCTTCTATTGGGGGATTATCGGGTCAAATTACCAAGTCTTCTATTGAGGGTTTATCGGGTCAAATTACCAAGTCTTCTATTGAGGGTTTATCGGGTCAAATTACCAAGTCTTCTATTGATGGTTTATCGGGTTAAATTACCAAGTCTTCTATTGAGGGTTTATCGGGGCAAATTACCAAATCTTCTATTGAGGATTTATCGGGTCAAATAACCATGCCTTCTATTGAGGGTTTATCGGGTCAAATTACCAAATCTTCTATTCATGGTTTATCGGGTCAAATTACCAAGTCTTCTATTCATGGTTTATCGGGTCAAATTACCAAGTCTTCTATTGAGGGTTTATCGGGTCAAATTACCAAGTCTTCTATTCATGGTTTATCGGGTCAAATCACCAAATCTTCTATTCATGGATTATCGGGTCAAATTACCAAGTCTTCTATTGAGGGATTATCGGGTCAAATTACCAAGTCTTCTATTGATGGTTTATTGGGTCAAATAACCATGTCTTCTATTGAGGGTTTATCGGGTCAAATTACCAAATCTTCTATTCATGGTTTATCGGGTCAAATTACCAAGTCTTCTATTGAGGGTTTATCGGGTCAAATTACCAAGTCTTCTATTGGGGGTTTATCGGGTCAAATTACCAAATCTTCTATTGAGGGTTTATCGGGGTAAATTACCAAATCTTCTATTGAGGGTTTATCGGGTCAAATTACCATGTCTTCTATTGAGGGTTTATCGGGTCAAATTACCAAATCTTCTATTCATGGTTTATCGGGTCAAATTACCAAGTCTTCAATTGAGGGATTATCAGGTCAAATTACCAAGTCTTCTATTGATGGTTTATTGGGTCAAATGAAATCAAAATCTGAACTTGAATCTCCTGTCCTTCAAAAACCTCTAGGCAAATTAATCGGATATTCTGGTATCCTACGTTATATAATCTGCCAGAAAATAAAATTCTTCTCGGCAAATCGCGGCATATCCCAGTATCTTATTTTTTATGCCCAACCCTCCCTCAAATAACAAACAAAAAATACAAAATCACAAATACAATAGTTATTAAAGGTACCAGGATTATAATACAGTAGGACAGACGCGCGTATCATCTACATAAGACATTGACGCTCAGATCCAAAAAGTTATAAAAGCCAAACAAGTAAATTGTTGAAGAGTATACAAATTATGATCATACATTTTGTTGTGAAACAAACAGTTTCCTACCTGATGTCTGGATCATGAACTGCGCTGTAGATAAGAGCTATACCTCCTAACACGCCAGCAGCACCCACTAAACCCATAACTGCCATAACCTAAAAAGCAAAAGATAAAATCTCATTAACTGGATTTTTAAGTCTCGTTCCTGTCAGATAATTAATAGAGTCACATGATATCCATTTCAATACGATTAGTTTAAATGACGACACAGAATAGAGTAAACTACTGTTGCCTTTATTTATAGCTGATAGGTTTGTGGAGTAACGATATAAAGAATAAATCGGATGACGTGAATCATTAATCTGATAAGTTAAAAACTGTTAAGCTACATTGAGACGCATTGTTGCGGACTGTAAATTGTATATTTGAACGTGTACGCACGGCAGTGTAACTTTAGACACTGAGTTTGTAAATTAAATAGTATATTTTATTTTTAGACCCGGTATACATAACGGATAATTAAACATTCGAAAGAATTGTTGTCAACCGACATTTTTTCTTTAAAGCTTTGACGATAAATTGCAATTGTATATTAGAACGCGCCGTAGATAATTTCATTATATGATATAATTGAGCGTACTGTAGATGACTGCATATGGTATATTTGAACATGCCGTAAATGGCTGCATATGGTATAATTGAGCGCGCTGTAGATGACTGTATATGGT